>NC_050483.2:5307500-5678593 GCF_012460135.2 Molothrus ater | reverse complement strand
GATGAAGGTGGGCTGTTCACTCAGTCATCCTAAACTCAGGGTTTTGTCACACCCCCTTTTGTGAATGTAAACCTTCACAAAATAAGTGACTGAGCTGTGTGGTAAGAATTACAGGGAAATGCTGCCCAGAGGAAATGAAGGGCTCCTCTGATTCTGTTCTATAATCAATCAAGAAAGCAAATTGAGCCTGAGGAAAACAAGAGGGAAAACAAAATGAGATGTATCCACATAGCCACATCCTAATGGAATCACTGCAGCACTGCTGGCTCCTGCAGAGGTGCAGGCAGGAAAGGGATAACTGCATGGGGAAGAAACAAATCAATATGGATCACTGCAAACCTATTTAGAGCACTGAGCTCACTCAGACTTCTCTTGCATTTTCCCTTGATGAGGCTGGCAGGAAGTGGGGGTGAAAATGTTCAAACCTGACTTTAGCCTTCCATGCTGCACTCCTGTGCTGGATTCCCTTTTCCTGCATTTCTGCAGAGCTCTGGCAGCTGGAACCTGCCCCCAGGGGTGTCCTCTGGCAGCTGACAGCCCTGGCCAAGCCTGATCACAACACAATTTCATTTGGGTAGCTCAGGTAAATTAGCTGAGTAAATTAGGTGATAGTGCTCAACAGCCTGGTCACAGCAAATGAGGAACCTGCAAGGAAGTTAGGATTGGTATGAAGGAAAGGAAATACAGCTGCTTTTACAATGCATTTCTCTTTCCATTAAGAAGCCGTGATGTTAGGCAGAGAAAAATCAGAATCCCTCCCTGCCTCTAACTGCTAGAGAATATTAAGTTGAAAAAAAAGACATGGGGAGGGCAAGGGAGAGAAGGGGTGAAAAGAAAATTCCAGAAACGTAATTCAAACACCTGTAGTCAAAAAGCAAGCTCTCAAGAAAGGCCCTGGGGTCAATGTAACAGAATGGAAGGACTACAGAGTTTGCACTTTAAGTCACTCCCTGTGACCTAAATTCCAGATAGTTTCCAAGAGTTTCCTTAATGAAATTTGTCTAAGGAGAAAATATCGGTGTCAGTGAGGGGAAAAACTCTGATCCACAGAAAATGGAAAAGAGAAAGGCAGCCTCAACTAGGAGCCAGTCATCAATCTATTGCTGAGACAGAGTCTTGGCAAAACCCATCCTCCTGGTAGAACTTGCCTGGAGTAGAGCAGATTGATTTGACAGTCTCTTAGCCTAATAAATGCTTGACCCCAAGGTCTGCTGAATTCACTAAATCCACTATGCAGGGAGAATTGGGAAGCAGTCACCTCTGGGGAACATCCTGCTCCTCAGCCCTCCCCTGCTGAAGGCCTTGACTGCTCTCAGCCTCGTGGAGATGAGGAGATGGGAGCTGCTCTCCCAGGAAGAAAGGTTAATCGACTGCACTGCTTTAATCAATCACCTGGGAGGGTTCAGCAATTACAATAGGTAGGGCTCTCCTCCCACCAAGAGATTCCTGCATCTTAACCAAGCACCATCTCCTCCAGCTGGAAGGATGAGTAATAGGCAGGAGCAGAGTCCAGAGGGATGGCAGGTGTCTGATCCAGAGCCAGCTGAAGTCAATAGAAAGGCTCCTGGTGAGTTCACTGGGCTTGGACCAGACCCCAAAGAAAGACTTATTACCCAAGGTTTGTTCTGCATGCATGCATCAAGCTACTTTCAGCAGTGAAAGATCCTTGAAAAGAAGCAGATTGATCACACAATTTTGCCACCCTGTGAAATCAAACTTCTACAAGCCAGGCTGTGTCCCAGTCACCCTGATTGTCAGAAATGGCTGACATCCAGCAAAGGAGCATTACCTGCCTGTGACAGCACACACAGACACCTAGAGACATTTCAAAATCTCCAAGGAGCACAAGAAGATAAAAAAAAGCCAAAGTGCTAATATTTTCCTGGCCTTTTTTGTCATTGGTGCTAGCCAAAATGAGAGCTTCCTCAGAAGAGGAAAACTAGATCAGTTCCTGAAAGGACAAAAGAAAATGGAGGGAGTAAAACTTAAAATACCCTGGCATGGAGGAGAAGGAGCTCAGTGCTGAACCACCAGCAAGGTGAAGCTGACAGAGCCTGAGAGAAAAAAATACCAGGAGAAACCAGAGGGTTAGGAAGTATCCCTGAGGACTTACCTCTGTACATGAACAGCTGCATTTAGCACCAGCACCAACTGATGACACAGCAGTGACTGTCCTTGATGAGTCTAAATGGCAGGAGGAAGCCTTAGCCTGCTGGGACAAATCCAGGCCCTTGTATCCCAGTGCAGAACCCCTTAGTAACACACCTGCTGCACCACACAGCCAAAAACCCACGTGGCAAAGAGCTGAAACCAAGACTCACACCTTTAGGACACCCATGGCTACAGGTACCAGCTTGGAGGTTATCCCAGAGGCTGCTCAAGATCTGCTCCCTCACAGCACTGCTTCTGGTCTGTCCTCACCACCAGCCTTAGCCAAGGCACACTCCTGGATGAGCTTCCACTCCTTTTGCTGCCAGAAGTCCTGGAACAAAGCTGTTGGCTTGGGATTTTTGCTTTTGCAATAACCCAGGGTCTGTGAAGAGGCAGAGCCATGGCAGCCTGGTGCTATGGGCCTCCTGCTGTAGCTAATGAAGAGGGGCCAGGCTCTCCAGAAGGCTGGAGAGCAAAAGTGGTTATTCTCTGCTCACCTGAAAATTCATGGCACTGCAGAGCACCTGAGGCTGTGGGACTTCCTCCTTATGCAGTGAGGACAAGCAGGAGATCAGTGACGCAGAATAATCCAAGGTGTGCTACACACATGATTTCTATGTGCTCCAAGAATTGCTTTTCTTCCAAGGACAGCCATCTCAAAAGCTCTTTGCCAGCAGACAGCTGTGGTTGTCAAAACCAATTTCCTTGTGTTCTCACTGCTAGATGAAAAAAAAAAGCCCAGACCCTGCATCTAGACCCAAAAGTAAGGACTAATTTGATAAAATAAGCAGCACTGCAAGCAAAGTGAGGCAGGTATCACTAAGGAGTGAAGGTACCTGTCTATCTCCTAAGGAAACCTGACAAGGAATTCCACATACAGAACAAGAACTAGATTTAAGAGATACAGCAGCTTCTTCCCCAAAAAAGACTTTGGTATAGCAGCCTTATAAATCTGAAGATTTTGGCCAAGATCTGTGACATGCATGTTGCATCAAAATACAGACAGTGGCCCTCTAAGTTGTACTCTGCTGTAAGAGCCTTGGACTTGTTTGTCAATTGTGTTTGTCCAATTTTTCTAATCTTTGTATCACAATAATGTCCAAAGTTACCAACCTGTTAAGATAAATGGAGATGCTCTGTCTCTCTCCAGGTGTTGCTGTGCCTGAGGATGCAGATTCATGCAAACTGTAAGTTATTTTCTCATGTCTAAAAGCAGATCTTTGCAGCCATAGCTCCTGGTTTGGAAGAAGACTCTGTTATTATCTATACACCTGGATGCAGCATCACCAGCAGCTCCTGCAGTGTTTGTCATCGCCCTGGCATGCACAGAACCCCCCTGCCCTGCCACTGCTGGATCCTGCTGCAGCCACAAAACTG
This sequence comes from Molothrus ater, assembly GCF_012460135.2. Lineage (NCBI taxonomy): Eukaryota > Metazoa > Chordata > Aves > Passeriformes > Icteridae > Molothrus > Molothrus ater. The sequence goes on along the minus strand of NC_050483.2, from coordinate 5,675,065 downwards.
ACAGGAGATCCACAGAAAAACTGATGTATTTCATCTACTGACTATTAAATTTTTAACCCAGAGCGGCATGAGACACCTGCAGCTCAGTGCCAATGACCAAGTGAGGCAGCAAAAAAGTTATTGCCTGATCAATTCTTCCTGCTGTCACCTGGAGGAGGGTCCCACAAGGCTTAAACTTGGTCACACAACACCTAAAAACAAAATCCCTTCTGCCTGAAAGGAATGAGAGATGGATGGCACAGAAACAGAAGGGAAACTCTGAGCGCTCCACTGACCCAGCTGGCATCTGATGAATTTAAATATAAACATATTCAATAGAAATGTGTTGAGAAACAGAAAACTTCTTACCTTTATCATCACTCCCCAAAATTGTTCATGCCACAAAAACACCACAGAATTCCCCTGAACCACGTATTTAAAAATCTTGCAATTTTATTTGCATGTAAAGGCCGCTAGATATAATATCACAATAAATTTAAAGAAACAACTGCAAATCTCAAAAGGAATGAGAGATGGAGGGCACAGAAACAGAAGGGAAACTCTGAGTGCTCCACTGACCCAGCTGGCATCTGATGAATGGGCTGCAATATAAATGTGTTGAGAAATAGAAAACTTCTTACTTACCTTTATCATCACTCCCCAAAATTGTTCATGCCACAAAAAAAAACCACAGAATTCCCCTGAACCACGTATTTAAAAATCTTGCAATTTTATTTGCATATAAAGGCCGCTAGATATAATATCACAATAAATTTAAAGAAACAACTGCTTTTCTAAATTCCATTAACAAGGTAACATAAAACAGAACGAAGCTCAATAGCATTTACAGTGGTGGAACAGAAATAACTATCTGCAACAATATTTTGTGCTAGTGAGATTGCATTTACACACAGTGCAAAATAAGAAAAAGGAAATAAAAAAGACAAGAAGAATATTTAAATATAAAGGACAACTAAGCCTTATTTTATTTAGGCTTGATTGTATCCATTTGACTCTATACATGCCTGAACTACAACAAAGATTTAACTCGGGCTCTCGAAGGCCTTGAGCACTTGGAAAAACATGTCACATCCTTCATAATTTAGATGTGCTGTACAGCATAATTTTGCAGATGCTATACTGGCAATATTAAATCCTAGCTTAGTTATAATGCACAAAAAATACATATATATATAAATTCATATTTAAAAGGAGTCCGCATTTACAATTTTTTTCTTTTTTTTTTTACTGCATGAAATACCTGCTCTTTGCAGCTTTCACCCCCAGTCTTTTAAAGCTAAAATAATTTAAAAAAATAAACAACAGAAGGTAGATATCACATACAGGCTGTGGCTATCAAGATCAGTCTTTATAAAGCAGGTAGAGACAAACAACTGAGAAGTCTATTCTCCCCTTGCTGCATTCTACCATGAATAGAAACAAGTTAAAGTACATGCACACATGTCAAGAGGCAAATGGACCCCAAAACACTGTTTGTGCTACTAAAAAAATTGATATAAATTGAGATAAAAAGCTAACATTTAAACCTAGGGAAAAAGAAGACACTTAAAAAAACCCCGACAATAACAAAAGTTGTGCAAATTTGGGTGTATTTAAATGCTGCCTATTTTTTAGCTTATAATATAATATTAAAATAAGGTTTCTCACTTATTAAAAGAAAGCTTGGCTGTCCTTTTGAGAACACTATAACAATTTACAATGGCAAATTTATTGAAAAACAAAATTCATTGTACAAATTCACAATGCTTTATCAATTTAAAATGAATGCTGCATTTCCAAAAAGCACAACCTCTAACTTCTCTTCTTGTTTCTTTGCACCAGCAATTTACAAATTAAAAAAAAAAAAAAAAACCAAACAAAAACAAAACCCCAAAACCCAACCCAAAACAAAAACCCCCCACGGCTCCCCCAAAATCCCCCCCAGCCCCTATTTTGAAATAAACATGAATGTAAGTTTTTAATTAGAAAATGGCAGTTTATAGACCTTCCCCAGTAGTGCTTCAGGATCCTTGAGGGGTGGGAAGGTCAAAGATGATGGGAGGGTTGGTGGGTTGGAAGCTGACTGTGCACGTGGAGGCGTTGATGTAGGTGGTGTAGCCATCTGTCATGATCCCATAACCTGTGGGGACAAGGGGCACACTCACTGGGATGCCTCAGGGTTCTGCTTTTCTATTTCTCACATTCTGTGCTGCTTTAGTGTGGTTCTGAGCTTCACATGAGGGGATGGTGAGCTCTGTGCACAGAGCAGGGAGACAAAACAATTCCTGCTCCAGCTGGGCACCAAGGACAAATGATCCCAATCTCAGCCCAAGAGCACAAACCCCGTGGGCTGGAGAGAGAAAAACAAGCAGGGTGGGACTGCAGGGGCTAAAGCTGGAATGGGACAATGAACTGCGAGATGCAAATGGAGCAGAACTGATCCAAGGGAGAGAGCCCGGGAGCGCTGGGGCATTTTGGGGCCATTTTGGTTCATCTTGGGTGCAGGCCTGGCTGGGCTCTGGTGCTGCCCAAGGTGGATCCATGGAGGAGATCCTTTGAATCAATCCCTGCTTGATTCTTTAGCTCTGTCCAGCCTCTGCTCTAGGGCAGCCTGCACAAGGCATCACTGCCAGGGACACATGGAGCACCCCAAGGCTGCTGGGGCATCCCTGCTGTGCAATAAAACCAAACTGACCCCTTCAAAATTACACCAGCCCCTGCTGGTACCTCTGCCACAAAGGCTCGACTGTAAAAAACCCAGTGGGCTGTGTTTGAGATAAGAACAGGCTCTTTTGGTTTATGTAGAAACCTTTATTCACCCCTGGGAAATCATCTATTGCAACTGGGTGTGGCAGAAACACAAACCACACATGTTCTTTTTCTAATTACTTAATTAGTGAGTTATAGCTGGCATGCCTGTCAGAAGAAAAAGACCATTCAGAAGCAAAAGATTTTGAAGTAACTTTGGTTTAACCTCAACACCTGCTCTCCAACAAATGCCCTGAACTCTGTCACCTCCCCTTGTGCTGGCCCTTATCACCCTGCTCCTCATCCCAGCACTGCCCAGCTGCTGCTCACACTGATTTATTCAAAGCATCTCCTCCATGGATCCACCTTGGGCAGCACCAGAGCCCAGCCAGGCCTGCACCCAAGATGAACCAAAATGGCCCCAAAATGCCCCAGCGCTCCCGGGCTCTCTCCCTGGGATCAGTTCTGCTCCATTTGCATCTTGCAGTTCATTGTCCCATTCCAGCTTTAGCCCCTGCAGTCCCACCCTGCTTGTTTTTCTCTCTCCAGCCCACGGGGTTTGTGCTCTTGGGCTGAGATTGGGATCATTTGTCCTTGGGGCCCAGCTGGAGCAGGAATTGTTTTGTCTCCCTGCTCTGTGCACAGAGCTCACCATCCCCTCATGTGAAGCCCAGACCCACCCACTAAAGCAGCACAGAATGGGAAATATAGAAAAGCTGAAACCTGAGGCATCAGCTTCTGAGACCTCAGGAGCTCCTCAGCAGGTTAAAAACACACACATTCACACCCTCAGGCTGCCCAGAGAAGCTGTGTCTGCCCCAACCCCAAAGTGTTCAAAGCCAGGCTGGACAGGGCTCAGACAACCTGAGATAGTGGCAAGCATCCCTGTACATGGCAAAGGGCTTGGAATGAGAAGATCCTTAAAGTCCTCTCCAATCCAAACCATTCTATGGCTCCATTATTTAATTTCTATATGTATTTCAAAAGAATTTTATAAAAGTGTGTGTGTTTTCAGCTAACATCCACAAAAAGCTAACCAAGAAGCTTGAAAACATCCAGGATCTATTTGGCCCAAATGCACTTAAAAAAAAAAAAAATTGAAAAAAAACTCCCAGAGTATCATGGAGGAAGAAAGTTTCCCATTGCAAACCCACAGAGGAAAAAGGTTTTTTCTTTTAAACCATTATGATAGAGTACAGATCACTGCTGTCTGAAAGCTCAGATAAATGCAGCTACCCACAGTGCCTATCAGAAAGAATAATCACTTCAGAATTGCTTCCCTGTCCACCCGTATCACTTTATTTATTTAGACTGGCAATTTTGATTTAGATCATCTCATGGTGGGAAAAACCTTGTTTGTGGTTGTTTTGCTTATCAAGCAGGGGAGAAAACCTGCATCACCAAAATGTGTATATGGCCTCTGTTGGTTCAAGGGAATGTGAAGCATATTCATCTCAGCTGAGGCTGGATAAAAGTTAATTGTACCCTGAGATAATGCTCTTAACATTTTGCAATTTCTTCCTGTACTGAAACAAGCCATTCTTATGTCTTCTGTGCAAGTACTAGAAATTATTTTAATTTTTTTCTGGTGTTTTTACAAGAATTTATTTGAATGCTCACTTTTAATCTGTCCTGCCACCTTTCCCAGGAGATTTAAATGCAGTGCTTTGGTTCTGTACATTCAGACACCCTCCTTTCACACCCTTAGCACAATTACAACCACAAATTTCACCACCCAAATTTACAATTTACACATTTCAGCTGGGAGTCTTGCCATGTTCATTTATTTTTAATATGTGAGGACTAATACTTGTACAAAGTACCCAATCTTTTTAATGGGTGCATTAAAGGACTGTTATTGATGCCTCTGTGCAGAGGGTCATGTCAGTATTCCCAGTACAAACTCTTTATTTACAGATTCCAGGCATGGAAATCATTGTATGAAGTCACAAGGGCTTCAGAAAAACCAACACCATTGGCAGAGAGAGCTGTCCTCTTTTTATTTTGCTTTTATGAAGTCCTGAAATCTTTAGGCCTATGGAGAACCTAGTTAGAGACACTGGAGAAACCTCCAGGGGGAGAATATAAAACATTTAATGTGTAATTTTGAGTTCTGGGGTCATGAAGTCTTCCACTCTCTCTCAGGCAGAACTCCTAGTGTTTGTCTCTCAGCCACATGAAAGCCACAAAATGGTATTAAATATTGAAGTATCTCCAGAATGTATTTAATCTCTCAGTGCCACAGACTGAGCTGGTTGTTTCTGAAGCTGACACGACGCTCACGCTGCCTGTGCTGGCAATCACAGAGGGGGAATACCTCCCCTAAAGCATGAGACTGATGCCTGACTCCACATGCCCTCCTTTCTGCTTCCCCTTCATACCCTGAGGGAGGTGAGCAGAGGCAGCAAGTTGTCTGCACATTTCCTTTTTCTCCTCCAGCATCTTTCTTAGCTCCTGTGCTCGGAGTAATGGGGATAATTTTCATTTTGGCTCGCAAGTGTGGGAAATCTCATCTGTTTCTCTAACAGAGTTTGTCAAAACTTGAATTGCTTTCAAATAACCTGCATGGAGCAACCTTTGCAGCACAGTGAAAGATGTAGGTGGCTAAATGTAGCACACATTCCTGAAAGAGTCTGCTTTAATTCTGGAATAAATTTACAAAGTGCCACGCAGGCAATCACTTCCCTCAACTCCCTCCCTTACTTTAATGCAATGTGCCATTACCCACTGCAATACACCATCCAAATGTGCCTCTGGAAATGTGAGATGAAGCAGGGAACAGCTCTGCTGCTTACCTTCATGAATCCCACCAAAGACATGCAGCTTGGGCCTGACCCTCCTCTGCACTGTGTTCAGCAGCTCCACACAGCCCACTCTCTGCAGCTCCTTGGGAACCCAGTCTCGAAAACCTGGAGGCAAAAAGCAGTCAGAGCATTAAATTTCCCCTATTCAGGTGAGGTTTCACCTATTCTTTCAGGAAGTCATCATTCACACAGGGCTTATTCCATTATCTCCAGTCGTAACCTCTCCATTAAAGCACACAATGGCTTTTAAGAAATGTTTTTCACTGTCACTTTGTCTTCCTTAAGATTTCCTCCCTCCATCTGCATTAATATTTTCCCTGGATGTGATTTGTTTTTTTGAACTATAGGTTTCTTCCACCTTGAAACCCCAGGCACTGCTGCAGAATTTTCCTGGCACTGCTGCAGATTTTGCAGATTTTTCTTCCCTTTCCCCTGGCTCTTACAGCAGTCAGCTCCGCGGTTACTCCAGAAACGAAACAGCTCAGGGAGATGAGCTGAGCCACCTCTCAATCCCAAAGATTTAAAATACACAACCCCAAAGATTTCAAGTACAGACTACCACAGCTTCTGGAGGATGTGGTCTGCAGGCATCAGGTCACTTCTGAGCCTTCGTCACTGTGCAAAAATTGCAAAGCAACTCCCAACAAGCCAGTGCTAATTGACCACGCTGCCACTTGGTGTTCTGGACAGTACAGAAAAATGTAAAAATCTGACATGAGTCCCTGCAGGAGCCTGCTGGCTGGACTGGCATGGAAAGCATCAGCAGGACAAGGGAATGGGGAGAAATGAAAGGGAAATGAAGAGCCACGTCCAGTGTAGCACCATTCTACTGACTTTAAAATGAGCTTGGCTAAATTTTAGAGTGACCAAAGAGTCCAGTTACAGCTCTACTTCCCTTAATATTCACTTAACATTAATAAGTAAACACTCATTTAAAAACCAGTATTTCATCAATGTTGTCATGCAGGCTGAGACCTAGAGCCCCTCATTTTAGGGACAGTACTGACACCTAATCTGTGTCTGAAGCAACCTTTTGAAACTGAGCTTCATTATCTCCTTCAAACACAAAATTATTCACTGACAGCACTCATTAGTGTCTGCAGCATCACAGTATTTCTGTATGAAGCCAGTGGTGGATGAGCAACCCATGGAAAACAGCGCCCATGAAACATTATAAACACACTTGGGTTGGTTTTTCTTTGCTTCTTTGGGAAAATGAAGTGATTGAGAGAGTGCTGTTCAAGGCCCTGGTTTGCAGTACACTGGCAGCTCCAGCAAGGTTAAAGGGAATTTGCTGATCTTCTTACAACATTCTCTAAGCAGCATTAAAAAATTAACCAGAATATAAAAGAGCAGTGAGTACATTGGTCAAAAACTTGTTCTGGAGTTTTCTTCTTTTCCCTTAGCTTGGATTGCTGACTCTTAACTTAATTGTGGTAAAAAAACCACAACTGAGTGGTTTTTAAACATGCATTAATTCCTGACTCCACAGTCACCAAGAAGCTCTAAAAGAACACTGAGCCAGCCTGGAAACACTTAAAATGCTGGTTTATTTGATTAAAATGCAATTCTGAGAAGATTTTACATATTCACTACCACAAATGTAGTAAGTGACTGTGATTTGGCCACTTCCTGTGACTGTGTGACCCCCTTGGGTTGCAAGAACTTCCTAAAACCCTGACAAAAACCCTAAAACCCTGACAAAACCTAACCCTGACAAAAATCACTCTTCTCCCAGTAAGGGGAACGAAGCCACTGCCACACTTCCTCATGGTGATCTGATAAGTGACATTTGTGAGAGTCTCAGGTGCTGTGAACCCAGCTGAGACAGTGAAGCCACAGTCCCAGGCTGCCTGCCACGTGTGTCTGGAGCAAAGGCAGCCAAAAATTCATTATTCTGCCTAGTGGAGGGGAGACAGGAGAGTGGGGCTTCCCAAAAGGGTTCAGTGAGGGCTCCAAGGATTTCGGATATGCCAAAGCTGAGCCCTGCTCCCTCTCTGCTGGGTGAGTGTCCTGGGGTCCTTCTGGGACTAGCAGGGCTTCGTTTAAATTAAAAACTGAGCTCAGCCAATGATTCACACTGACAAGACAAGCAAAACTCAACCAAATGAGAAACTTTAGCTGCCTAATGAAGAAACAAATTATGCATTCAGAGGCTGGTGCTCACCTGTCATTAGATCAAGTTAGGAACAATTATCTAAGAACATAATTTTATTCCTTCACAAATTTTTTTTATGAGCCAATTAATACCTTTAAAACTATTCTTACATATTCTAAGTTTACAAGGACATTATCAAGGAGAAGATGTGACTGCAAAGTTCCAAACTCTTGACTGCTGCTCTCAAACCTTAAAATGACACGACACTGTAGTGAGAAAAGGTTTCAAAAGTTTTAGTCAATCTCTAAAAAGTCATAAGGGATTGAAAACTGGTTGTCAGATGAATAGTACTCTTAAATAAAATGTCATACTATAATGGTTATGGTGTCAGATATTTGATCTTCCCTAGCTTGAATTTAATAAAAAAATTCAAGGGTTTTTTTGTGGTTTTTTTTTTTTATGGAAACTCAACAGATCAGCTAAGCCTAATAATAATTTTCCACTTCTTTCAGAAAGTTTCTCAGTGCACAGTTTTTACTCTGGGTGCAATTACAATATATCTTCCAGCACTATCAACTTTGCTCACTTCGAAAGTAAAATTCTCATGCAAAAAAAAAAAAAAAAAAAATAAAACCACACAGAACTTTTGTTTCACTTACCAAGGGGAGGTCCATGTGTCATTAGTATATCAATTCCCTCAGGAATAAGGTTCCACTTGTCCAGCAAAGACTGACCTCTGGGTAGATTAAAGCCCCATCCATTAAACCATGGTGTCCTTTGGGGAAAATAAGACAAACTGCATCAGTGTAAAATAAAAACATCTCTTCCCTTCTCCTATTATTTTTATGAATTAAAACAATTTCTGTGCTTCAGACAGCCTTTTTTGAAGGGGATGCCTCTAACACACACTGATTTAAATACATACATATGATAAAATGTACATTTGAATTTAGATTAATGTCTGATGTTGTTTCTGTACCTTGAGTGCATTCAGCCCTGGGGGCATTTACTCACTAGAGTGAAAGGGAAAAACACTAAAATAACAGAGTCTAAATCTCAAGCTTTTTATCAAAGTTTGGGAAATGTTCAAACACAAGAACTCCTTCCCTATGCTAACTACCAAAACAACCCAAACATTTTTTTGGAGGCAAAAATCAGTTTCTGGCAGCACAGGGCAGCAGTAGCAGTTCAACAAGAGGCTCAACGGGGCAGCACCATCTGTGCCACTGTGGCATCTCACTAAACTCAACCTTGCTCCTTTCAGCACTTTTATTACCAGAGCACTGTCACAAAACTGGGGTTTGAACCCCTGAGCCTCCCAGAGATACAGGAAAAACATAATAAAAATAATAAAAGAAATAAACATTCACACAATGTGTAGACTTACAGTGGCTTTTCAAAGGCATCTTATAATTTAAAATCCATTTAGTATTTCTGAAGGAAAATTGACACCCTCAGTGTTCTCCAGCTGAGCACAGAGTTGTTGTGAGACATTTTATCCACCAACCCAAGCATGCAGCAATGAAAAGCACATTTTCTAGTAGTTTTTTAACATGGTTTTTTATCATAGAACTTTTTCAACACCTAATTTTGATACAGGTCTATCATAATTAAGCCTTTCCCTATCAAACAAGCACACAGTTGCTCTGATGAAATACAGGAATATTTAGATTTGTTACCAATAACCTTTCTTAGTAGTGTACTAATTTTAAGAGTTTCCATCTGTGTGTGTGTTTCCTAGAGCTCAGGCAACAGTTTAGACTTTGATTTCTAGGTAAGATTCTCCTGTCCTAGCCCTGGTCATATTTCTGAAAGTTCTAGGTAGGATTCTCCTGTCCTAGCCCATATTTCTGAAGTTCAGGCTACTCCTGAAGTCTTCTGTGTGCTGCAGTTCTGAAAACAGAAAACAAAAACTGGGGGCAAAGAACAACCACAAACCTTGAAAATACCCATACCTGTTAAAACAGAGATCATTCGAGTCCTGTGTAATTTCATTATGTAATCTGCCTCCTCTACCCTCTAAATTATTCATTTTTCCAGCCTCAAATATGTATTTGAGTGGGAATGTCCTGCTGAGAAGACATCTCTAATTTTTATTTTTTCTTCTAACGGAAGCATTTTGTTTTGCTGAGACACCAATTGGACCAATGAGGACTGCACCCAGCTCTGTGGATGATCTGCATTCCTGACAACTGGCAGGATGGAAAAGCAGCAGGCACTGCTAATATAGGGGCAGGAAGGTCACTGGTGCCTTTGTGACAAATAATAGACATAGCCCATGTAGTCCTGCTGCATAATGCTCATACTACACACACACACACAGCAACTCATTCAGGCCAGCAGACTTCCTCAATGAACACTGACAAAAGATAGGAAAATGAGATGTTGGCCAAACATTTCATGTGAGCCGTGGGCTCCTCGTGTGCTCAGCCACAGGAGAGGCTTCACCTCTCACAGCTGCCTTGCTCTGCACCCACCAAAACACCCCAAAACCCTCCTGTGTTTAAAGCAAGGTGCCACCAAGGTTTGTGTGCAGCTGCATTAAAAATGAAGGCTGGGTCTTGGCTTTAAACCACAAGAATTTCTGCTTTCCTGAAACACCTATCTTAAGTTCCCCTTCCTATAACATTCCTGGGTTTTAACCCATGGAGATTATTGTAACCTTCAGGGCTGCAGGCAGAAGTTAAAATATCCCTTCCTCTAACATTCCTAGATTTTAACCTATGGAGATTAAAATATCAGAAGTTAAAATATGGTTTGGCTAAACATTCAGCTGCTTAAAACAAACAAACACACAGAGCTGGGGTCAAACTTTTCACTGTCAATTAATGGTTCTTTCCCCACTTGCATTTCTCCTGCAGATAAGACTGTAGTTATTACAACACAGTTAAAGCTGAAATGTGAAACCACATCTGTGATTTCTCTGCAGCTCTTTGGAGACCACGACCACAGGAAAAAAAAAAAAAACAACCTGGATTTGTCTGCAGGATTTTTATTTTCTTTTCTTCTGAAGCACTGTGGAAAGAGGAGGAGGGGAACCTGAGCTCAGATATATTCCTCATTCACCAACCTCTGTAATTAGCTGTGACTAACAGGCGCCACATGGGAAGAAAACTTTCGAGAAACCTTCCTCATTATGCACAAAAAAAGATGGTCAAGTACTTATTTAATATACTAAAGATTTTTATACAAAAGGGGCAAATCAAAGAGAAGAGCAGGCACGACTGAAGAACACCTGGATTACAGATTTAGGCTTCAGGCATTTAGAACATGGAACGGTGCATAATTCCTGACAGCACTGCAGGCTGGCCAGGCAAACTGAGGGTCCCTGTTTTGGAGGGGGCTCAGGCTTTGCCAGAAAGCCAAGGATGTGCTCAGAACAGCACCAAGAAGCCAAGGAGCTGCATGGCCCAGGCTCAGGGAGCACAGGGAAGGTGAGCTGATGTTGGCTGTGAGCACGGGATGGGGTCGGTGTGCTGTGAGCCCTGGGAGGGGCTGGTCACCCCAGCAAACTCCAAATTCCTGCAGGAAACACAAAGCCTGCTCTGTGGATCAGAGAGGGAGATTTTACTGCTGCTAGTGCCTTTTTTTGCATACCCAAGAGTCAAACAGAGTCACTCTCAAGTCTAAGTAACTTAGAAGAAAGGAATTGTGCACAGAGTTAGGTGCCTTCTGCAATGTATTTTCAAGCTGGTTACTTACTGTGAGAAAGCACTTCCTGTCTAGGAAGAAATGTAGATGATGAATTTTGGCTGCACTGTCATGGTTTAACCCCACAGCCCTTTTCCTTACCTCCCATGGGGTGGGAGAGAGAATCAGAGGGGTAAAAGCACACATACCCACTTGTGGCAATCAAGCACAAGTAAGTAATAAAGGCTACTTAGTCATTAGCAGCAATATTTCAGATCTGACCTAATTCTTTTTTCCTATGGATCTCTGAGCCGAATATTTCAGCTAATTCCTAAAACTTCATTTTTCAAGTATAGCTGGCAACAGCAGCAAGTTATTGAATTTAATAAAAAAAATTCAAGTGTTTTTTTAGGGATAATATGATGCTGAATAATGCCACAAGGGAGGCGTGGATGGCAAACCCACAGGGACTGGTGATGAGAGATTACAAATGATTTTGTCATTTTAGGTTTGATGGAGCAGAACACAGCCCATGTGCAGAGGAACCTAACTGAGGCTCTGCTACTCAGAACCACAGCTCACAGCTTTCCCCACGTGCCAGCAAACCCCCACGGGCATCCCTGCTCCCCAAGAGCTCACCTGGCAGCTCAGGGGATATCCTCATGAGGGGCAGACACCTGGCCCATCCCTGCTCTCCTCAGCTCCCAATTCCTGCAGGAATCCCCACAGATCCCCCTCCACCTGGCCTTTTGGAAGCCACCTTTTCTGCAGTTCAGAGGAGGAGGCTGCAAATTATCTTCACACCTCGTGCTGCAAGAGGTGCAGACACTGATGGACATCGTGGCAGGAGGGAGGGAATGCTAAACTCCCCAACAAGGCTCATCCTCCCTTCAATTTTTAATTTGTTTCTTAACAAATTAAGGTTTTTTTTTTTCCAGGTGCACTGGGAGAATCCCTGGACAAATCCATCTGCTTCCAGCAGCTTCAGCAGGTGACCAGGTCTCCCTTCTCCCAGGTAAGCACTGTACAGCTTTATTATTTTACTAATACATTAAAAAACACCCCAAACAAGCCTGCAACAAAAGCACAGCCATGGAGCATGATTTCATGGCACAAAAGATCACAACTGCTCCTTGGTGCATTCACCTCAGGACCAACACTCCCACATGAGGAAAGGGGACACAAAGTCCCCAAAGTTCACCCAGGTAGCACAGAAATGTCAACTCCTTCTACAGCTTTAAAGCTTTTGAAGGGTGGCAACTCCTACAACCTACTTTCATCCCTTCTCTGGCTCATGACTTTAATTACCTGATCCTCAGAGCTCAACAACTCCAAAGGTAAATGTACAGTGAGACCTTCTAGATTCACATTTTCCTCTGAACTCCACCAGCAAATCCATTTATTTCAATAGTTACTTCCAAACAGGATTAGAAAAATGAATTATCTCATAGATCTTTAATCCCAGGTATTCATTCATTTTTAAGGATACACAGTCTTTTAGGAAAGCTTCAATTTTATCTTTAATCCAATGAGTAAAGTGCACAGGAGGCAAAAATCTCATTCAGTCTCCTTGCGCAGGATAACAGCTGAGGGAGCATCTAAAAGGCATCCCAGTGGGAAGCACTTCCACACCACCAATAACAACAACAAGATGCTCTCTATTGTTATCAGCATTCAAAGGGAGCACACAGCCCTGGCTCAGGAGGGAGGGAGGCAGCTCCAGCAGCAGAACAGAACTGGGGGGACAGGACAGGGATGTGCAGCCCTGGAACCGTGGGAGCACCCTACAGACACATCCCCAAAGCACCCACTGCACTCCTGGGCCAAGGCTGCAGGGCAGCAAAGTTGTCAGGACCCAGGACATTGCTCTGGCTGCCCTGGGTGACTCCAGACCCTGGCAGGGGCTCAGGGACCTTGGCACGGAGTCACAAACACCTGTGCCTTTGATTTTAGCCCATGGAAACAATTACCAACCTTGTGTGAGGAGATACAAGCCACAAGGGTTTGAGTAGAATGATAGTGAATTTATCACAAGGTGAAAAAGTAGAATTTTGGGGTTTTTAGAATGGGGATTCAAGAGGCAAGATGGAGGAATCTGGGTGTGTCCTGCCCTTCTTGTCCTCCATCTTCTGCTGTGATGGTGGCACTTCTGGATTGGTTTAGAGTAGAGACAGACTGTCTAACAGAGGTGATGGGTATTGGAAAATTATTGTAAATAAAGTACACCTAGTTCTTAGTTAACACCATCCCAAGGATGGTCAGAGAAAGAAAGTAACAGGTAAGAGAAAATAAACAACCCTGAAAAGCAGAGCTGAGCAATCTCAAGTTCTTGTTCAATCATGGGGCTGGGCAAAAAAGAATTTCTAACACCTTGGGAGCCATTTCAACCACAGAAACAAAGTGACAGAACAGCCACCAACAGTGACTTTTGTGCAGGGAGAAGGAGGAGAAGGAGGAGAAGGAGGAGAAGGAGGAGAAGGAGGAGAAGGAGGAGAAGGAGGAGAAGAAGGAGAAGGAAGTTCCAGTGCCCCCTGTCCCCAAGGGCACACTCACAGGGTTTGCCAGGACCAGCAGCACACACTGTCCCACGGGAATGCACACACAGGGACAGGGACAAGGGCAGGAGGGGAGAGCCTGGGGCATCATCCAGACAAAACACTGAGCAGGGCAAGTGCACCATGCATTTGAACCTCAGGTTTCAGCTTTTCTGTTTTTCCCATTCTGTGCTGCTTTAGTGTGTGGGTCTGAGCTTCACATGAGGGGATGGTGAGCTCTGTGCACAGAGCAGGGAGACAAAACAATTCCTGCTCCAGCTGGGCACCAAGGACAAATGATCCCAATCTCAGCCCCAGAGCACAAACCCCGTGGGCTGGAGAGAGAAAAACAAGCAGGGTGGGACTGCAGGGGCTAAAGCTGGAATGGGACAATGAACTGCAAGATGCAAATGGAGCAGAACTGATCCCAGGGAGAGAGCCCGGGAGCGCTGGTGCATTTTGGGGCCATTTTGGTTCATCTTGGGTGCAGGCCTGGCTGGGCTCTGGTGCTGCCCAAGGTGGATCCATGGAGGAGATGCTTTGAATCAATCCCTGCTTGATTCTTTAGCTCTGTCCAGCCTCTGCTCTAGGGCAGCCTGCACAAGGGATCACATTGAGGAAGCACATTTTACAGCAGCTTCTGTAAAGCCACTGAAACCTGCCTTTGGTGCCACTAAAGTGCTTTTTTGGGTGAAGCTCCTTTTTATAGTGAAGATTCAAATGCTTTTTCATAATGTAACAACCAGCAGGAAATGGTAAAGGCTAAATTGTTTCCTAAATGTGCTCATTATGTGCAGTGCTGTGACATGGGTGAGAGGCACAGCCTGGGGGCTCCAGCTGGATGCCATTCCCACCAGCACTCACCTGCTGTGCCTCAGTGTCCCATTTAGAAAGGGAGAATAATAACACAGAACAGAAAGGAGCACTGGTTCCTTGGGAGTTTGCTTACCCTGCATCTTGAAACAGCTGAAACTCTCACAGAAGTGAATCATCGGTGCTGCAATTATGTTAGCCATGTACCTTCTTATTACCAGCCTGCACTTCACTCAGGAAGTCTCTAAAACATAGTTCAGCTATTTTCACAAGGTCAGAAAAACCTGAAACCTCAACAACCTGCTGGTTGTTTTGATTGGTTGTGCTTTGCAGGTTTTCTCTTTCTAACTCACAGTCTCTAACCTCTGGTTATCTAAATGACAAAGCATTTGAGGTACAGGACCCCCATCCTGCACTGAGTTTGGAGGGAAGGAGCCCTGCAGTGCCTTTTCCCTGGGGAGCAGGGAATGAGAAGCTGCAGGATCCCCTCAGCAGCCAGCATGACCTGGCATCCTCCTTGCACCAGGCAATTCTCAATTTCTGACTGGCCAGTGCAGGTCTGAGTTTAAACTCCTGTCAGACACAGATTCAGGCCTGGATCTGTGAGAGCTGTGAAAAATCCAGGACCTTTACTGCTGCCATACATCCTGTTCCATGGATGTGCTGATCTGGACCAGATCATCACATCAAACAGTGACAGGACAGCAGCAAGTGCAGCTTTAGCCATCCATACAGCTGCAAAATGGAACATGGAAAGAATTCCCTCCTGCATCTCCCCTCTCTCAGTGTCTGCACATCTCTGCCTCCAGGCTGCTCCAGCTGTTATTGACAGGTAACTGAGCTCTGGTCCCCAAATCTACAGCCAAATCTATCACCTCTGTGGGTACCTTTCACTTATTTCTCCTCTCTGATGGTCCACACCAGCCACTGACATCTCCCACCCTACGCCTGCAATAGTTAGCGACCCTTTTTGCCAAGGATTGTCCATTCATGTTAACAATACCAGAACATCACAGTTTTTATGAAAACTCATCTGTGGGGAAGATGTGTTTTAGTAAAAAGAAAAAAAAGAATTGAGTTAAGAAATAAATAAAAATACACCAGGGTTTAAGAGACTTGAGAGCAAAGGAGCAGGAGGTGGGAAGCCCAGTAATGTCACAGAGACACTGAGGACAGCAGGACACAGCAGTGAAGAACACAATGAGGCTAGAGCAGTGGACACCACCACTGGAAAGGAGAGGAAGGGAGTAGGTGAATTTCTCAAGTTTATGATCCAGGCAACCTTTGTTTAAGTACCCAAATTGCTCATCAAAGGAAATTTCCTCCAAACCTTCTGGGGCTTCCCAATCCCTAACTGCATTGCAATTATTTTATTTAGGGCTTTACCTAATGAGATCTGGGAGATATTTTAATATCCTCCAAAAAATTGAAAATAATTCAAACTTGACTCAAGGGCTAATTTCATTCTACTTTTAAAAAGCACAGAATTACAAAGGCCTATGAACAGAATCAAGTAGCAGACTTTACACATCTGCTCTGTAGAGCTGGGGCTGGCTGGAAGGATAGACCTGGCTTAAGTTAGGACCAGACTCAAATGGATCCAGACATGAAGCACAGTGGTGCTGCACTGTGGCAGCAGCTCAGAGCCACAGAGTACACTCTGGACTGACTTGCAGAACTCCTTCTCATTGTGGAGTGAGCCCTTGTAGTCCTTCAATCCCACACTGCATCCCAGCGCAGGGCACACGCGCCCTCGAATCATCGAAGGATGCTGCAGCACGGAAAAGAACTGAAATGACTCAAGTTCTTATGGCAAAATTGTGTGGTCTTTGTACAAACACACAGAACCTTCAAATATCTGTCTAGAGGAAGGAGCTCTCTGGTCCTGAAGCTCACCACAACATGAATCAAATCTGCTCCCAGGGACATGCCAAGGGAAAGAGGAAACAAAAGAAAAAAAGAACAAACCAGCTGTCTAAAATTTTGATTCCATTTTGCTCAACAACTGTGCATGTTTGAGAATGATGCTGGGATGCTTGATTTCTCAGAGTAAGTGTGATTATAACATGCTATTGTACCACATCTTAAATTAATTTCCTACATTCCTCTCATTCTGTGCAGGAAATGTAAATTGACAAAACTTCCACCCCAGGTCAGTCTGGGAGAGGCTTTTACTAGCAGTCCTGCTTCTGTGATGACAACACACATTAAAGTAGAGCAAAAAAAAGAAAGAAAAAAAAAAAGAAAAAGAAAAGTAAAGAGCTGTCCCCCAACACACACTTAATAGTGCAGATCTTCAACCCATGGGGGTAGTCTGTGTGCTTGACATGTAAAACAGAAACATCTGAACAGATTTTCTGAACAAAATCTGAAATACTGGTCTAATTACATCCAGTACAGTAGTTGAATATTTTATATACTTGTAAAAGCAGCATTTGGAAAATATTAACAGAAACAGGTCAGACTTTAAAACAAATAAGCTGCATTTCAGTGAATTATGAAAGAAATGTTCCCAGGTGTAAGTTAGTGTAACAAATAAACCACTCCAAAGTAGTTATGTCAACCTGCCCTGTTAGTGAAATTGGTTCTTGCTCCTAAGAAACAACCTCTGGATATTTAATTATTTGGAATGCTCCTTAAAGCAGAATTCTTTAGCATTGATAAAGTCTCTGTAGTTCCTCCAAAAGGCTCTGAGGGTCAGCAGATGTGATAGCTCGTTCATTAATTAATGCCACAGACCAGACAAATTCCAGACACAGATTTTTATGCAGTGTTTCAGCACCTTTTTGTATGTTTATATCTGCAGCCTGTGCTGCTCCTAATGTACACAACACTTAATGACGCCTACAGGAAAGGTCTTTTTTGTACTGAGGAGCCCTAGCACATAACATCACAAAGAAAAAGGCTTGGGTCTGGATGTCTTAGCTGCCTGTGCTTTTCCCATTCTAATTCCCAGAGTTATCAAACCACTTTGCTGTTCCTGAAAAAATACATGAACCAAAACCAACCCAAAGGAACACCAGAAGCACAAACCTCTCATCACAGTCACAGGAACTTGAAGGCTTTCAAAAACTCTTTCGGGTGCTTCACAAGCAGTCAATAATTCAGGCTCAGAACAGTCTGGTCAGAGCACTGTTTACAGAGGTGCAGAACTAGGCTGGCTAACCCAAAAATAAATTTGCCAGAATACATGCCTAAGAAGCTTGCATCAAGTCAATCAGACAGCAGACACAGAATCCTGCCCTCCATGGCTTTCACCATTAGTCTTTACCAATAATTTAATTATTCTTAGCTATTCCAATGACCTAAAATAAGACACTGAGATTGCTTATTGCCAGATGGTGCTGTTATCTAGAAATACCACCACTATTTTCATGTATGTTTTGCTCAAAATGCTGGCCAGCATTCCTCAATAAGAAACTGAAACTTTCCAGAATGCCTGCTAGGAAAACCAAACAAGGCTCACATGCATGAAATCCTCCAAACACGCACAGCCCACAATATTTAATTGTAGGAACTTGTAACGTAATCTTCTAAATATTTACAGGAAAGAATGGAAACACTTGGTTATAATTAGGTCACAGGATACTCCCAGCATTTCTTGTTTGTCTGAGGTCTGTGCTCCCTTCCGTTCCAGCTTATTCTTGATGTAAAGTCTCTTATCCTCACTAACCAGATGAAAACTGAGTTCCCAGTGTCACAATACATGCTTAGCTGGCATTTAGGTAGGGTACAAAATACCATGGCTTGGTCTTAAGCCATCCTTTACTGGTTTTCTGTTTAATTGGAAGTTCTAGGTAGTGTGACTCATGTGAAAGCTATGCAGGATGGTTCATTGTCTTCATTTACTACAGACCTTGCTTCATGCAGAAATTCAACACCTGGCATACTCAAAATTCCACCTTTGCTGAAAAAGGTGATCCAGCCTTGGAGCCTGCAGGAAGGGAAAGTTAAAGCTCCTGTCCAGTCTTCATCAAAAACCACTGCTACCTCATCTGCCAAATTCTGCCTCCCAACAAACGTCCTCTGCAAAGCCATCTGGGGAAAGGGATGATCATGGGTCTCAAAATGCACATCACACCTCCCTCTCAGCTCAGGAACCCTCAGGAGACTCAGCTGCAAGCAAAGTCCACACAAACAGAAAATCCCACACCTGATGTACACCTGGTGCATACAACACGTGCACTTGGGCGTGGATATATTTATATATATGTATAATATAAATAAACATTCATTCCCTGCTGCTCGGCTTGTATCAGGAGAGCTGAAATACAGCTTCCAGAAACGGCTCAGTGCACTCCCAAACCAACGAGAGCTCCAAGTGCTGCAGCCCTCAAGCACCAGGAGCAAACATTTCCAGGTTGTTACCTGGAGGAGCTGTCTCATGTATGAGCCAACTCAGCAAATCAATTAAGGTAATGCAGCTACTTGATCAACAGATGAACACAAAGGGAGAGATGTGAAAGAGGAGATATGAAAGAGGGGAAAAACATAAGGATCATTAAAAAAAAGGCAGCTGAAAAGACTGGAGAGAGCATTCAGCGTCACAGAGGCAAACAGAGAATTATTTTAATTGAAAAGGATCTGTTTAAGCAGTGGGTCACTCCTTTTTGTTGCCTTCAAGATTAAAAAAGGAACTCTGATGACAGTTGGGTCGTTTACACAACATTTAATTTTTGGAGCCACTCCCCCTTGTCCTGTCCCTCCGTGCCCTGGTCCCAGTCCCTCTCCAGCTCTCCTGTAACCCCTCCAGGCACTGGAAAGCTGCTGGAAGATCACCCTGGAGCCCTCTCTTGTCTCCAGGCTGAACAAGCCCAACTCTCTCAGCCTATCTCTGCAGGAGAGGTGCTCCAGCCAAGCTGTAGTGGCACAATTACATATTCACCCCTTGGGATATTATATACTCATAATTTTTTTTAAAAGCTGCATTCAAAGAAAAGTTGTGAGCTCATATTACGAGTTCCCAGCTGAAGTAAATTTTTTACTGATGAGTTACCAGCCTATGAACTGGTGGTTTATAACAGAAAGGCAGACTGACATTTAAATAGAGTGGCACTAGAATAATGGCTTTACATTAGTATTTTATGGGAGGCCGAATAACCACAGAGTTAACATACTGTATTTTCTGGCAATAAAAAACCCTTTGAAAACAAAAGGTCATTTTATTTGATAATGTAAATGAATTAGATCTGTATTGTACGGCCGAGAGAGTAAAGGAAAGATTAATTCTTAGAGAAGAAGTCAATATATCAGCATGGCTAGGATTGGTTTGGTTTTAATTCCTTAAGCATGCTGTAAAGCCTGCAGTTCATAACCCACAGCCATATATTGCTGTACACTGGGGGTTTTAGCACAGGCCCTGGACTTGAGGCTGATCTGATAAAAATCTGAAAGTTGCAGCAGGCCATTATGTGGGCAAACGATTCATTTTCTATTCACCTCCTTGTCGTGTCAGTGCAGGGGTCATCTAAAGAGGGGGCCCAATTCATCAAACTGTCAGAGCCCATGAGGAGGAGCATGTTAATGGGACTTTTATTTCACCCAGGAAAGCAGGGCTCTGACAGCAACCAGAAAATATGGCCTTGATGTTGCTGTTTATTAGCAATGCTGAGATCAGTCCTAATAGGTGCCAAGGAGGCGGTGTTTGATAAAGCACGGGGTGTCAGAGCCTGCAGCAGGCACAAATCAGGCACACGAGGGGCTGGGTGTGAGCACAGAGCCTGAGCCTGCACGGGACACACGCAGGGGTCTTCAAAAGTACGCTAAGAATAAACAAAACCAACAAAAAATGGAGAGAAACAAAGAAAGAAACCAATAAAAACAAAAAAAAAACCAAAAAAAACCCAACCCCCCCAAAAAAACCCAACAGAAAACCAACAAAAAAAATCAAAAAAACCCAGCAAAACCAAAAAAAAACCAACAAAAAACCAACAACAAAAAAAACCAATCAAAAAAGAAAAAAAAAGAAAAAACCAAAACGCAACAAAAACCCAACAGAAAAACAGAAAACAATACCAAAAACCAACCAAAAAAAAACAAAACAAAATTCACCCCCAAAAAAACCAAAACGACAACAAAAAAACACCAAACAAAAAGCTAAAAAAAGAACTCCAAAAATTCCCAAAAACAAAAAAGAAAAAAAGAAAAAACCAAACAAAAAAACCTCAAAAAACCAAAATCAACCAACCAAACAACAAAAAAAGGAAAAATCAACAAAAAACTCCCGAAAACCAAAAAAGTCTCAAAAACCAAATAAACAACAAAACAAAAAATCCCCAAACAAACAAAAAAACCAATAAAAACAAACAAAAAAGCAATAAGAACAATAAAAAAACCCCAAAAACCAAACAAAAAAAACCCCAAAACCCCAATATAAAAACCCAAAAAAACAAAAAAAAACCACCCAAAAACCAACAAAAAAACCCGAGCCCCCCAAAAAAAACCAAACAAAAAAGCAAAACAACAACAACAACAAAAAACCAAACCAAAAAAACGCCAAACAAACAAAAATAAAACCAAAAAGCCACCCCTCACCCCTAAAATACCAAAATGCAGCAGCTCTTTTCCTGCACTTAGAGGTAGGTGAACCTTTGCTATATTCAATGCCTGCCTGGCTCCCCTGCTAGGCAAACACAGTGGCTCAGAAAAAGCCCTAAATCTGGTGCAGGAGTGCTGAGCTTCCAGGATTGCCTTGATGGGAGGCCAGCACAGCTCTGATGCCCTCTGAGAGCTGCCAGGACTGGAAATGCTCCCAGGCCAGCCCCAGAGCTGGGCTTAGCTAAGCCAGAGCCAGGCAGGAGCAGTCAGGTCTCTGCCAGATCAGGCACTCAAAGGGTTCAGCCCTGGCCCCAAAAACACAGTGCTAAAATAATGCTAAAATCAACACACAGAGCACTTCATTTCTTGCCCAAAGCCTCTCTCCAAAATTGATGTTCTTAACACAAATTGCCACCCCAAGAGTAAAGAAGCAAACCAGGATATCTAAAAGGGAAGGAGTGGGAGATATAAGAGATGCTCAGTTTTTGAAGGGCACTGGACTCATTTTAGCAGCAGCCAAGTCATTTGCTGTGTGGGTGATGGATGTAAAATTTTAAATTAATTATTTTAGTAATGCTGCCCTACATGATTTCTCAGAGTGCAATGTATTTTATACTGCAGGCCATGGTAGGCTTTATAATTAACTACTTTTTGAAGCCATTTTAATTATTTCCCCCCACCCCCCATCACCATTATTTCCAAATGAATAGAGAGCTAACATTAAATAGCCTTCTAAATAGAGAGCTGCAGGAATCTGCTCTGGTAGGATGAAGCACTTGCAATCACTACCCCAGCAATGCCCCAAAAAGGTTTAAGCAGCTGAAAGGAAATATGTTGTCAAAGGGAAACCTTGGGCACTAACAGGGCATGCAAGTCCCCAGCTGAGTCAATTTTTTTCTTGGTGGAAAAGGAAAGCTACTGTGGTTTTGGCTGCTCAAAATATCCTCATCCTGAATTATCTTTTCCTTTTCTCCATTGTCTGGGTCTTCCTCTTGAAGGCAGCAGTACCAGAGCTGGAATGAGGTGATTCAGAACCAAGTTCTCCCTGACTGGGGTGATTCAGGAGTCTGGGGTGGCCCTGCCTTCCCACTGGGAACAGCTGCCCCTGGAGGAAATGGAAATACAGAAACTTCCACAGACACTGGAGGGCTTGATGTGCAGCCTTGGAAGAAGCTTGGGTTGATGTAAAAATAAAAGTACACAGACATAAAGCAGAAAAATCATAAACTCATGTTTCTAGAGTTGTAAGTAAGAATATGCCTTAAGTAAGTGAGAAACTGCATTGGGCAAGGTTGTGAAAGGCTTTTAGTGCAGTAATGTAATTGTGTAAGAGTTCAGGTGTTATCATAGGAGCACACGTGTGTGTACATGTGATAGCAGCCCATGGGATAAAAGTATCCACAGGGCAGCAGAATGAAGTAAAGGTGACAGGTTAGAAAAACAAAACAAACTTGGTGGCAGCTTTCCATTGGGTTAGAAAGTTCTGTATTGCCTTGTAATGAAAAAACTTGTGACTGCTCTGAGCTATGGCTGAGTTCTTGCTCCTCTAAAACCTCACAGCCTCTGAGGCTGATGTTTATCTGAGCAATAAATGGTTTTTAGCCCAAAACCAGTCCCATCCCTTCATTAAGACATCAATAATTGCCCCCTGCCAGTGGACAGGCACAATTCCACCTCCAGAGGCTGCAGAAAGGTGTTTTTCTCTGTTAACAAAACATCCTGCTCCTCTGCTGAGCCTCCCCCTGCCACAGGCACTGCTCTCTTTTCCTGATGAGCCCGAGGTGAGGCCTCTGACAGCACCCTTGTCAACAAAAATGGGAAGAACTTTTTGGTTGTTTGCTTTTACAGGGTTCAGAACTTCAACCAGCCCAAATGTGGGACCAGAGAATGAGAGCACTGGGCTCAGGACTGGCTGTTCAGGGCAGGGGCTGCTTCCCTGACAGCAAAACTCACAGCCTTAGCACCAAACTACAGCTTTGAATAGAACAATGCACTCCTGCTGCAAAAGAAATAG
Organism: Molothrus ater; assembly: GCF_012460135.2. Lineage (NCBI taxonomy): Eukaryota > Metazoa > Chordata > Aves > Passeriformes > Icteridae > Molothrus > Molothrus ater. Next base: position 5,651,908 of record NC_050483.2, on the reverse strand, counting down.
ATGAAGAACAACGAGGACACTCTTCCTGTCCTAATCTTCTGGTGACAATGCCCTTTTGAATGGTAAAAATTATATTTTCCCTTACACTTTCGTACTTTTTAATTTAAACATAAGGCACAGCACCTGTACTGCACAGAAAATACAGTAGACTGAAAAGAAATGCAGGAAGCTAAAAGGTAGTTAAAATAACTATCTTTGAAACCTTTAGATGGCTGTTTCACAGCTACAAGAAATATAAATGTTGATGTGTAAAATCTTAATGGTTATGAGCTGCACGTTTATATTTCTCAGCGACAGTGGTGTTAAAAACATTAAAGTCAGTTCACTGTGAGCAAATGGAGCAGTACAGAAATTTGGAACTATGCTGAGCATCTTTTAGAAAAGTACTGAAGAGGGTTTTCTGTCATTGACAGTGCATTAATTAGCCATGACCACAGTATTCTGTTAGTGTAAGTACAATTACCTATACTGTACTATTAACTTATAAATAGCATCATAAACTATATAAATAGTACTTATAAACTAAATAAACTTATAAAGAGTATTATTAAAAGGCATTATAAGTATAGTATATAAACTCATAATACTTACTCATAACAGTATTATAAACTTATAATAATAATAGTATATAAACTTATAATAATATTATAAACTTAGAAAACTTATAGGAAGGGAGGTCTGAATTTTTTGGTAATGTCACACCTTCATCTAGAATCTAGAAACATTGTGTAGTCAAACTATGAGCACAAATCTGCTCCAAAAGCTTTGCAAGAGTGTATTCCTAAAATGCCTGCCCAACCTCCTGGAGATATTGCTCTTATTTTGAAACAAGAGAAAACCTGCACGTTAATCCCAATGACATTGCTACAGGAACCTTATTTACAGTATGATTAAAAAATGGCCCTTTCTTACAGCCTCATTAAATCTAAGCCTCATTTAACTACCAGGACATTTTTACAATGGGTTTGCTGACATACCATGATAAATGTCTGTATAACATCCTTCAACAATAGCCCTGACTACAGCCATAACCACAAAGTGTATAAACACTGCACCAGCTCTAACAATGTGCTCTCCTCAATAGTAGGAAGTGAAGTACCACTAAAGACATTTTTACTAAGCCCCACGTCTCCAAACCTGTGTTTTGCTTTAGGTTTTTTCATTGGTTTCTCTTTTGTTTTGGGGGGGCTTCTTTGTTTTCCCTTCTCTGCGGGAAAAGAAATTCAAATGACGAGAATTAAGATGTTAAACTTTGAAAAATACCACAGGCCCCTTTGAAATGGTGACCTAGGCAGAAAGGTTTCCTGAAATTTGATTCTTTGGAGATAAAAGGGCTGGCAGGAGGATGAAAGCAGCCCTACCCTTTTTTCCATGTCAGAGAAATGAATGGCACAGCTTATGAATACGTGTAAGGCACCCATTGAGGAGCCACGCTGGTGCCTGTTTGTCCTGAAATCTCAGTGTCAGGTTACTCAGGGCACTGTGAGCCAGCACCAGCTCCATCCACAGCAGCCATGAGGGCCACAAGAAGCACTCTGGAGATTTAACAAACTTTTCAAACTTGCAGGCAAGGAATTAAAATGCATTTTTGTGGGAATCATGCTTTCAAAACACCTCTATAAATGGTCCTCCACTGTAACTTACTCCTGCAAGGCATCAGGAGCACCAGAAGTGTACAACAAACCAAAAGTGAGCAGGCTCAAATGCTTTCCTGTTCCTAGCTGGCCTCTGATTTAATTTCACATCAAATGATATCTCCAAGCTGGACATGGTAAACCTACAGTATTTTCGCTGGAGACCAGGGTCTGACATTCTGTCCAAATGAAATTTCCCAGTTGTCCCAAACACTTTTTATCTTATTTCCATGCTAGCAGTTTGAAATGTCACTATGCATTGCCACAATGACAGATGAGCAAAGGCACAAGAAAACAACAGAGCTGCTTTCTCCAATGAACCATGCCTGGCAAATGTGAAAATTCACTTTTGCCCCTGGCTCCTGGCCCACTCCCAGGTATTGATGGTAACAGCTCAATAATGTGACTTCACACAGGTTGAAATACAGAGCATGAGTAAAGAAAACTTTGTATGTATGTATGTATGTATGTATATAAATACTCATTTAAATACTTATTGCAAAACACCACTGAGGGTCAAATCTTGCAAATATTTGTATGCATGTATATAAATACTCATATAAAAACTTATTGAAAAACACCACTAAGGGTCAAATCTTGCAAATATTTGTACCTATGTATATAAATACTCATTTAAATACTCATATAAATACCTTTTTAAAAACACCACCAAGGGTCGAATCTTGCAAATATTTTTTTGCTTTCTTACCACAGGTTATCAGATCCTGAGAGCAACAAACACCCTGGGATACAGGAGATTAAGTCACGTGGCCATAATACATATTTTATGTGGATTAATAGACTGAGACCTAGATGATAGTGGTAAAAAACTAAAAAACCCTTCAGAAAACATTTTTGTAGGAGATGATGCCTCTTGCTCCCAGTGATTTCAGAACCTATAGGCATCCCTTCAGTGGCAGCAGGGGGGAGAGCACAGGAAAATTTCTTACTGCCATAACTTACAAATTCCTACCAAATACAGTGGGCAACTTCAAACTGTGAACTGGGCTTTTCTCTTTGCTAAATCCTGCAGTGCCTCCTCCTGTGTGGTGCTGAAAGGAGCAGGGAGCATTGGGATGGGATGCAGCAACCCCCACACCAGTGTATGAAATGCTGCTCTCAGCCAAGCCAGGGTTGGAAATTTCACCCATGATTTATTTTTCAATAAGTTCATCTCTTGCTGTCCTGCTCTTTGGTGTTGCTTTGCTTCTGAGAGCACAGAAGACACGAGAAGGGTGCATTTCTGTTAGCAGCATCTCCTTTAAAAATTTGCATCCTACCCTCTCTAGAAGGCCCTGCTGCCTTCCATTCCCCAAGACAAGCTGCTGCTCAGCCTTCCCCTGCCTTTATCATCACAAGAAATCATTTTTTGGCACAATAAAGCCCAGAGGTCACCATGGTGTCTTTTATGAGCATTAGGAAACAAACTTTTTAGTGGAAGGTAGGCTAAAAATCAAGCCCTGCACCGTATTTTGGCTACATTCCCCTGCAGAAGTTCATCTGCACGACTCTTTTCTTTAAAAGTACAAAACTGAGGCCCCATGTGGCCAGAATTCCCCAGGGCTGAGATGACACAAATGAGGCACACCATATTTTGGGGGTGTATTTTCAGAGCACAGTGGGATCCCCCTGAAACCTTCCTCTGCCAGGGATGCAGGAGATCACACCTGCCCCCCTCACTCCCACAGCCATTTCCTTACAGCAATGTAAGCTTGGATTTCTCCTTAGCTTAGCTTCCCTTGCCACACCTGAGAGCAAAAGGGAAAGGGAAGACAGATGGGATGGTGAATTCAGTCCATACAATACTCCAGTAATATTTTAACCTGTATATTTAAGGTGTATATTATATTTTACTCCAACTTCTATTTGAACCAATACAAGTGGTGAAAAAAAAACTTTGCTCAGAAAGCTCAGTTCAGGAGGTATGAACAAAAAACTGCTTAAAAACCAAACAGAAAACTAGAGAAACAGCCTCAACATGTCCTACACACAAGGCCAGTACCCCTGTGCATGCATGCAGAAACACAGTGCCTCTATTACACTTACATGCAACATTATTATCCTTATATGCAGCACACTCCATCTCTTTTCTCATATCTACCTACAATAAATAGGCAAGAGGCTGCAATCAAGCAATCAAATCAGCACGAGGATTTGGCATGTTGAAGGAGTTTGACACACTTTGCACATCAAAACCTACAGGCCTTACTAAACTTTGTTCACCAAATTGTGAGAGCAGATCGATTTCTGCCTGAAATTTCTATTATGAATGATAAATTTATAATTCTATTTAAATTCTGTTATAAAAATTTCTATTATAACTCAAACATTTTGTCTATATTTAGAAATAATATAGATATAAATATTAACAATGAATAATATTAATAAATTATAAATAATAAATAATATTAATAAATAATATAATATTATCTTGTTTAAATTATAATATTTATTCATAATATTTATTCATAATATTTAAATATTATATTATTATATATTATATATTATAAAATATATAATATATTATGATATATATCATATATTATGTCATTGTATTTAAATGTAATAAATATTTATATTTATAAATAATATAAATATTTCTCTATAATTTTAGAAATGTTGATTATACATTGTAATTTATAAATTACTTTATAGAGTAAATTTAATTTATAATTGAATTGAATTGAATTTATACATTTATTTCTAAATTATAAATTCATTTACAAATTAAATTAAATATAATAAATTATAATAAAGAGATATAATAAATGGAATATAATAAATTATAAATTATTTTTTAAATTTATAGAATTTATAAGGGGAGAACAGTGCTCACTGTTGTGCCTCTGCCTAGTTGCCACCTTCATTGCAAGGTGCATTTGGCCAGATGAATTAGCCAAGTGTTTGAAACACAAGCAATGGCTCTCAGTCATTTTTTCCACTGCATTTAACGTTTTGCAGTGCTTCAATGACTTCCATGACACCCTTACAGAGGTAACTTTATCCCTTACAAGGCATCAGGACCAAACATGACCTGTTTTCATTAGCTACAGTGCATGCAAGCCTATTAACACTGCAGCTAAATTCAGCTGTTCAGAAGTCAAATATTTGGTGCAAGGCAGTTTCCTTGGCTCCCTTATGGGCAGCAGAGAGAGAAAAGCCCTTTTTGCAAAGGGTGCAATGTGTAAAGCAGCTGGGATGGATTGCAAGTGCAGCTTTCAGCCTCCTTCCATGAAAACAGGGAGATGAGGAACTCTTGCTTATAGTTTCACACTGCAACTTTTAAATTAAAAAAAAAAAAAAAATCAAGGCTCCAACCCCAGATTTACTGTACCTTAAGGGACATGATGCATTATATAAAATAAAGCTCCTGCAGAAATGTGGTGAGATAGGTGTTTGTTCACACGAGCATGCACGTATATATACAGCACATAAAATCTGACACCTAAAAAAATATATATATCAACTTCTGGCAATATTGAAAAGCCTTCAACATGCCTCTTGTGTGCAATGCTTCTAAGAAGGCAACTGTGATACTGCTTTTAAGCTATTTTAGTAAGGGCCCTTGACAAGCTTCACATAAAATATTCAGCATTGATGCTTTCAAGTCCACACAATTTAACTTAAAAAGCTCTCTTCTCCAACCCACATTACAAATATGTTTATTCTGAAGGTGGTGTGTGGATTAGATGTTTCCCTTATCCTTCCCAAAGCATGATTGCACTGGGCTGCAGCACAAGCACAAGCAGAAACTGAAAAACAATTTCGTTTTGAATTAAAATTATTTCTTGAATGTTTTGATAGTTTTAAGAAACTCAGAGGCATTTCACATACTGTTTCAAATAGTTGTGTTTACATCTCCAACAAGTAACTGTAGGGCTGAAAAGCAGTCAGAATTAGAAGGGTATTCTATTAAATTTAGCCCTCCAGTATGAAACTTTATTGCTTTATTGGAAAGAATTTGTCTTCCAAACTAACCTTTGAAATTCCATCCTTTCTTTACAGAACTGAGGAGCAAATGCTACTGATTTCGGAGAGAGCTGACTTTCATCCCTAATCTTTTATTTTTCATCTGCATAATGAACTGATAACCTGCTCAATGGAAGAAAGTTCTTTAAATAATACACTGAAGTACTGAAAAACCACAGAAAACACAGCAGTCACACGACTTTTCAAACTCTAGCTGCGATGAAGGCATAAAAGAAAAAGCCTTTTTCAAATCCTTACAGGCCTGGAGACTCCAATATGTTTTTTCTGAGCTGTTTAGATGCCCAAGCTGGCACCAAGATGCCTGCATGCTGTATTTCACAGTGCAGTCCTGAGTCGGCCACAATTCCAAGTACCCAATTTTCATTTTTTTCTCATCTGTTGTCTGAGAGCCCCAGGATCAAACACATGATTTAAAGCCTACTGAGATCAGGGGGAAAATCCTATTGGCTTCAAGGAGCTTTGGATGAGACTCAGAGGACCTGAGTCAGAAAGTTTTCCAGGGCTGGAAATTGCATCTAGCGAGTTCTAGGCCAATTTTGTAGCTCAGCACCAAAATTTCTGGTCAACTTCATTTTTTATCTCAATTTTCAATCCCAAACTTTACTAATCAGACATTTTCTTTATTCAAAAATCCAATATTCAATAATCAATAATCAAATGTGCCTTTTCTCCTCTGCTTCTCTTGTCTATTTGGTACATTTGGGAATTTTATCACTGACAATAGAACTCATGATAAAATAGAGACCAATAACACTTTTAACTTCTTCTAGTGTTACACAAAGATATTTTAACTGCTGTTGAACTCAAGCTATAGGAAATGGTGATTTCAAAGTGAACTTGGTACAGTCACTGAAATATTTCCTATAAATATTTTAGATGGTAATTCTATTCTTCCCAAAAAGAAAATGACTTAATTATCACGGGCTTCTGCTCACAGTATTCATGGGAGCAGATATACTTCCTAGCATATTTAAAGAAACTAAATTATGAAAAGCAGTTCACACAGTGTAATTATTTGATAGTTCATTATGATGAATGTACATTTATTTATAATAAGTGTCATGTTTTATAGCATGATACCAAAATCAGATATTACTTCATAGCCGTTAGAACTCTGGTTATTGAGAATTTTTGACTTTTTGTGCTGATAGGCACTGACTCCTAAGAGAATATTACATTTGACTTGAGGCTGTAGGAAAGGTTTCTAAAATTGAATTATAAAACTGGGATTATGGGTGTGTAGTTTAAATAAAAGTGTGTAATATCACATAGTAAAAAACTTAAGAGTTTAAGGTTTTAGACTACAGTAATATTTATAAAGCAAGACAGAGGTTTTAGAGTAGAGGCTGGTCCTTCTTCACTTTCTGCTTCGTGGGTTTGGGTGGTTTTGTGTAATTAGATAAAAAAAATTCTCCATTGTGGGCCACAAGTGGTTAACTATTAAGTTAAAAGTAAAAATTATTTAGGTGCCATTTCTTAATTAAACAAATTTATCCTTAAAAAAACTATGCCATTCCCCAGTGGTTTATAATCCCCCTTTAACCTTGAAGCACATGTTCACCAAAAGCTCTACAGGCACAATGGCTTTCTTCAGCTGGAGAGCTCCAGGCACACAAGGCAAGGTTTGTGCAAGGTTTTAACTTCTGCTTGACTGCAAGATCTATCAAAACAGTCTCCCTGTTTGTCTTGGGATGGAGCGGGGGAACAACGTTCCTCTGTCTTCTCATCCCAGGTCTGACAGTCCCTGACACACACTGAGACTTCACCTCCCACTGAAATGAGCAATGAGAGCTCTGCCCAAGGATTTGAAGTGGATCAAGATTTAATTGAGGTGAGTATTGGCAAGGCATTTACTGCAGAGTTATTGCAAAACACATTTCATTAATGACAATGATACTAAAGCATTGGAAATCCATACAGGCAGAATCAGAAAGACAAAACGCTCACAGGAGTCAATGGAAATAAGCTCAGGACCCCACTTTTGCTTACATAGCAACACCTTCTTTACAGTTAGTAAAATTTTACACAAAGGATTTGTGGCATGCTACCTATTATTTACACAAAATCCTCATTAAAAATGTAAGAGAGTAGATATGAATAGTGAAAACACAGCAAGGGAGAGGAAGGAGACCCTACCACACAATTACTGACACTCGTTCAGGGGAGCTGCTTTAACAAGTGACATTTTTCACACCACAATTTGCAGGACTGACTCATCCCCCTACCTTCAGCCGCCCCATCCCATATTTTAAAAATCAAGCACAGAAACCACAGTGTGCAGACTTGACCTTGAGTTTTACCAGCAGCCTTTCCCCCCTGCACAGCTCCCCAAGCTCAGTGGGTCTGGCCAGGAGCAGCAGCGGCAGCACAACAGGATCTGTGCTCAGGGCCCTGTGCCTTGGAGGAATCACCACCCTGATGGAAAAAAAAAAACCCCAGCTGCTGGGACAGAATAGCAAAATGAGCAGTTCCTGCTCCCTGGCAAAGTTTGCCCTTTCTTGTCAGCTTCTGCTGAAGTAAAAATGACTTCACCTGAAATATAACCACCAGAGTGAGGTGAGAAGAAAGTGCAATATTATTAGGACCAAAGTGAAAGCTGTGATGTGAAAGTCACAACCCCCTCCACCCCCACTATTTATTCCAACTAGAATAACAGCTTTGCTCACGCCGATATTCACCTTCTTGTCACTTGAAGAGAAAGAAAAGTCAGACCAACTTTTAAATTAACTTACATACCACACCTCCAGAAGTGATTAATTCTTCTTGAAAGGAGAGTTAAGAATAGCGACAAAAGAAAAACCTAGATTACTGTAAATGGACACAATTTCTTCTTGACCTAACCTCAGAGAGAAAGATTTAATTGACCATGTTGTAAGGTCAGCTGCTACAAAATTCTGATTATCTAAGGTTTTCAGTGCACAATTCAGCATGATGCTTCTGTGACAGAATCACAGAATTAACTAGATTGGAAGAGACCTTTGAGTTCATTGAGTCCAAGCTCTGACCTAACACCACCTTGTCAACCAGACCACGGCACTGTCAAGAATTTCTCCCTAATACCCAGCCTAACCTTCCCCTGGGGGAGCTTGAGTTGGGCTGAAAAACACAGGCACCTTCCATGACAGAAACAAAAGAGGCAAAGGAGAAAATCTGTGGGAAATCAATCCCTGGGGAAGGAAGACTGACCTGCAGTGCCTGCCCCCATGGACAGAATCCATCAGCTCCAGCACCACCAGGAGCACTGGAGCTTCCCAGAAGCTGCCCCTGGTGTCAATCTCTGCTGGTTTTAGCCAAAACAGAGCTCCAGGGGCAGAGCAACACTGAATTTCAGGTTGCTGTGTGTGCTGAATTTCTGTTTGCAGGGAGTGGGATGCCTCGTTATTATTTGTTGCCTGTTTGCATGGTGGAAGAACACTGAGTCCTCTTTTACCTCTAGCAAAAGGTCTCCAAAAATTTTTCAGACTCTACTGACTGGTTGCTTTCTTGCACAAATTATTTTAAATGTACAATTGGAATGATTAACAGCTAAAATTAAAAAAAAATATGTAAGGCAAGGCCACATTTGTAATCTTCAGCACATTTTTGGTGCAACCTCCTCACATTGTGTAGCTAAACATCAACCCAAGTGTCACAAGCAGCTGCCACCCCTGGAACAAAAGGGAGACAAAAGATCCTACAGGAAGGAGAAGAGTAGCCTGGCATGTGGCTTCTCTTGCAGCAGAAATTAAGATTCAAAAAACAAAGGGTGGTAGCCAGACAAATTCATATTTCTGATTTAATTCACGTGGATTTTTGAGTTTTCACATAGCAAATTCTGGTTTGTATAAGGTACATTATTACTGGTTTGGACAGCTGATTGTTTTTAACATTTACCCTAAAGATGTAACACCTGCACAAAGTCTACACTTAGAATAATATCATGAAATCATTAATACCCCAAAAAATAAGCAATATTTACTTGTTCCTAAAATTAAAGGTCAACCATTTAAGTGAAAGAAGTCTCTGAATAAACTCTTAGAATTACAGTTGGCTGGAAAAATTGTTACAGGATTCATTTCTGCTTTCCTAGAAAATAAGAATTTTTTTGTTTTAGTTCATATAAGTAGTACATACTTATGCTTGATTAAAATGAAAAGGAAAAATCCCCAAAAACCTGGGAATCCAAACAGGAAAAGTACCACCTACGATTTATGAATAAAAACTAAGTCTAAAACACTATGTCCCTTATCTCTGAAATCTTGAAAGACTGGCTTGACCAGGAACAATAGATTAGTTGAAAAAGCTGAGACAAAGGCAATATTTTGTCTTATAAGATAAAATTTGCTGTAATGAACTTTTTCCTTATGCATTCATAGTCCTAAGCTAGTTTCATTCTGGTAAGATAATGCATTTTAAAACAGTCTCTGTGTTAATTTATGCATTATTTCTAATAATTTGCATCAAAAGACAGCTGGAATTCATGAAAAAAAAGATATTAAAAAGCATAATTCATCACTTTATAATAAGCAAATATTTAAGGATATGTATAAAAAGAAGAGCAAAAATATTAATGTATTACATTTTTATACTGCTGCTTAAAGAGTCAGCAGCATACTGTCCCCAATTTTAAAAAAATGACATGCTGCCAATTATTGACACTCAATTTCCTCCACCTAAATAATCCCTTGCAGATTTTTAAGGAGTAAAATAGCAAAACGGGGGGGGGAGGAGTTACAAAAAAATGAAAAAAAATTACAATACATTACAAAATAAATCAAAAAATTCATTAATGGAAATAAAAATAAATAAATAAAATAATGAAGTGCATAAATAATAATCGGTTTAATAAATTAAATAAAGTCAAGTGAGATTAAATAATAAATTAAATAAAATAAATGGGTTAAGCAAAATAAAGATGAATTAAATAATGAATTAAATATATAATAATCGAGTGAATAGATTAAATAGATAATTGAGTGGAATTATGTGAGATTAAATAAATTAAATAATGAATAAATAAAATTAATAAATTAATAAAATTAAAATAAATAAATAAATTAAGTATGTAATGATCTATTTAATTAATTAATTAATTTGGGTGACATTTAGTAATAAATAAAATAAATAATAAATGCGAATTTTAAGAATGCATTAAATTACAACATAAATAAAGTTATGAATTAATTAAAAAAAATGACAAAAATCACTTGACCCAGCCCACCTTGCAGAAAAGAAAGAGCCCTTCCCCACACAGGAGCCCTTGCTTCCATCTGCCCCCGAGGTTTTTCCCCTAAGCAGCGCTGCCTGCTCTTTGAGCAGCTCCATCCCAGGCTGCACTTCCCACTGCCCTCGCCCTGCACCTCAGCCCTGTTTATCCCCCTTATCAGCTCAGGAAGAAATTTGGGCAAAACTCTTCCTCTGGTCACTGATAGCTCTGGGAACCGAAGCCATTAAGATATTTGTGAGCCCTACTCGTGCTATTTTAACTGTCTGTTGTACAGGAAGGAACTGATAAAAATAGGATTACAATGCCCTTACAGATGAACTAGCAGGAGGCTTGATTGTGATTGATGCCTGAATAAATATACAATAACAGGCCCTACATTTCAACAGGGCTTTTGATGGAAGGTAAGAAGCAGTGTCAGTTTTCACTGCCTGGGCTGCAGGACTCTTTGCTCAAATAGCTGCTAAGTGCCTTTCCTTGGAGATGGAATCTTCTACCTTTAGTCTGCCTTGAAATAAAGAGCAGGAGGTGGTTATTAGGAGGTGGGAATTAATATTTGTATCATTTCGTGAGGCACAAAGGTGCATTTCTTCCCACAGGTGCTCACGTGTGGCCCACCCTACATTCCTTTGAAGTCTCAATATCTTCCCCACAGATAATCAGTGCTAAGGTGGGTGTATTTTAAAAATACACAGCACCATAACAGCAGTGTGGAGGAAAAAAAATGGGCTGGAATTGGGGTTTGGGAAGGCTGGGATTGTCCAACTCATCTGTGCATTGGGGGGAGAAGTTTCCAGCAGTGAGCCAAGCACAGGCTTAGCCCAGGCAAGAGTTTCTGCAGGAGCCCAGCTTTGCTGGGCTGGACAGCACAGGAGAGAGCAGATTTGTGTGCCAGATGGCTCTCCCTGACCCCATCCCCTCTGCAGCCTCTCTGCATTCTTCCAATCCTTCCTAATAACCCAATTCTTAATGAGCAATGTGTTTACCACCCAAAGCAGAAATTTCAGGAAGTAAAGTCAGAGCCGTGCAGTTTTTATTTATTAATCTTCCTCTTTTGGAGAAGAGGGCTTCAAGTGTCCTGAAATCACACGTTATCAGCTCCCACTTCAAGTAACACAGCTATCTATTCCACTTCAACAGGATCTCAAGAACGCCCCTTCTTATCCTGCAAAAACCAGACACCTCCTTAGCTCTGCAGTGCAATGGTCCAGCCAAGAGCCCCTGCAAGCACAAAGACTTCCAGGGGCAAAAAAAACTCCCTCTGGCTCCTCTGAAACCATCAGAGGAAAGGCTTGAATTTGCTCAGGATCTTGCTGGGTCATCTGGCTAAAAATAAGTTAACAACAATACTTGGCCCTTTCCAAGTGTTTTCATGTGCTTGAAATTCCTGTGAATTTCAGAGGTGATTCCTTGCTGGATCATCTCTGAAACCAAGGAGGTTGAATTTCCAAGGTTATTCCCTGCTGGATTACCTCTGAAACTGAGGAGGTTGAATTTCAGAGGTGTTTCCTTGCTGGATCACCTCTGAAACTGAGGAGGTTGAATTTTAGAGGAGATTCCTTGCTGGATCACCTCTGAAACCAAGGAGGTTGAATTTCCAAGTTTATTCCCTGCTGGATCACCTCTAAAACCGAGGAGGTTGAATTTCAGAGGTGTTTCCTTGCTGGATCACCTCTGAAACCGAGGAGGTTGAATTTCAGAGGTGTTTCCTTGCTGGATCACCTCTGAAACCAACGAGGACGTTGAATTTTAGAGGAGATTCCTTGCTGGATCACCTCTGAAACCAAGGAGTTTGAATTTCAGAAGTGATTCTTTGCTGGATCACCTCTGAAACCAACGAGGAAAGGCTTGAATTTGCTCAGGACCTTGCTGGACCATCTGGCTAAAAATAAGTTAACAACAATACTTGGCACTTGCCAAGTGTTTTCATGTGCTTGAAATTCCTGTGAATTTCCAAGGTTATTCCCTGCTGGATCACCACTGAAACCAAGGAGGTTGAATTTCAGAGGTGATTCCTTGCTGGATTGCCTCTAAAACCAAGGAGGTTGAATTTCAGAGGTGTTTCCTTGCTGGATCACCTCTGAAACCAAGGAGGTTGAATTTTAGAGGAGATTCCTTGCTGGATCACCTCTGAAACCAAGGAGGTTGAATTTCAGACGTGATTCCCTGCTGGATTATCTCTGAAACCAAGGAGGTTGAATTTCAGAGGAGATTCCTTGCTGGATCACCTCTGAAACCAATGAGGAAAGGCTTGAATTTGCTCAGGACCTTGCTGGATCACCTGGCTAAAAAAAAGTTAACAGCAATACTTGGCACTTTCCAGGTGTTTTCGTGTGCTGAAATTCCTGTTGAAAAGGCAGTCAATAGAGAAATTAAACAAAATAGAGAAATTAAACAAAAAGTTGGGACTCCCCTTCCCTGCTCCCTCATCCACATTCTCCACTCTTGTGGCACCCACATGATGTTTCTCCTCACTGGAGTCACACTCACAGCAGTCTGCAAACAAATTTAAAAACTCAGTTCAGCCACCCCTTGCCACATTAATGCACATGCTAATGCTTAACAGTTAGATTAGATTTTAGTGCTTAACACACTAAAATCAGCCCAATCCCCCTGCCATGAGCAGGGACACCTTCACCAGATTGCCCAGGGCCCCATTCAGGCTGGCTTTGAGTATTTCCAGAGATGGGGCATGTGCCCCATGTCTGGGCAGCCTGTGCCAATGTTTACTGCACTCCAAGGGCCATCACTTGCTATTGATTTCATCATTTGCTGTCAGCTGCTGCCCCTGGGCCTTTTATTTTAGCTTAACAGGTTTGGGTTTCCTTCCTCTCACTCATTCTTTGTGCTTTTCAATTCTCTTCAGATGGATTAGCCTGCATTTTTTTTCACAAGGAATCCCCTTTTCTTACTTATCTCAGTGTTTCTAACCTCCTTTGGCATCATTGCTTCCCCCACTGTCATGTTTATAACACTTCTCGCTAGATTGAAATCTGTGAATTTAATTAATGCACTGTTTACCCCTTCTTCCAGATCATTAATAAAGATGTTAAATAAAACTGATCCCAATACCAATCCCTGCTAATGCAGGCCTGACTGAAGTACTAATTCTGCTGTGAAGCCATCATCCAACAAGACAGTAAATCCCATTTTGGTGTACCTGACACTAGAGCTCTGTCAAGCCCAAACCAAGGCACTGCAGCAAAGTATTGACCCAGTATAAACCTGGCCAGTCCAAAATTTGGAGCACACACTTCCTGAGTGTACTCTGGAGAAGAAAACAGAGTTTCCCCCCAGACTGACTTGGAGGAAACTGTTAAGGGTTAATAAGGCAGAGCTCAGACTAAGACAGTGGAACTGAGATTAAGCCCTGTTCCAACCTACGCTCCTCTCTCCAGTTCCAGTGGGGTTTAAATGCTTTGAATTCACTGTGTTGAAAGCCACTGAAATCAGCATCTCAGTGCTGGGGGAAAAGGGAGAAATCCTGGCTCCAAGTGCTCCTGAGCACAGGACCTAGCTCAGGCTGCAGAGCTGCCCAGCCCCAGCCAGCAGGGTTGAATATCATGCCCAGTTTTAATTAAGTTAATTAAACTGAAGTTTAAGTTTCAGTTTCAGTTAATTCTTTTTGAGGTTGTACCTCAGTGCACTGAAGATGTTACTAATGGGAACTAATATTCTGCTAAATTGTTTCCTAGGTTTATTTCATTAAAAAAAAAAAACCCCTCCAAACTGTGCCATATTTGATGAGGAGCCTAAAGGTTTCTTGTACCCTACATGATGTTACTTTTCTGGCCCTATGTCATTTATTTTATAACAGGTTGCTCTGCTTTTGTGCTCCTGTAGAGCTCTGCATTAGCACAGACCTAAATCAGCCAGATTTTAACACCTCTTAGCCCAGATTTGGTGATTCAGTGGTGGTTGGCAGGGCATGCCATTCCAACCAAGGTGGGATAAATGACTTTTCCAGGCTACAATTTACAGAGTAAAAATGGGGGGTTGCACAGAGCTTGTAAAATCCAGCCAAACACAGTAAGAGAAAGTGAAATCTCACAAGATTGGTTTCATTCAGTGGCACAACTCATTATTCCAGTTTGTACTGATGAACACAATGAAGTTGTGAAGCACAAAATTTTTCCTATTCCAGTTTAAATACCTTTGAATTTAAAGGAAATACAAATTCAGTGCTCTATCAAACAAATTCAACAAACCCCCAAGCTGCACAGCAAGAATGCACTCAAACCAACATTGAACTTAACAGATAAATCCAGAAAATTTCACAAGGATGAGTCAGTGGTGCTTTGCAGGGCGTGCCATTCCAACCAAGGGGGGATAAACAAATTTTCCATGCTACAATTTATAGAGTAAAAATTTCCTTGCTACAATTTATAGAGTAAAAATGGGGGTTTTGCACAGAGCTTGTAAAATCCAGCCAAACACAGTAAGAGAAAGTGAAATCTCACAAGATTGGTTTCATTCAACTGCTGCATGACATAACTCATTATTCAAGTTTGTATTGATGCACACAATGAAGTTGTGAAGCACAAAATTTTTCCTATTCCAGTTTAAGTACCTTTGAATTTAAAGGAAATACAAATTCAGTGTGCTATCAAACAAATTCTACAGACCCCCAAGTTGCACAGCAAGAATACACTCAACCCAACATTGAACTTAAGCAAACAGATAAATCTCAAAAATTTCACAAGGGTGAAAGTGTGCACTTAAAATTAAGACAAGAGTTTACTATTGCTTTTGCAAACACATAAAAATAAAATTTCAAATAGACAGGTGTATACTTATATGTAATTAACTATATTTCTATTTAATTAATGTTTTAATTTAGAATTAATTTAATTATATTCGATTTAGTCAATTATATTTATAATTATATATAATTTTGAATTTATATTATATATTAGATATAGATAGACATATAGATATCTATTTTATATGTATATAAAATATACATATAAAATATATATCTATATGTCTATCTATATATGATACATAATATATATTATACAATTATAAAGTACATATAATTATATATATATAATTATAAAGTATATAAAAACCACAAAATTATTACTGCAGCCAACCAAGCAGTAGACAATTCAAATATATAATATATACTATATATATAATATATAATTATAAAGTATATATAAGTATATACTTTATAATTTTATATATATATATATAATTATAAAGTATATAAAAACCACAAAATTATTACTGCAGCCAACCCAACCAAGCAGTAGACAATTCAAATTGCCACTAGACTATTGAAATATCAACAGAACCATTCCATCCATAGTAGTTTGGTATTTAAAATCCAGCCCAGGAGAAGCAGTGAGGAGCATGGCACTGCTCAGCACACTCTGAATTACAGAGCCATGCTGAGAATCCTCTCCTAGTAAATCTAAATCGAGCCCAGAATAAAACGCTGGTGTAACTGGGGTGGGTGGGGGTGGAGGAGGTGTAATTGCTCTAAGAAAGCAGAATTATAGCTACTCAGCTGCCAAGATCTCAAAACACTCCAAAACCACAGCTCTATTTCATCACATTTAATTTTTGTACATATATTAAATTCAGCCAAGTCAGTAGATTAAAATAATAGAGCAGATTGTATCAACCCAGACTTTGGCAAAAATGTGACACAATCCCTTTTCAAAAAGCCCTAAAATTGGCTTGCTTGTGAGGACTATCACATGGCTGAATAGTGGCTAAAGGGCTATAAATAAGTGGATTGCAGCAGCACAAGGGAGGTGCTAGCACATTGCCACAGGGACTGGTATTAGGATCAGTTTTATTTAACATCTTTATTAATGATCTGGAAGAAGGGGTAAACAGTGCATTAATTAAATTCACAGATTTCAATCTAGCGAGAAGTGTTATAAACATGACAGTGGGGGAAGCAATGATGCCAAAGGAGGTTAGAAACACTGAGATAAGTAAGAAAAGGGGATTCCTTGTGAAAAAAAATGCAGGCTAATCCATCTGAAGAGAATTGAAAAGCACAAAGAATTGGTGAGAGGAAGGAACCCAAACCTGTTAAGCTAAAATAAAAGGCCCAGGGGCAGCAGCTGACAGCAAATTATGCATGGGCTTGCAACATGAATGGGGAAAAGAATAAAATGATCTGGGCTACACACGTGGCTGTACCACCACATCAGAGCCTGATGCAAGGCTGGACCTCCTGCAGAAGCAGAGGAAAACACAGTCACCACCCTTCAGCAGGGTTCCAAGCATCCAAGGATCCCCTCATCATACAGCAGTGACACAATTCTGCAGCTTGGGTCTAAGCCTTGTGAAAATTTGGGGGAAAAAAAAATAACAGCCCAGACAAGCAATGAACCAAATACCTTGGAATATCAGGCACCTTACCAGAAATAACAAAGAGGAAAAGAGAAAAATCTGAAAGGATTATGAAGGCTGAGAACATAAAATAAATGACACAAGGCTAGAAAAGTAACATCATGTAGGGTACAAGAAACCTTTAGGCTCCTCATCAAACATGGCAAAATTTTATTTTTAAAAATAAAATAAACCTAGGAAACATACAAGCAAAATATTAGCTCCCATTAGTAACATCTTCACTGCACTGAGGTAACCTCAAAAAGAATTAACTGAAACTGCTTTTCTTCATTCATTAAAACTGGGCATAATATTCAAAAATACAGGGTTGGAGACAATCCTGCAAAAGCAGGATGATTTAATAGGTCTTCTCCATCTTGAACTTCCATGATTCCTTAAGAGACAATAAGCAGAGAGACAACCCTCTGCAAAATTAAATCTCTGGGATTCAACTGGAGAATGAAAATTAAATCACAGCAAAGTATTTTCTTCTCTGTAAGCATTAGCATTAATCACATGCAAAAGTAAAATATTAGTTAATTTGATTCCTGTGCCTTCCAGACTCTGGTCGAAATGAATCAATGCAGGAAGACTGATTTCTCTGATAACTGGGGAAATGATAAGGAGGGAGGAAAAAAAGAAGTAAGGAGGGGGGGGGGAAAGGTAGAAATAGCTGGTGAAAATGAAATTACCAAAAGGCATTTGACTACAGAAAACCATGTTAGAGCACCTTATTCCTAATAAGAACAGTATATGTAAAATTTCACAGTGGTGGCTTTGAAAAAGCCTTACTTAACCATGGCTAGAATTGGGATGAGTCACCTTGGGCAGTACAAACTCTCCAATTTACTGCTTTAGGTGACTAAAACCTCTGAAAAATGGCTTTGCCCTGTGTCCCCCTTGGGAGGGCAGCCCTCTGCAGCACCTGGGGCTTGCCACAGGGAGGGAGAAGGGGGTGGCACACCAAAATGCCAGCTCCACCCCCAGCCAGGACTGGCCAGGAGGAGTTTACAAGGCACAGCTCATTTGGGTGTCCCTTCTCCTGCCCTGCTGTGACAAACTGGTTTAGGAACCTCCTGCCCTGCTGTGACAAAAAGTGGGTTGGGAGCCCCTTCTCCTGACCTGCTGTGGAAAATCTCCTTTGGGAACTCTTTTCCTGCCTGCTGTGAGAAAATTCCTTTGGGAACCCCTTCTCCTGCCCTGCTGTGGAAAAACCTGATTTAGGAACCCCTTCTCCTGCCCTGCTGTGAAAAAAAAAGTGGTTTGGGAGCCCCTTCTCCTGCCTTGCTGTTACAAACTGGTTTAGGAGCCCCTTCTCTTGCCCTGCTGTGAAAATCTGGTTTAGGAACCCTTTCTCCTGCCCTGCTGTGAAAAAATTCCTTTGGGAACCCTTTCTCCTGCCCTGCTATGACAATCTCCTCTGGGAACTTTATTGACCTGGCTAAGGGGAACATCATCAACATCACAAAAACTTAAAAAAAAAAAAATTAATAAAGCCAAAAGAACAAAATAGAAAAAAAAAAAGAACTAGCGATCTGGTTTGTTTCTTTTGGAACATTTTAAAATATGTGCTTTCCTCCTAAAGGCAAGAAACACTGCATTTAATTAGAAGAATAAATCATTACATTTTTATAGTTAGCAATTTCTTCTACAATGAAACTAGATTAGTTTCTCACTACACATGCTGTTTATTGTTCAAGTTTTATGGTAAGTTCTAATAATTCAAGTGTTGCAAACAGTTCAGTTTGAGGTTGTTTTTTGGGTTTTTTTTTTTCTATTAAACCAGCTCTTAGACTACTCTTTTGTCACATATATATACACACATACATATATATACATATCTATATAAATATATATAACAAAACTTGTATATATATTATATACATATAACATATCTATATAATATATATAATTTATATATATATATATAATATATTATATATATTATATATATATATAATATATATAAATATATATAATATATATAAACATATATAAATATATATATAATATATATATTTATATATGTATAAACAAATATATTGAAAAAATATATGTCTCTTTCACAAAAAATCTCTCTGGCTTTCAACCTCTTGCAGACAAATACACTTTCTCTTAAATGACCCACTGAATTTTATGGGGATAGACTTGTCCCTCAAATTCTACCAAGAGTTTAAAACTTAATCCCACCTGTGAGCAAAGTTTGAATTTTAATCCTCACACTTATAACTCACATCCAAAACACAGGCAAAGCAGTGGCTCTGCTGTGACAGGACCTGTCCTGCACCACGTAGCCACAAACGTCACTTATTTATGCCATTTTCTGTGGGACTGCAATTATTTCCCTCTATTTCCCCCCTCCTGCAGCCACACAATCAAGATGTAAACACAAAGAAAGTGCAGCAGACACCTCCCTGATTTCAGTGCCATTTGAGACAGGCCCAGCAGCTCTGTGCTCTGGGCTGATGAGGAAAGCACATTAAGCACTTGCAACAGAACATCCAAGCAGACTTGTTTTGCAGCCTGATTAATAGAAACAACCTCTGAGGACTAATCACAAGTCAAGCCCTGTTTTGTAGATTAATAGGACAAAAGCACAAGAGAATAGGGAAGGTTACAGGACTGGAATATAAATAAGAGAAGGTGTACATTCTAGGCAGATTGACTGCTAGTAATTATCAGCACATCCTTACAGCAAGGTCTTGCTGCTGTGTGCTACAACAGCTCATTTCCAGATGAACCATCAGGCTGTGTATGCTCCCAAATATATCTATCTATATCTATATCTATCATCTATATCTATATCTATCATCTATACCTATGTATATAATATATAGTGATAACAATAATATATAATCACATATAACATATATAACTATTAAACATATATAATAAATATATATTAAATCTATAGATATAAAAATACATTTATATATATCTATATATCTATATGTATATATGTATATAATATATATTAATAATTATATATAATTATATGTAATAGATATGTAATTATTAAATATATTATAAGTATATAAATATATATTACATATAATATGATAGATAACATGCACAATATATAATTAATATATATTAAATATATAATTAATAATTTATATAGAATAACTATATATTCTATATATCATTAATTAAATATATATTTATCTATATAGATAGATATTTATCTATAAATAGATTAATAAATAAAATATAAATAAATAATTAAATATATATAAAAAAATTTAATTTTTGTATATATAAAATTGTAATATGTCCACATATATATATGTGTGTGTGTGTGTGTGTACATAAATAAATAAATAAATTTATTTATTTATTTATTTATTTTCATTCTCTCCCCAAAATCCACAAAACAATGACAAAATAGGTGTTTGTTCTGTTTGTTCCTCTGAAACAAATCACACCTTCATCTCACTCTTTCAGGTCACTTGGATTTCTAGGCTGATATTAGGTGATTAAAGCTGGTAGCAGCTACACTTTTCAGCTGTGCATCTGTGGGTCAGAAAACCAATCCTGGCACGTGAGGAACTGTTACACAAGCTCTGCAATATGGGAGCAGATGCTGCAGCCCAGCAGAGATACCCCATACCCCATCTGGCCCTGCAAGAGCTGTGCAGAGTGATCCATACTTGGTTTACTCTCATTTTCTGAGCTGTCCCAAATGTTCCACCTCTATACATGCAGCAATGTCAGCTCTTGAACCCTAGAAACCCAGGAGTTTATAAAAAAAGATCTGCAGGTTAGGCAGTGGAAGACAATACTCCCTAAAATGGCATTTTGCAGGTTTCTCAAGAAACATGAAACTTATGTTATATTCATCAACAGAAGAAGGAGCCAAGCTTGCTAAAAACTGAAAAACCAAATTCAGGGAGCCATAACTTGAGATTACAGTGTTTTAGGGCATCCCATATTAAAAATGGGAACGCTTAGAGCTTTCAGACTAGCAACTCAGGTTGTCTTTCTCCTTTTTCTTGAAGTGCAGGCCATGGAAGTGTCCCAAGCAGCCCAGATGGAGCACCAAGGGAAGTGTTAAAGAGAACACCTTTCTTGAAATTTATTACATTCCCAGTTTTGAAAACAAGATGCATTAAAATCTGTGCCAGGAAAAGGAGACTGAAAGACAGCCTTCCCTCTTACATAAAGCTCACTTTATGTAAAATTGGAGGCGAAACACAACTATAAATAACAACAAACCTGACTCAAGAGATTAATACAGTTAGCAGCTGCAAATATTCAGCTTTTGTCAGTGAGACACACTGATTCACATGTGCACAAAAATCAACTGGCTTTCTCAAGGACCAGAGCCTTCCTGCAAGCTCTACCCATCTACAAATGCTGCTGAAGGAGCAATCCTGGAGGTGAGAGCTCTCCAGAAGCACAGGACAGGCAGGCTGGCACATCTGCAGGTACAAAACTCAAGTGCTTGCACTGCTTGCAAAATAAACACAATGGCACAAGTGTCAGATGATTTCAAATCATCATGAGATTACTTCCTGGGAAGCATTATTCCCTTTGTGTGTTAGAGATGTCAGCAATGCTCACATTTTACAGGCACACAATCCATAATCCAGACCAGCACCTAAACCTCGTAGGGGTGGTTATAAATACCCACGGGTCTCATTGATTTTCTACTGAATCCATGAGTGTTGACCACTTCTGAAATGAGGTGCCAGATCTATTCTACTGAACAGATTCTCATGAAAATCTGATGAATGCAGTTGTCACTCTTGACCTTTATGTCTATGCTCAGATTCACAATCAGTGGTCTCTTATTTAAAGTGCATGTGCAATTTTTGCTTTATTTCATAGCTTCTGAGAATTACTTTAAGCATTTTATACACATGTCAGGGTAAAGTTAGCATTGTGATTAATAAGTATTAGATAAATATGACCCAAATCATCTGAAAGACAGTCATGAGAGATCTTACCCTTGCAAAATCTAATCACTTGCTTATGGATTTAAAAAAAATAAAAAATAATTGCTTCTCCATTTCTATTGCATTTTATCCCCATCACATCACGTGAGCTTTATTGTCAACTCTACCTGCAATGTAAATTTCTCCCACGTTTTTCCTGTTTGTCCTGAATAGATGAACTGTGAAACAAACCACTTGTAGCTTGCATCTGTTTCCCATACCCAAGCACCTTCCTCCCTGTCACCTCCTCCATCCTAATTTCACTCATTTCACTCCCCAGGAAGCCAGGCTCCATCACATGGAGTGCTTGCTCCAGAAGGCAAACACTGCAAATAGCAAACACCATCCCCCTTAGCTTTCCTTAGCTTTTCCATCTGAGCTGACATCACGTGGTATGGAATATTCCTGTGGTCAGTGTCCCAGCTGTGAGCACTTCCAAAACCTTGCCCAGCCTCCTGATGGAGGGGAGGGGTGTTGGAGAAAGCAGTGCTGATGCTGTAGCCAGACACAGGCGTGTTATTAGCACCCTTGCAGCCCCCAAGGCAGAGCACAGCTCTGGGATGGTGCTGTGAGGAACAAACTCCAGCTCAGCCAGACCCAACACATCCTCCAACAGGCTCCTCTGCCTGTCACTCAGAGCATCCACCTGCTCCCTAATCCTTCTTGCTCAGGGCATAGGGGAAATGAAGCAATGAGAGTAATGAGGCTTGAAGAGCAGCACGCAATGCAAAATCCATCCTGGTGTCAGCTTGTCAGAGCTGCAGCCCCTCTCTTACTTCTCCACTCTGCTGCTGGGAAGGTGGCTGTCCTAGAGAGAGGGAATTTTCCAGTTAACCTGAACAGCATGGTGTTCTCAGCTTTGTCTGCCTTCCCTTCTGTACCAGACCACCACAAAGAGGTGTGGGGCACGTGCAGGTGAAAGGAAATGGAAAAGCAGGAGCCCTGAAGTGCAGGAGAATTTATTCAACAAGCATCAACACACTGCAAGGAGTCCTGCCCTGTACAGAACAGCCCATCTCCAGATTTGCCTTAACAACTCCTCTTTCCCAGCTCCCATTCTTTCAGGGGTTTCAAACCCCTTCCCAAGACAAAGCCTGATGCTCCAGAGTTAAAAATGCCGGGAGTTTTGCAGTATTCTGTTTCCTTCTCTTGGTAACTCCTTGCTGGCTGTGAATACTTTCAGCCTGCTTCTTGCACAGTGACCACTGTGTTATTCCAGGGCTCAGCTAAAGGAAAGCAAACTGCTTGATTCTGGCAATTAAAAACACACCAACCAAAGCAAAACTACAAGTTTAAGCACAGCTTGTCTATCAAAATGTCCTTCTTGTTGAGCAAACCATACTTCAACCTACAAATGAGGAGGGCACCATGAATGATGAGCACCCCAACACCACAGCTCATTCTGGCTCCTTCTGCCTCTGCTTTTTTCCTGAACTCCAGGAAAATGGAGCAAGAATTAGAGACTCAGAGCAGATTTCCACAATCATTTGTCTGTACTGCTGTGGAAGAATTCAAATCCCTGTTTCCACACCAGGAAAGATTTAGGAGAGCTATTATTTTATGTCTGGCTTAACTGGCTAGAATTCCATTCACAAACAGGCACAGTTTATTTGTTAACATTAGTAAAGAATACTCTAAAGTTCTTATTCCTGCTGAAGTCAAGCCTGAAGAAAAGATCAAGACTCCATGATCTGCCCCAGTACCAGGATGCAGAGCTGTCCAAAGAATTAAATAAAATAGGGCAGGGCTTGTGCCACAGGATTAAAAATTACTTATGAGCGAGTGTATTTAAAATGCCAAACATCCGACTCTTTATTTAAAAAAAAAAAAAAAAAAAGGAAGAAAAAAGAAAGAAAGCTTTTAAAAGTAATCAGGACAATTTTTTACTTGGAAGTCAATCTGATATCAAGGAGACCAAAGAAAAATCAGCCACATTCCCGACAAGGCAAGAAATGTAAACAAACCTCTGCAATTCTAGACCAGGGGGAATTCATTCTTCCATTCTAAACTCAGAGACCTGGAGGAGAAATGCCAAGAAAAACGAAACAGAAGCCTGCACCTTTAAACACAGCCATGCTGCAGTGGTGCTGTGTTTGTTTAACATACAGACAGGAGACTTCAGTCTTTGCCAATAATTCTCTCAGTTGCTGACTTCTACTGCATAAACACAAGAATTCCTGAAAAACTGGTGCAACACACACACACAGCCTTGTCCAGTCTCCCCTGGTTTCCTCACCATTAAACAGCAAAGAAGAACTTTATTTCTGAATAGCCCAATTTCTATCCCTCCTTTTTTTTAGACAGGAGCTAATTGCCAGCTAAGACCATGAAAATAAAAGAAATGAGATCCATTCCAACCCATCAGTGTATCTGAATCCCATCATGTGAGTTGCCAATTGGTTTTCCAGTCCTCACGCTCAATATCTGCTGTTAATTTGCTTGCTATTTCAAGAACTTGAAGACTGTCAGCAAAACCCATGATGCATTACAAAACTTATAATTGGAAAGGAAAAAAAAAAACCCTCTGACACCTCTCTGACAGGATAAACAGAGAGTCTGAAAACACTGATCAGAACAAGGCAGAAGTACTAACTTGGAGCTGCTTGTACTAAAATATCATTGCAAATGAAGCAGAGAAAGAAACCGAGTCAGAGAAATCATTTTTAACTGATGTAAAATCATTTGATGAAACCCCAGATTTTACACTGGGCTGAAAAGAAAAGACTGCACAAAACATTACTTTTGAAGGAGATGGCTGAACCTGCCTCTGCTTTCTTCAAGTTGCATTATCTATGCCAATTAAAACTTTGCTTCTGAAAAAAGAGTTAAGGCACTTCCTCTGGAGTTACTAAAAAAAGCAAATGAAAGCCTTGGCTGTGCAGACGTGAGTGATAGTGAGCTGTTTGTTCCTGACCTCTGGATCACCCTCCAGATCAGATTCTTGGACATAGGAAAAACCCACTAGGATTCATTAAAAGCAACTGGGAGGCCAGCTTTGTGCTTCTGTTCCCGAGACCTGAACAAGCTGCAGCCTGACAAAGGTGCAGGATATTGCTGAACAATGCTGCTGCACTCCCACCCGCGCTCAGGGGGAACTCGTGTTCATCACAGGGATGCAAAGCACTGATTGCAGGCATTATTTAAATAATTGATTGCCATCTTTTATGTTGGTGCTGCTTTTCAGTTATCCACAACAAGCTGACTCTGTTAACCATTGACATCCATTGATTTGTACAGGATTGGCTTTTACACTACACATTTCTTCCTTCAAAAAGATACATCCACCTCCAGTTATCTAAACAAACATATAGGCTGAAAGTCTCTATGTAATTATTGTTTATATATATTTTATATGTACTTTTATATAATATATATTATATATTCACATATATTTACACTACACCTCTCTTCCTTCAAAAAGATACATCTCTTACCAGTTATCGAAACAAATATATAGACTGAAAGTCTATAAATTTTATATATTCATATATTTTTATATATACACATATCTGTTATATATATAATAGGGTATATATTTTATATATATTTATATATTTACACTACACCTTTCTTCCTTCAAAAAGATACATCTCTTACCAGTTATCTAAACAAATATACAGACTGAAAGCATATAAATTTTATATATTTATATATTTTTATACATACTCATATAAATATATGTTATATATATATATATAATAGGGTATATATTTTATATATATTTATATATTTACACTACACCTTTCTTCCTTCAAAAAGATACATCTCTTACCAGTTATCTAAACAAATATATAGACTGAAAGTCT
This sequence comes from Molothrus ater, assembly GCF_012460135.2. Classification (NCBI taxonomy): domain Eukaryota; kingdom Metazoa; phylum Chordata; class Aves; order Passeriformes; family Icteridae; genus Molothrus; species Molothrus ater. The sequence goes on along the minus strand of NC_050483.2, from coordinate 5,625,984 downwards.
ATAAATTTTATATATTTATATATTTTATATATACTCATATAAATATATGCTTTATATATAATATGGTATATATTTTATATATATTTATATATTATATTTACACTACACATTTCTTCCTTCAAAAAGATATATATCTCCAGTTATCTAAACAAATATATAGACTTAAAGTCTATAAATTTTATATATTTATATATTTTAATATATACTCATATAAATATATGTTATATATAATATGGTATATATTTTATATATATTTATATATTTACACTACACATTTCTTCCTTCAAAAAGACATATATATCTATCTCCAGTTATCTAAACAAATATATAGGCTAAAAGTCTATATATGTATTATTTATATATATTTATATGTGTATTATTTATATATATTATTTATATTTTTGTAGATATTTATTTTTATATTTACATATTTGTATATTTTTACACTTCACCTTTCTTCCTTCAAAAACATACCTGTATCTCCAGTTATCTAAACAAATATCTTGGCTGAAAGTCTATAAATTTATATATATATTTTTTTAATATATATAAATATATATAAATATTATACACATATAAATATGTTATATATATATAATATGGTATATATTTTATATATATTTATATATTTACTCTACACATTTCTTCCTTCAAAAAGATACATCTATCTGTAGTTATCTAAACAAATATATAGGCTGAAAGTTCCAGACCTCCGGCTTTACTTCTCATTCTGTGAGTAGAATTTGCTCACACACTTTCATAGCTAAAAATGATGTAAAGGATTGTTTTGTTAGATTATTTTACACTTAGAGCTTTTGGCATTTTCTGTGAAATTCTTATGCAGAACAGAATTTAAAATCCATAAATAAGCCTATTGCCTCCTTCTTCATAAAAGGTAAGAATCACAAATTTCAATGCACACAAAGTAAAGCACATCAGAACATTTTTTTTTCTTTTCAACTACTTTTCTCTTTCAAATAGGCAAAAACCTACAAAAGTTATAGAGCTGATCAGCAGAATGAAATAGAACAGCAAAAAATATTCTCCCTGAACAATTGTTTCTGTCAAAATGTGGTTTAAACAAATTCTGTCTCCAGTTAACTGCAGTCCTCTGGTGGTTTGAGTGCTTTTAAAGCTTCATTAGAAAACACACACTGTGAGAAGATTTGTACCCAAATGTCTACAGCACACTGTGGTAAATTCAGCCCTCAGCATGGATGAACCATTTCAAATATAATTTTAAAAAAACATCACATATTTTAAAATAACATTTGAATATAAGTAAAACTTAGACTAATTCACTTATGCATATTCAGCACCCAAAGCTGCAGTAAAAACAGACTGTGTCTCCTTACCCTTTCACAGATACATCAGCATGAGTTATGCTCATGTTTACTTCACAGAGGGAGTCTGAAAATTTAAAAATTCATAAATCCATCACTGGTTTTATTTTCCATCCTGTTTAATAGCAAACCTCAATCTCGAATTTCCCGAGGAGGAAACGTTTTCACTGGAATCTCACAGAATTTTTTACTGCATAAACTATCAATTATTTTCCCAGCAAACAAGCCAGGTTCATAGGGCAAAGTCAGAAGGAAGAGAAAGGAGGGGAATGTTTTTGTGGATTGTTATCTATAGACCAAATGGAAAATCTTCAGCCATTTTGTTCCTTCAAGGTACATCAAAGAATCTCCTATTTAAGGTGTGAAAATGTCACTTACATTCTTCACCTCAGAAAATGAGCAGAGCTCTGAATGTGATTTATGTCCCACCCCTGCACTTTTCTCTTTTAGGAGCTGAGACTCTTCTTTTCAACTTCCCTCCAGCTAATGCCATTTAATGCGCTCAGAACTATCAGGCTAAATTCAAATTTTCTGCTCCTCAGAGGCTGTTGTTATGCACCACGGCACATTCCAATTGCAAACACACACCAATGCTCCCATGTATTGTAAGTTATTTTTTTTACTCACAAATCCTGCTAAATTGTAAGTTAGGAGGCACTACTTGAATTCTCTTAGGTCTTTAGAAAGCTTTTAGATGTACCCTGAGTAATAGCATGTAATGAATATGAACTGATATTTCCTCTCTGTATTTACACTGAGATGGCAATTTACATTTTCTAGATAGATGAATTATAGCCAGCCTTCCCAGTACTCTGGCAATTACTTCTTAGAAACCCCTGACAGGCTCAAACCTCCAGGATCACATCTGTTATTCTTGGTTTGATCCCTCTTTTTTAAATTAAAATCAGTAGCTTTATCAGCAAATGAGAACTTTTTTCCCCCCTCTGGAAATACTTACAAAACTGCACACAAATTGAACATGCCAACTTATCTCTTGTTAGGGTTGGCTCATCTTCTGGGTTAATGACCAGTGCCCCATTACTGTGACAGAATTAATTGGGGTGAGGAGGCTGTAAATACACAAAAAATCCCACAAATTCACCTCCTTTGGGGTAATCTGAAGATTTATAGGAATAGAGCAAGACGTGATTGGAGGGGAGAGGGTATAAAAATTTAAGAAGTGGTAAAATGCTTGTCTGATCATTCTGTCTCAGTTTCCAGGCACAGAATAAAATTAGAGCAGATTTTACTAATATCTGATGGGACTCTTCCTTCCTCTGAAAGACTGGCTAAAACACAAAAAAAAACCTAGTAAATTTTTACATTTTCTAAAAACTGTCATTATTAAAATAAAAAAAAAAAGAGAGAGAGAGAGAAAATGCATGGACAATACCACATTTCTGCTCTCAACACAGACTGGCTGATTGATCTCAAAAGCTGAATTGAAAATGGTAACCTCAACTCCACACCAACAGCTGCTGAAGACATGATTTAACAACAATTTTTGGCAGCTAAACACAAATGAAGATCAAGAGAGAGAAATCCTCACTTGGTTAGGGCTCAGTGTCCATTTCTAATAATCTAGCTTCATTTATCAGGCATCACTAATGGGAAAAATCCAGCTATCAATGGATTCTAGGAAAGATTAATTCAGGTTTGTCTTCCATGGCGAGGTCAGGAGACACATGCCATTCATTTTTTACAGCTAAGACAACTCAGGGCCTTGATGTGATGCCCCTTAATATTCCAGAGCAAACATTCTAAATCCATGTGCACACCTGCAAATTGAAAGAACTTCTAAATGAAGCTGGGGACAAAAGGATGACAGATTTCCATTACAGATTTGGGAAGGAAAAGAGAAGAAAAAGGAACATGATGAGTTGCCGGTATGTATAAATTTAAGGTGCATCACACAGTTCTCTCCTGTGTTCTCCAGGTCACTCCAGCAGTGCTGTAGGAAGCTGAGTTCATTAAATCTGATCCAAATAAATTTGGAAATATGCCTGCACTCCCTAATCACTGGAGAGGCCCTCCAAGTCTGCTGCACACACACAAAAGCAGCTGAACACAACCCCAACCTCAGCAGAACATCTTCCTCAGCTCCTCACCCTGCAGCAAACCTCAAACCCACCTCACTACCCAAGGCCTTCTGTGCTGCTATTACAAAAAAATTGCTTTGAAATGACTCCAGGAGATGATTCCTAACCTGAATTAAGATCATCTTTCCCAATTTGCTGATATTGCAAGGATTTAGAGCATTACTCTTTTTTTAGCCAAGCAATGTCAGGCTGATTTAAACTAGTAGCTAAAGGCTATGACTTAAATTAAAAGATTAGTAGCTCAAGTCAGGAATGTGAGATACAGAGCTAGATCACAGCTTTCCAGCCAGCACTGATGCATACAACAGGACCAGGAGAAAGCATTATCAGAAGCATCAACATGTGTGGTGCCACACCAGCCACCAAGGAATGCAGGCCAAAGCAACAAAGATCAGCTGAAGGGAAAAATTTCTAATGCATTTATAGGTTTGTCCCATTTCCTGGTTCAACCCCTCTCCTGCTTTCACCTTTAAAGCAAGCCTGACATCAAAACTAAGTTATAGGCTCATAACAAGCCCTTCTTATAGGTGTGCATAAATTAGCATCTCAGTGCTTCTGCTGACAATTGAGAATTCCAAGCAACAGAGTGATTATCACCATCACTCAAGTTCAGGTCTCTGGTAAAGCCTGAGAGGACTGTGGCTGTTCTCAGCATGAGAATTTAGAACAAGTGCTACCCAAGGCTCCAGAGAAAGATGTCAGGCATCACAATTAAATGACATGTAGAAAAAACAAGGCAGGATCTCCTTAGTACAAAACTGGGCAGCAATCTTTCCTGCATGACATGCTTGACACATGGGTGGAATGAGACCAAAAGTGCTTTGAAATTCTGTTATCACAGCTTTACAAGCAAAAAGAAAACAATGCCCAGAACTGCTCAAAAATAAGGCTTAAAGCACCTGCTGCCTTGTGCCCTTGTGCTGTGTGGGTGTTAAATGCCACCACACCAATCTATTAGCACAGCAGATATAAATAGCTCAGCAGTATAGAATGTAATGGAGTTTCCCTAATGCATCCCAAAATGCCACCACAGTTCATCCACAAGCACAGAGTCAGTATTGACTCCACAGTTTAGGTGCATTCAACAGGCAGAACAGAAATAGTTACAAGTTCCTTTTGTCTTATTTCACACACATGGCTAAACAGAGATTATCTACCCAAAAAAGAAAAGGAAAAAAAAATTAAAAAAAAATAAAAGCAACTGTGTCAGAATGATTACAGCTAGGTCTGATTCTGTTCTGCAGGGCAATGCAACAAAGCAGCTTCATGCAGGTTCAGCAGGAATGATTCCTGCTGGGGTTCAAGCAATAAACAGCAAAGAAAGTTGAAATTGAGACTTACCACGGGGCACCATATATTCGGAATCCTTTAACTGTTACCTCTGAATCTTGTAAGTAAATACTATTTGTCAGGAGTGACTGAACATTGTCAAAGTCCTCTGGTTTCAATTTGGACACAGAGGGAAAGCGGTAGTAATCTTGTTTAACAAGGTCTGCCATGAATTCCTTATCAAATGTCAGTTCATGATTCCCAGCAATCACTATTTTATATTCATATGGTAGGTTTCCTGAAATAACAAAAAAGAGGACTTCATTAGCACATTTCCTCCTCCCACAACAAGCAGCCAGCCAGCAGTGACAGAGTGGAACACCCGAGGCCTGGGAGCATCTCCGTGCTGGGCACAGCACACGGATGGATGCTGCTCCTCCTGCACCCAGTGGAACAAAATGCACAGAATGGCACACAAAGCCATGGCACAGCACAGAGCCCCTGCTGCAGGGCTCAGCAACACAGCTGCTGGCAGTCAAACCCCTCCAAAGGGGGCATGAACCAGCCCTGCTGGGTTATTCACCCGAATGTGCCCACCGGGCTTTAACGCAGGTCAGTCCCCAGCAGGGACCTGCAGTGAGGAGCCTGGCAGGTGAGCAGGGAGTGCAGGATGCCAGCCATGGCCTGAGAGCACCAGACTGCTGGGGATGGTGGTTTTTAAATTATGGCTTTATTTGGATTCATCTGCATTCCAGTGACATTTATTTGCTGGAACCCTGGATGCTGAGAATTTCAGACTTTCTGTGCTGGCAGGCACTGACCCCCAAGAGAACATTGCATTTCACCTGAGGCTGTGGAGAAGGCTTCCAAAATGGAATGACAGAACTGGGATTGTGGGTGTGGAGTTTGAGTAGAAGTGTGTGATATCACGGGGGGGGGGGGGGGACATAGAATATAGTAATATATATATAATATAAAGCAAGATGGAGGCTTTAGGGTGGAGGCTGGTCCTTCTTCTTCACCTTCTTCTCCATGGGTTTGGGTGGTTTTGTGTAATTGGATAAAAAAGGCCACATTGTGTGATTGGTTATTGGGTTAAAAGTAAAAGTAATTTAGGTATCATTTCTTAATTGGACAGTTTATCCTTCAAAGGCCTTGTAGAGAGGGAGATACAGCTCCATTTTCAGTTTGTTAGAGTGAAGTGCTGCAGAACTCAGGGTTTATGAGACTGTAACACAGATAAGATCTAATAAACATCTGAGTCTGAACAAAAATACCTTCTCACACATTTAATCCTGACCTTGGCAAAAAAGAAGCAAAGAATCCACATTTATTCAAGACCTAGCCTATCCCTCAAAGCTTCAATTCATTTGCAACATATTTTTATATTATTATTGTTATTATGTCTATGGCAGTATCTCATTTGTTGTAAAAAGCACACAAGTAGAAGCAACCATGAAACTCAGCCACATAAGACAAACTAGGAAAAAGGAAATCTGATTAATTCATTTGCCATCAGAGTCAGAAGTAAAGAATCACATGTTTGCTCCCCTCAATTCAGGGGAACTAATACCATTGTTTGGAAGGAGGCATGGATCATGCTCACAGAGCCAGATTTTTGGAGCTCAGAACAGATTTTCAAGCACTTGGTACCAGCAATCAGTGCCAGATCTTCCAAATAAACATACTGGGTGCTGAGCTCCCTTAAAAATGCAGTCCCATACTGTGGTGTCTTCACAGAAGTTAGGCTCTCTTACAAAATCTGTCCCACTGTGACTTGCCAAAAATCCCACGTAGGATTGCATCAAAGCTAACTCCTCCTGCCTTCCCTGATTTCTTAGCCTCATACCTTATCCTTCATTTTGGTGTTTATTACTAAGAATCATTTAGAAATGGTTGGGTTTGTTATGGGGATTTCTGTGCAGTTTGTCTTTGGTTTTGGTTTGGTTTTTTTGGTTTTTTTTCATAAAGGCGGCAAAATGAAATAGAAATCTTTGGGTTTGTCTTCCAGGTCTGGAACTCACAATATCTGTCCCAGGGAAGACAGAATCAGGTGCTACACATTTCTTGTGAGTACAGTGCTCCTAAACAGAAGTGGCTTTGCTAGTTTAAAACTTGTCTTTCAGCTTTTGAAACTGTTTGGTTTGGGTTCTTTTTAAAAGTGAGCTTCAGAGTAAAGCTCTAAGTATGTACAACGAGATTAACTTTTCCCCTAAATAGGACTTACAGGGGAACCAGTCAGAACCCTCTGCTTTTTCAGCATTTACAGCACAGAAACAGGAATTACACGAGCCATCATCTCTGCAAAATTAGTGAATTCTGGATGGAAAACCAAAATGATACAAATCCCTTGAAAAAACCAAGCAGACTATGTTTTTCATACACACCTCAGGTCTGAACAAAATACATATTCATGGCTCTCTGTGGTGGTGCTGCATTAGAATAAAAGCTGGGGAGATGCAGTAAATGCTCCTCTACAGTTTTTGACTCACTCCTTTCTCACTTTCCTCCCCTTGCCCATCTCTACTACGTGCTGCTCTGCAATGCATTTTTATTTAAAAACTCTGTGTGGCATGGACCTACAATTCCTGCTCTCTGTGACTCCTGGGCACAAGATAAAACTGCTATTTTCTCTTCTCCCAGGAAACATAAAAGATATCACCAGCATGAAATTTGATACACTTGTCACAACCATCAATCCCCCAAAACAAGCTAGGTGTGATAATATTCTCAGAGAAGTGGGATGGAGGAGTTAAATTCAGGTTTCAGCTAAGTTATCAACATTTGCCTGTTTTAACACAGAAAAACCTTCATCTTACCTGATACATGTCCAAGCTTTACACCTCCAATCATTTTGATAGACTTGAAAACCAGCACGTTTTGCTGATATTATGACCAATTAAGCCTGGAGCATTTTTGCCCAGTATTTTTTTTTTTTTTAATCTTGACATTTTAAAAATAAGGGCTTACTTTGGAGGCACACAGGACATGCAAAGGCAAAGTAATGGTGACATCAGTAATTATTAAAACACATAAATGTAGCATTATACATGTCATATAAGCACCTGAGATCTGTAGGGGGAACCCAGACAGTGTTTCTTGCAATCGGTGTGAAGACAGTTGTTGGTATTTTTTAGGAATAAGACACATCAAAAGCCAGCCAAGAGAAAGTCTCATTCAATTCTTCTGCCTTCCTTGAGGAAAAGGACTATATAGCACTAATCACAGTAATAAATTACCTGCAGTCAGATCAGCTATTTATTCATCACATTCTGGTTTTTCCTTCTTGAAAGGCCCCATGGCATTGCACGACATCCACTCTCTCTGATATAATTTGTGAAATATTTTGTTTTCTTTTGGCAGACCTGCCCTTTGTCTATAATCTGTTGACCTTGTGTTTAATATGGAAATAGAAACAGTCATCTTCAAAAATCTCCTACTCCATGGTAATTTAGTTTTATCTTGACCAGATTAATCTCTGTGTCTCTGTATCAGCGCTGCCTGTACAGCACAACACAGAGGTTGGAAGGCTTTTCCTCATTTTCCTTCACTAAATCTTTGTTAGACACATTTGGTCTTTATTAGTCTGATTTCCTAACTATCAAATCTTCCCTTATGCACCAGCAACATCATCCATTCTAAATTTATACTGTGACTCTGGAAAACAATTAGAAAAATCCTTTTCCAAACTAGAAAAAGTGAGTTTGCTGAGCTGAGAAACCCCCATTATCAGAAACCCCCATTATTAACTCCCAGTATAATAACTGAGTAATTTAAAATACTGAAATGCTTAACAGGTGAGATCAAAAGGCTAAAATTACAGCTACCAAAAAACAACCAGGGCACTATGTCTGTGAAGCAGAGTCACTTATACTGGAGTATTTGAAACTCATATCTATGTGTATGTCCACACACACAGGGTGTACATGTGTATCTTCAAAATATATCTATTATTTTGGTTCAGATGTTTTTCAACAACCCTCAACAGTCCAAGCAAGGGCACAATGTAATCATTGATCAAGAAAATACTGCAATTAAACAAGTTGTTCTCTTCTGGAAGCCAAAAGGTCAATACTGCTCTTGCTCAAACAAAGGCAACAATGGTTATCTCTGAATGCCTTGGGAAAATTGAATTGTTTACAGTAAATGCATTAATCTGGGAGTCTCAGAAAACTTCTGTGACTGATCTAACAAGTCAACCCTCAAGCTATAATCCCAGGTACCTTTGTCCCCCAGAGGTTCATCTTTACTCCTGTGCCATGACACCTTCCTGCCAACACAAGGATTTGGTGGGCACAGAGCAGAGCGCATCAGATGAAAATGAAAAATGAGGAAAAGATGAAAAATGATGTGGCAAAAAAGGAGTGGGGGTCTGAATGCTGCTAATGCAGAACTTCTATTCTATTGCTGGCTGCAGCCACTCACATCACTGCAAGTGTCAGCTGAACAACAGACTGACTTTAAATACCTATATTACATGGGACAAGGGGGCAAGCTTGGGGGCCAGAGGGCTGTGGGGTTTTTTTAACCTACCTAAGGAGTTGTTTCAGTGGCTTTCTTTAAATTCACCTTAAGCACTTGGAGCCTAGGAAGCCTTAATCTGTTGAACAGCCATTCCCCTTTTAATAGCATGCTTCATATGAGTACAGTTTAGTCACACAACCCAAGTTCTGCAGAGCTGCCAGACATGAAAAGAAGTGTGCCTGGCAGTGAACGTTAACTGCTGAGCCCCTATAAAAATAGAAAATCACATTATTTTTCTACTACTGTTACCTGCAAACCCCACAGGGAAGTAGGGGAATGAGAAATAATGTGATACTAGCTGTCTGTGTAGTGGTGGGAACCTGTATTTACACAAAAATGATATGCAAGTGGTTTTGATGCAAAGCTCTGAATATGCATACGCATGCATTAACTATTCAAACCACACAGCACTTCCATGAAACATGGAGCTTTTTTCATGCCTGTTTCATAGCCTCATAAACCCTTTGGCCATATGCTGAGAAACAGCCTGAGAAGCCTTGAAGTATAAATCTTAAAAAGAGGGAAAACTGCAGAAGAAAGAGATGTGCGTGCAAGTGAATGACTTCAAATTCTGGTATTTTGTGTATGCCCCAAAAGTGCAAAACTGGTCATGGAGCATTTCCCCTACAACCAGCCCCATATACATCCAGGGGTAAACACAGAAGGAGCAGATTTTGTGTTGCTCCTGCAGACTTCAGTCCCCACAGCTGCTGAGGGCAGCCAGCAGAGCCCAGCTCTGGTGAGCAGCTCTGCAACTTCTTCCTGAGAGGTTTCTCATGGAAAGCCCTTGGCATCACAGGGCCATGGGCACTCTCTCTTCCCAGCATTTACAGCACAGTCCCAACACACAGAAGCTCCTTTCAGCTTTTAAAAACAAAGGCAGAATTTCTCAAAGGCTGCTATTTCTCCTTCAGCAGCAATAAGTGAGTTAGACTGCATTAAGTACAATTATACAGACTTAAGCTTCCACAGGATAAGCTGGGCCTATCCCACCAACAACCCACTTCAGGTACTGAGATCCAAAACTGGGCAAGAAAAACACCTTTTCTAAGATGAGACTGACCAACTGACTATGAAAATATTTTGGCTGTTTTAAACAAGTCAGCCTTCACGAAAAGTCCTCAACAGAACAGCTCAAACTGGTATCAACCAACACACTGGCTGAAAACATAGTCCATGAATTTCTATGAGGCTTGGCTCCCTGTGTCTGTAGAAACCTACACAATGAAACAATTAAAAGCAAAAAAAAAAAAAAAAAAAATCAAATAAGAAACAGAACATGCACAAAACCAGAGCATGCTTCTAAAACAGTACAAAGAACTGAAGCACAAGATCTCTCAAAGTCTTCCCAGTGAAAAATATTCCGCCATCAGTTCTGATGCCTCTTTTTTCTTTTTTTTTTTCCCCTCCAGTTTTGGAGAAGAAAAAAGTAAAGGCAAAACACACATGGGCAATAGAGCAAGAAGAGAGGATGAATGAACATGTAAGTGTTTTGCCTTTATGCAAAGAAAACATCGCATGGCAGCACAGGGAGGAGCAAAGGCTGAGACCCTGGAATCCCTGCGATAAATCCAACGCTTGTACATTAAAGCTCCCCTTTGTTGAGAGCACTGTTAGACACAACAAAACAGAAATGTTAGGTGAGTGCAAGCTCTGCCTGTGACCTTTCCCTCTGTAGCCGTCAGGCTTCATTAATTTCCACAAGGCCTGACAGCTCCAGCGTTAATACTCACGCTTGCGGATCGAGCCACACAGCAGGTTCAGAGTCTGCTGCCTTCTCCTCTCAAACTCATGCATTAGGATTTCCTCCATGCTGGCAATGGAAAACCAAGTCTAAGGAACATTAAACACAAAAAACTACGTTACAATAATGCCGGGGTTGAGCCATAAACCCATGAAAGCAAGGAAGCACTGGGTGGATGTGGAGCTCGGCCGAGCGGTGCCCAGGGAGCACGGGTGCTGCTCCACCCGTGCAGGCACTGCACACAACTCTGATGTGCACCATCACTGGTGCCTAACACCAAGTTTCCACTCCTTCTCTCTCCTCCACAAGAAAACCTAGTGAATTTTGCACGACACAAGGCCAAAACATCCCCACGTGCGCTGCAGAACCTGCTGGGCCGCAGGTCTGGTCTAACCGCGCTCTGGCACTTGGTCACCATTCCTTGCTTTGATGTTTTTATGTCTCAACCATAACATTATTCTAATGTAACTGTTTGTGATTAATATCTCCCTCCTGTCTGCTGAAAGGAGAAATGCAGCACTAGCTAAGTGACAAGCTTTTGTTTCCCTTCAGCGTTCCGCGGCTTCCTTTGCGTTATTCTGACATAACTTGTCCTGTTTTTTGATCTCCAAGCTTCTTTTGAACTTCACTGGGCTGCTGTTATTGAAACATGGAAATCTTCACTAAAACTTTAACAACTAATATGTGACATTGCTTTGTTTTGAAACAGAACCTGAAGTTTTTCTTCAGCCTAACCTCAAAAGCAAAAGGGAAAAAGAAAAAAAAAAAAAAAAGCCTCCAGATTTTGCAGCTCACAGCACTGCCAACTTTAGGTGTAAAAAGTCCCCCCAAATTGACTTTAAAATTATGAAATCTGAAACGCAAGCAGCACAGATTGCTTGCTAGTCCCTGGAAAGGCTCTCTTTTCAGGCTTTTAATTATGCAACCTAAAAGACAAGAGCTTTCAAGAGGGGAAAAAAAATAAAAATCACGTAACTTAAAATCAAAGAGCTGGCAGCTGTGAAATTTCTCTTTAAATTTGGCCAATTCTGAGACACCACCCTACCTGGCCCTTCCAAGGGATCCTTTAAGGGAAATGGCGCTCACCTTGAAAACCATCAGAGATTTTCAGGCCAGAACACCTTTTGTCTGGCAGAGCTGAAGGGTGCTCCCCTAAACAGAATTTCCCTGTATTTACAGTGACAGAGCCACCTGCATCAAGCCCCTGCAGTTCAGGGTCTGTGTGTGCACTGTGCATACAGAGAAATAAATCCCATTTTGTCCAACAGAACTTTTGATTTTCTCCTGCAATTGAGATCTTAATGTACCAGGGCTGACCAATTTTAGGCCAATTTCAGCACTTTGTGTGGCTTCAAATGCCTCTGACCTTGAACTCCAAATACTAAGGCTGGAACTTAAGCTCTGGCTTCACAGTGCCAGTAGGGCTAAGTAGAAATGTCCTTCTTGGACTTAATTTAGACTTAATTGAAAAGAAACATTTTTGGTTACTATTGCATTAGGCTAAAACGTAAAAATGAACCCTAATACCATCTAAATCCAATAAGAGAAAAGCATCTCTCTCTCAAAACTTTCAAAGCATTCTCTATAAATGCATCACGGATCAATTTACATGGTGCTTTTGCCAATAAGCAAAACAAAATCACAGGTTCCAATTGGCTTAACTCATATTGGAAAGCACGAAAGCGAATGCTAGAAAATGCAATTACTGCAAACAAACTCCATTTTCTCCACTCAGGAGGGAATTCCAGAGAACATTTTATTGCCCTCAAATAATATTTCTAAAGGCATCAATACACAATTCTATTTTCTTTTCAGAGCCCACCACACTATATAACCTAATCCTCCATGAAGAAATTCACCAGATTTTGAAATAATATATTGGTTGTTGATATTACCTTGTGCACACACGTTACTGTATCAATTTAAATTATTTTTCTTCACGAATTTTAAGAATATAAAGAACCAACTTCCACTGCCTGACACAAACAGATCTGGACCAATTTCCCAGAACATACCCTTTATCTCTGTCATCTACAATTCCAATTAAGTCTTTTTTTCCCCCCCTAAAATAAATGAACAAAGCCACCAAAAAGGAGGTCATCTTGAGAAACAATTATACAGAAAGTAATTAAGCTAATCATAATTATCACAGACAATGTCTTGGTATTTTAATGTACATGGATTTTCACACTGCAAAAGGCCAGGGAAAGCTAAAAGGACGAAATTTTCCAGAAAAAGTTTATTTAAAAAGAGAAACAAGCTTTGCTATCATTTCTTCACTACCTAGTGAAGGAAATGAGAATTATGAGCGCAGGAGCCAGATCTAGATTCTGCCCCAAGTTCTTCTATCTTACTGACAGAGACCTTGAAACAAGCAGCAGAACTTCCCTCTCTGCCCACAGGACTGACCAACGCCCCCCCTCCATCAGGATCCTCCCAGTACCTGCCCACCCACCTGAATATGAACAAATAAATGCAGGGAAACACATGATCTCCAAAACATTTTCCTGTTTCCCAAGTCTTTGAGCTACTTCCCATCATTTGCTTTCTCATTTTCAGAAGAAAATCTCTGAGACTTACAAATGCACCACAAAGCAGGAGGAAATCACCTTCCTCTGTCTTCTGGCCTGGCAGAGCCCAGTCAGTATTTCTGAAAAAAAATCCCTTCAAATATCTCCTTTTTCCTGTATCCCAGGAAGGTATCCAGAGCATTTCTTGCAAAGAGAAAAATTGCAAAATACACAAACAAGAAGCTCCTAAAAACTGTTTTCTTTTTATGATACATTAAATCCTTCATAACTTCTGATTTTTTACCTGGAACTGAAATCCTTCCTTGAAAATTATTATTTTTGAGCATATTGTTGGGAAACTACAAAACATACTGGGGTTCACAATTATCCACCTATCAGTACCAGTGTTATGTGGATAAATATCCATAATGATAAGAGGAAAGATAAAGCAGGGATAGCAAGAATAATGACAAGAAAATAAACTTACAGAGAAGCAATAAGATATTTTTTTAAATATCCCAGAGGCTTTAAAAGCATGAACTACATGCTTTTTAATAATTCTAAGAATGTAGCATTCTCCAGTGTGCTAAAGCAATCAGCTGCTCTTGAGATTTTACCCTGTGACCAAGGCTTGTGCTTTTATTTGTAAACACTGAAGTATAAGAAGCAAGTTTGATATTCCAAGGCAGTTTTAAACATATTTTCACACGGCAAGACTGATGCTTGTTTGGAGCTGTTCCTTCCTTCCTTCCTGCTCTTCCTTCCTTTTCTAATTGCTTCATTTTTTTAACTTGGAAGGGCAGAAATCAAAAGCTTGAGCCTAAACTCCACTTGTAGAGTGCAATATCCAGCAGGGATATGTGTGCTCCAGAACCACCTCCAAGGGCCCTTTCTGAGCTGTCTGTGGAGGACAGAACACAAAGAGAAGGTGCACAGAGAATGCAAACAGAAATTGCAGCCAGCTCAGATGTCCAGGCAGGTCTTCAGGAACCTACAGCGCTATCTGCTGAACCCTCTGTTTAAATTTATTATTCCAAACAAAGCTAAACATTCCATTGCAGTCTTCCAAGATGAACTTGGATGCCAGCAATCTCCTGAGCCCCCTAGGGAAATTCCTTTTGAGGAATCCAGCTCACAGAGAGGTTCCTCAGCTACTGAGAGAGACAACCAAATCACTCCACAGCTGCATCATGTTCCTGCAAGGAGCTGAATTCCCCTTGTGCAGGTTTTCTTCCTGGCCATCCAGAATTCCCTGAGCAGGAGGGCACAGATTCCTTCCTTGTGAGTGTAAGCACAAACACTAAACACTAAAAAGAGAGTGAGAAGGAAGCTTGAAGGCTGATAAAGGTTTGGAGTGGTAACTATGGACATTGGCACCAGTGATTTCTCAGTTCTGTCTCACCCCTGGCTACTGTTTCTTGCCACCTCCTCTTTTCTACTGGCTCTGCAGAATTTCAATTTCAGTTTATGGGCTGTAATTTGTGCTGCAGCATCCCAGGATCTCACAGCAGACCGGTCGAATTCACACTGAAGTATTTTTTAAGAATCCAGATCTTTGAATTTCATTGCAGAAAAGTGAAATACCTCCTAATTCTCCTTCCAAAGGCAGGACAAAACAGAAAAATATGAAAAACAGTGCATGCAATGTAAATCCCATTCTGCAACAGAGAGTTTGCATGCTTTTATTTGTGACAGAATTCAGGTGAAACTCTTGATCTTTCCTGCCCCTGTTATAGGAAAGATCTGCTGCTGCCACCTCGCTCCTCAATAAGGATAATTGTAAGCCTCTAACCTAGCAGTGAAATGCTTTAAAATGAATGTGTGGGATTTATGGCACTTATTGTTGTGAATTTGAAAATGTTCAAGCCACATTTTCACAAGGTGCTTGAAAATCTGCATGATGCAGCATCTGTACCCTAGTGCAGAGAAGGACACTGGCAATTCTAGTCCACCAATAAATATTTCTCTGTAATTAAATGTTAATTGTTGGAGCATGCAATTTTTCACCTAGTGTGCTTTCTGCAGAGTAGGATCTCTCCTGACTTACCCATTTTAGCCATCTTTCCTAGCCTTTAAAACCAAAAAATGGGGTGAGAAACCTGCTGTAAAAAGCTAAGCCGTGATATGCAGGCGAAGTTCTGCTGAATAACACGACAACTACAGGTAATCAGAGCTGGTCATTAGCACAGAGCATTCAGAGAGCAGCTACTTCAGTCTCTTAAGGCAAAGGTAACAATTTATTCCTTATTTATTCTCCTTTCTGCCCAGGTTTTGCCCTCTCACCTCGCAGGCAGGCATCATTGTTTTCACAGCTGTTTATGAATAGCTGTATTGCTTCCCCTCTAGCTGGACACACTCTGGCACCTCACTGCAATGCCAGAGCCCTTCCAGGCCCAGAACAGAGGTGTCTGCTTCCTCCTCCTGTCCCTGTGCAGCCTGGGTGCCCACCACAGCAGGGCATCCCCTCCTGCCCTTCCCGCTCCAGCTAACGGCACGGGATTGTCATTTACATCACATGGGGAGTGGATTTCTGTGCAGTGGGGCTTACAGAATGCACAGAATCACAGGCTTGGAAGAGACCTTCAGATCATGGAGCCCAGCCCATCCCCAACACCTCAACCAAGCCCTGGCACCCAGTGGCACATCCAGGCTTTGTTAAACACACCCAGGGATGGGGACTCCACCACCTCCTTGGGAATTCCCAAAATTCACAGAATTCACAGAATCACAGGGTTGGAAGAGACCTTCGAGATCATTGAGCCCAACCCATCCCCAACAGCTCAACCAAGCCCTGGCACCCAGTGCCTCATCCAGGCTTTATTAAACACACCCAGGGATGGGGACTCCACCACCTCCCCAAGCAGCCATTCCAGAACTTTATCACCTTTCTGTGAAAAACTTCTTCCTAATATCCAACCTAAATTCTCCTTGGCACAGCTTAAGGCTGTGTCCTCTGGTTCTGTCGGTTCCTGGAGAAAGAGCCCAACCCCACCTGAGCACAGCCACCTTTCAGGGAGCTGTAGAGAGTGATAAGGTCACCCCTGAGTCTCCTTTTCTCCCCCAGCTCCCTCACAGGGCTTGTGTTCCAAGCCCCTCAGCAGCCTCATGGTGTTTTAGAGGGGACAGCAGTCCAGGACCTTTACTCTCAGCATCATTCTATTCCCAGCAACCACTGAAACGTGGGACAGAGGAGAGGAGAAGGAGCAAATTCCTTCCCTGCCATGCTCAGGAGACATCTCCTGCACAAAGCTGCAGCAAATCTGTGCCTGCCCTGCAGCCTCTCTGCTCATCTCTCAGGAGTGAAGGCAAATGCCAAGTGCTGCTGAGGGAGCAGGGAGCCTTCAGAGCAACATATGGGGGAGAGCAGCTCAGGGAAAAGTAAGGACATGTGGGTAATTCTTTATCATTTGCAGCTCTGTTTTAAACTTAGAACCCTTTGTGTCAGCTGGTTACAGCAAAAAAAAAATGTAATGGCAACATTCAAGAGAGAAGGAGCTCCTGCACTCTGATACCCAGCCTGCCCCGTGATGTGAAAGCTTCTGGTTCATTAGAAAAGATGCACATAATTCTGAGGTCTTCATGGTTCACTTACCAAAAATTACAGGAAATTCAAAGTACAGTGTTCCTGAACTCTCATATCCTAATTTTATTAACTCGAGAAGAGATGAAGCTCTGGAAAAAGCAAGTGAAAAAGAGCAGGCCCAGTACTTTATGTCCCTGTGCTCTCATTTGTCTCCCTCTTCTTTGTAGTGTCCACCCCGCCCCCAGTTTGATGTTATTTTGTTCTCCCCATGCTGGCTTTCCACAGCCTCTCTCCTTACACTGCTGTTCCCTGGTGTGCTGCTTTGCTCCTTCTCCACCAAAGGCACCATCAGTGACCAGAGAGGGTTTGGTGACTGTCACCTCTCAGCTGGGGTGCAGGACGAGCAAAGAGACCAGAACAGCTCAGTGAAGTGAGGCACTGACGTGACCTGAGCCTCAGAGCCACCACAAGTCCCGAGAAACATCCCAAACATTCCCAAAGCTCTGGCAGGGCCACCACAATCCAGCCCTCCTGTGGTGTCACAGGCTGAGGAGCACTGAGAGTCCTCCTGATGCCTCAGGGTTCAGCTTTTCTGTTTTTCCCATTCTGTGCTGCTTTAGTGGGTGGGTCTGGGCTTCACATGAGGGGATGGTGAGCTCTGTGCACAGAGCAGGGAGACAAAACAATTCCTGCTCCAGCTGGGCACCAAGGACAAATGATCCCAATCTCAGCCCAAGAGCACAAACCCCGTGGGCTGGAGAGAGAAAAACAAGCAGGGTGGGACTGCAGGGGCTAAAGCTGGAATGGGACAATGAACTGCAAGATGCAAATGGAGCAGAACTGATCCCAGGGAGAGAGCCCGGGAGCGCTGGGGCATTTTGGGGCCATTTTGGTTCATCTTGGGTGCAGGCCTGGCTGGGCTCTGGTGCTGCCCAAGGTGGATCCATGGAGGAGATGCTTTGAATCAATCCCTGCTTGATTCTTTAGCTCTGCCCAGCCTCTGCTCAAGGGCAGAATTCCCAATGCATCATTAGCACTGATGCCTTCAGGTTTAGATTTCATATTTTCCAGATTTTCTAGTGCTTTAGTATGCAACTCTGAACTTCATATAAAGTGTTAGCAAGTTCTCTTCACAGTCTAGTTAGAAAAACAATCCTTTTCCAGCCCAAGGACACCATTGCAGCTTCAGGCCCAAAAAGTGTAAAACAGCCGTGAATTGAGGAGAGGAAACTGGGAGGATGGGACTTCGTAACCTGAAGCTGTAATTGGACATTTAACCCCAATATGCAAATGGACCAAAAACTTATAAAAGGTGTAAAAACATATGACTTGGAGTCCATTTAGGGTGCAGCCCTGGCCAGGCTCTTGTACTGCCCAAGCTGCATCCCTTGAAGGCCTATTAATAAATCCCTGCTTTATTCTTTAGCTCTGTCCAGCCTCTGCTCCAGGGCGGCCTTCCAAGGCATCCCTCCCAGGGCTGAAGGTGCCTCCTGTGGGTGTTGGAGCCACCCTACAGAGCAGGTGCCATCATTCCCTGCCATGTCCAGCACAGAGCAGGACAAGGAATACAAAATTTCCTTTAGCTCTGGGAAAAGCGGTTCTCCTTTTTCTCCTTACCGGTGGTTGGTGCCCACAAACATAACACCCACTCTCCAAAACCAACCTACTCCCTAAATACAGGCAATGAAGGTTTGAAAGTCTCCTAGCAGACCTGACAGGGGTGGATGGGACACAGGACTCTGTTTCACACAGCCCCTGTGTGCCAAGACACATCCTTCCCATGCAGGAATTGCCCAAGCTCAAACACTCAGCCCCCTGCAACAAGTGGGTTAATGAACAAGCCACGCAGGCTGGTTATAGCCAGCAATAAGCAGCTCTCTGTTTTTCTTCAAGAAAAAAAAAAAAGAAGCCAGTAATTCTTGGAACATTTATTAACCCCCTAGTACAGGCAATTACTGTAAGAGAAAGGTCTGCCAGTCTTGCATTACCATAAATTGCTGCATGTTGCTTTTCTACAGCACAGAAATGCCCACAACCAGTGTGAATAAATGCTAACATTTGAGTTTTAAGCTCAATTCAATCCTCTCGATCCAACATTTTTAACAGGTCTTCACTTTCAGTGGCTGTTGGGCCACAAAAATAATTATTTTATACAAGCCCAAAAAAGCCAGGATGGTGTTTCACTGATAGACTGTTTTGTAGCTCAGTTTAAGGTAATCTCACATATTTCCTAACACGCAGAACGGAATAGAGGAAGGCAGGTGGGAAGTACAAAACCCCTAAGATCATTCCTGCCATCTACGAGGTTTTGTAGTCACATACAACATAAAAAAATAGTGGCAATAAAAAAAAAAAAAGAAAGAAAAAGGCTTTGTAATAGACAGAACACCGCCAACCAGCTTTAAATTGAATTACACAGCCTGCTAATCTTTATGATGAAATAAAATTTCTTTGAACACTTCACATTATACTAAAATACGCAGTGCTTTCTCCCCAGCCCCAACCCCTCTCTGCTCAAAGCAACTCCTCCACCCCTAAACCATTGTTCTTCCCAGCCTGCAACGTGATGCTCTGCTAACAGAAGGGCTCATTTTAATTAGCTATTGTTAATATGGCGTGCACAGGGTGAAAACGTAGGGGAGAAGTACTTTTGCACTTTGTATTTTTGATGCAACATTAAATTTGCAAGTGAAGGAATTAACTGATGGTGTACAAAGAATCAATCCCTCGACTGTTCTCCACTGAAATCATTCTCATTTCAATATGGGGCTGTGGAAGCAGCGCTGGAGGAAGAATCTGATGAAAAAGTTTCTATTTGAGGGGCACTGGTTGTCCCATGCCTGCTCAATACAACAGGCATAAATCTCTTTTCTGTTTCAAAGTGGATTTGTAGGAAAGGGGGAATGGAAAGGAAGAATTATTTGGGGTTTTTTTTATACATTTGTTTTGGTTATAGTTTGTTATAGGAAACCTGATCATCCCCTCCCCCCTTCTAAGACAACATTAGCAGCCCAGTGGGAAGCAGATCCAAGAAATGACCGAGCAATTATTGTGATTGAAAATCCATTCAGGAATTGTGCAGTACTTTGCAGTGCTCACTGGCTCCTTCCTTTCATTGAAAATTACCAAATGAATATATTAAACTTATAAAGAGCCACTCACTGCAGAACATTATTCTCTTTGAAAGCACCTTTTACCTGAGCCAAGTTTTCTAATGTATGTCAAATAACACCTTTATGTTTGCTTTGACTGACCATGGCAATTCGTAAAGAGGATTTTACACTTTAGCAGCAAACACAGTCTAAAACCCTCCGTTTCTCTAGAGACCATTAGGAGATAGCAAAAATGGATTTTTTGTGCAATCTCTTCATGAAGAATTGCCAGGAATAACAAGAGCAGAACAAGAAACAACTGATCAGATATGAATGATCTTACACTGCTTCTCAGGCATAAATTCCATTTCAGTCAGTGGAAATTTTACTACCTCAACATTCATTTGATCCAATGGCTTCTATTTTACCTTCTAAGCTGCACTTCTGGGGTTCTGTTTGCCACAAAGCATCTCACATCTGACCCAGAGCAGAGGATAAATATGAAGAAGCAGCTATAACCCTGGCACAAAAGGAGAATTTTGCACTTTCCTCCTACCTTTGTTTTCACACTGCACTACACCTTGCTACATCAAGAAAAATTATTCAGCCTACTAACAAAAATCAATATGGTTGTGTTTTCCCACTACTTTATAAATATAATAAAATGAAACATTCAAACTATTTTTCCATTTGTATTTTTTGTGTTATTTTGAGACAAAAGAACAAAGATAAAAATTATAATAATAGATCATAAAAAGGTATATGCCAATAAAAGCTGAGCAGATTATTAATTCAGGCAAGCCATACGGGAATTGAAAACTAAGTACAAATGGGAATTTAAACATGACACTAAACACAGTCTGAGGTAGAGCAAAAGCAAAGGAAATATTCTTAAGTATTAATATAGCGATAAACCCTAAATAAACTAGGAAGAAGTTTCTAAAACTTTATGCTGAAGGCAGAGTGAGATACATAACCCATAGAACTACTAAATCACTAAAAAACCCACAAGTGCTCAGCAGCAGCTCAACCTGTAAATAAAATATCTCCATCCCACCCCAGTGTCTGAACCTTCTCACCAGGGCCATCATGGAAGACAGAGTTGTTTCCAAAATTGGATTAACAGATTTTCCAGGGAGCTGCTTCCCTCTCTCCCAGAACAGCTGTGCCAAACTCGCACATACTTACAGGATTAAAGCCACCTCAGCATTTTCTTTCACTTGCAATGAATGCAATTTCTTTTTTCAAGTGCCCCGAGTTTTGTTCATCAAAATGGTATTTTATGTTTAGTCAATTATTCATTCTAGCTCAAACAAGCAGAGCAATATAGAGTTCAAAATATGCTCCAGATGGTAAAAAACACAAATCAGAAATAAATCAATTTATAAAAAAGGAAGGGATTTGTTTTTATTGCCATAATTTAACTTTAAAATATTCACAGGCTTCCTTCTTCTTCTAAATTACCCTGGAATACTTTAAGCTAATACCCCTCTGAATCTGGAGAAATTTAGAACTTACTGGTTGGTGTTTTTTTATATGAAATAGTGTGATGCCAGATGCCAAAATAATCAGAAATGTACTTTCAGGAAGCAAAAAGCCCTCAGGAACAAACACTTGATCACACTGGAGCTGTCCTCAGTGTACATTAGTAAAAGGAACACACTCACTCTAAACCCTGAATGAGCCATGCCTGGAGAGGAGATGAAGCCAGATAACTAAGCCAGACCAGAGAGATTGAGAAAGGATAAAAGTGGAATGTGACCCTGCATTTTTAAACAGTGATAAGAAAAGAGCTTGATCTTACAATTACATTATTCTGGAACAGTTCATTTTTATTTTTTTTTTCAAACTGAATTATGCTATCTTCAATATCAAACACATTCTGGCAGGTGTCTGGCTCAACAGTTTTGAATATAATTTCAAATTTCCACAGCACTAATCCATAAATTTAACTGTGGACTGGAACCAAGTGTCTGTCCACAGTTCTGAGAGCAACACCACATTTACATTTTGTCATCTATTCCACCTAACAACCAGCAATTCCAAGGTGATGCTGCTATTTTCAATTACTAACAGTCACACAAAAATGAGCTTTAAAATAATTGGCAATACTTTGCTGAGGACCACATCCACATTACGCAGAGGTAACAAGAAAAATTCTAAATTAAAATTATATAATCATTCTAGTCTTCTCACTTCAAGTAACATGATCAAGGAACTACAGCACAGAAAAATAAAGTTGATTTTTTTTTTTTTAGCTCTAGCAACAAACTAGAGGCAAGCACATATTACAGGTAAAGAAATATTTGCTCCAGTACAAACCCATATGTATTTGGCCACTAAACCATCTACAAAGTTTTTACATTCATCATCCCAAAGAAATTTAAAGAAATAAACATTCAGAACAAAAGCAAGACTTCAAATTAACATGAAAGAGCCAAGTTGCTAAATCCTAGAACAACTCAGGAAAAAGCTAGCTAAATTCAACTTTCAGCCCCACAGACAATAACCAGGAGTAAGATCACCTACTGAATTTAGCCAAGTCTACCACTGCAAGATTTTGGAAGCTCATGCAGTATTATTCTTTATAACAGAAACCTTGCAGGGGGGAAAACCAAACAAACCAGAACCAAAAAATGAACACAGTTAGATATAAACACTAAAGAAAAAAGTACAAAATGGGCTAGTCGAGAAAAAATTCTGAACTGAATTCAAATTATTCACACATATGCACAATCAGGCCCACAGTAACCCAGCAAAATAAACACATCAATTCATTAAAGATCTATCTGCCTGAATTTATCTTTGCTTTCTCTTCACTTCTCATGGGTTATTCAATCACTTCCCATCACCCAGAAAAGGAAACATTGCACTATGAAGACAGAGCTATAATTAGATATTCCTCTATTTCATTTCACATATATGACTGAATGAGAATGGATGGGAAAAATATGAACAGAGATAATAATGGCAAGTTGAAACATTCAGTAAAAAATACATTTGGCACAGAATAACACCTCAATTCTTCCTCAGCACAGTAATGCTGTGTTTACTACAAAATTAGTTAAGTTAGCAGAAGAGATTTTTAATGAAAACAATTATAAATTTAAAATAACTGTGTTTAAAGCATTTAACAGTCCCTAAGGTCAAGTGATTACAGCAGTTACAAGACCCGAGGGACATGTTCACACCAAAACAAAGTGAATAAATTACCTCAGCCAGTGTCTGCAATCACTAAGTGACCACAGAGGTTATTCAATGTATAAGCCCAGCTGACTTCCACGCAAAACCAATAATGAAAATGTAACAGCCAAAGGGAAAAAGCAGTTAACTAGCCAAAGTTGCTGGAAGGGCTGAGAACTGGGGAGAATGGGAAAGGGAGGGTGGAAAGCAAGCTCCATGGCTGGGCTGTGGAGGCAAGGAGGAAGGGTGAGTGTGGGTGAAATGGACAGGCAAAATGCTGAACATTTTCCCCAGGTGAAAGACCCAAACTGTGGCAAAAGGATGCAAGACTCCAAAGATATAAACCAGCAGGGCTTTAAGCAGTGCTCTCAGCCCTGTAAAAGTGGGATATGTAAGGCCCAGAGAAGGACAAGCAAGGCAGGAGCTCAGAATAATCATCTCTCAACTTTCCCCTTGGCTTTACTGCCAGCAAAACCAGCGGACAGTCATTGTGTTTTAGTTATGCCATGATATAATCCCAATGGAGGCAAGACCTGGGTTTTACCACAGAGTGGGTAAGATGAGCTGCAGAATGAAAGCCAGCTTTGATCTGGCTTCTCTGCCTCATGACATAAATGACAAAGATGCCTTGTCTTCATTGCAGCTCCACAACACAACTGCCAGGGGAGAAAACCAGAGCCAGGAAAGACAGAAAACATTTTTCTGCAAGGACCACCTTGTATTTGATGCATTTGATTCTCAGTGTGTAGCTCTGGAACAAGCTTCCTACCAACTCAGGTGAAAAAAGATCCTACTGAGGAAGCAAAAGGAATCCTGCTTGCTCCTGGTATGCATTTTTTAACTACAGCACATCATCACCTCACATCCTTGAAGTCATTAAATCTTCACAACACACACAGTAAATAAGAGCATAATAAATGGTAAAACACAGCTAACACATTTTGGAGACAGGACCTGAAACGAGAGGCAAAAGGACACAGCTGGATTTGGTGTTTTTGACTCCTGGTGAGGAATATTTGCACTGAAGCAAGTATTCATCAACATTCCCAGAGGTGAAGCAATTTGCTGGGCTTGCCCTGTGCCAGGAACCTAATAACTGGTATTGTCATATACATATATATATGACAATATATATTATATTATATTATATCATATCATATTATCAGTAGTATATTATAGTATATAATATATACCATAATATACTACTGATATATCTACTATATAATATAGTATATTATAGTATATAATATATAGTACATTATAGTATATTATATTATAGTGTATATATTACATAATATAGTTATAGTATGTATTTTTATATTCTATTCTATTATATATTATTATATAATATATAATATATAAATATATTATATATAAATATTATATATAATATATTACATATAATATATTATATATGTACATACACACACATACATATATACTTATATATGTGTAGATACATATATATATATATATATATATATATATATATATATATATATATATATATGCATGTGTATGTATAGATATGAGAAAATGTAAGTGGACTCTCAGCATGTAAAAAAAGATTTTCTTTGTACCTGAACTATGAAAGCCTGAGGCCAAAGCCAGCAAGCCCTCCAACAGCCAGAGCTTTCAGTTTCAGTGAAACTGCCTGCAAAATCTGCTTTTTCAGATAAACACTACACTGTCTTCTACAAGAAACTATGCTAAGAAAGCCCCCTGGTAAATTATTGAGGCTGGAACACAACCTATCCAAAGGGTTAGAATTCTTCTGTTGGGACCTATTCACTAAAATAATATCCTCATGATATTATGAGGATATCCTCATGAACCCCCTGTGAGATGCAAGCAATGCCAAGAGGATGCCAGCACTGCAGGAGTGCCCAGGGAAGGGTGGAAGCGCCCTGGCAGAATATTTGGGCTGGCTTTCTGCAGCCCTGAGCGTTTTCAAATGCCAAGCACCGGCCACAGGCTCTGGCTCTACCTAAAGAGCATTTGTGAAATTTGTGACATTACTCAGGGGCCAAAGAGGAACTCAGGTGGCCAGACACTGCTCTCAGCAATGCACTCAGGGAGATCTGTGCTCTCCAAGAGGAAATTCGTCCTCTGGAGCTGCAATTACACACAGAAAAAGGACAGCTTTGAGCCTATCAAATCTAGTATCACCTTCTAGAAATTTCTATTTCTCTCTAGAAATAAGAACAATGCAGCTAAGTCGCAGTGGTATGGCTAGAGAGCCCCACTCCCACATGCACAGCAATAAAAAAATTCAAATAGGGTTTTGGAAATCAGAGAAGGTCAGGTAAAAAGAAGAGTATGAAGAAAATGCAAAGAAGGACAGACAATGTAGAAGTCCTTCTATCTAAAAATTCCTTTTGTAAAACCAAATGTCCCTTACATATCTCTTGAAGGGTCAGCTAAAGCAATAAAATTATGTAAAGATGCTACATATGATAAAATAGGTAAGATACACATAAGATAAAATATGCAGAAATGCTGCAACCACACAGCAGGCAAGGGAGAGTGCACTAAAACCTGATGACAGAGCTTTGCTTCAAAATATCTTTTATATATTAAAAATACATTTTAAAATCCATTCTGATGTTTTTTGAAAATCAGCTGCTCAAGTCACCCTCAGCCCTGGGTATTTCTAGAGCAAGGGGTGAGCTGGCAGTGCACAGCCAGCCTGCCACTGGCATTGCCAACAACAGCAAAGTTGTTCCCACACAAGTTGCCTCCTTCCTTTTGCTTCTCTGCTCTTGCTCTTGAATTGCCCTCAGTTCCAGCAACATGCTGTCAAATGCAGCAGAATATTCAAGGTGTTTGTAGTGGGTTTGGTTTGTTAATTTGAGGTTTTTTGGGTTAATGTACAAATGAGTGTGGTGAGTTTAGTGCTGGCTAATCACCAGTGCATTCACTAGGATGTACTCTCTTATTTCTTGTTGTGAGGTAGGACATGGGGAAAGGTAAAGCTTAAAACTTTCAAAGGGTATAAAGAGAAATTTCTTAATAGTAACTAAAAGAAAAAGTAATAAAAATTGGAAAAAAACTTTTAGGAAACTTCTCACCTTTCTATAACCTTTTCGTTCTCACTGGCAATGTAAAGAAACAAATCCTAAAATTTTAGTTAGTTTATTACTTTTAGAATAATCTTTCTTTGGTTTACTTAGAGAGACAAGCCTTTTTTGTTAATGTTATGGAGACTTCTCTGTAAGAAAATAGTTTTTTGTGTTTCTTTTTATGAATAGTAGCTGCTTGGGGAAATTTGTCATCATGAAATTTCTTCTATTTTTTATAAGCTTTTTTTACAGTTGTCTTTATGGGCTATGTTAACTTATAGGGGTACTTTTTAAAAGATGAGTTGTTTAAAGGTAAAGGTTTTCATTATCTATCTTTAAAATTATCTTTATCTCTGGGAATAGACTATTTTTTTTCCTCTCCCCAAAAACAGTATTCTACCATAGAGATGCTGACAGCCCATGATCAAAGATAAAATGCCTGTACTCCAAATCAAAGGGGCAAGCATGTGAATATCAACCTCCCCCTAAAAAATTCTCCAAATATATATATCTATATATATATATCTATATATATATCTATATATAGATATATATATCTTTATATATTTATATATATATTATATATAATTTTTATACAACTATATAAAAATAGATAAGATATATATTTATCTATATATATAAAATACTATATATATATTATAGATACTGTATATACTTTATACACTTTATCTATTATATATATTATGCATTATAATTTATATAATATTATATAATAATTATATATAATATATAATGCATAGATATTATTATACATTAACATTATAGATAGAGTATTATTATATATCTCTGATATTATAAATATAGACATTATATATATATATATATATAAAAATAAATATTGTTGTTACTATTACTATATATTTATAATAATACTCTTCCAAACAGTATTATTGTTTCTGCCACATGGGAAAAAGGACTTTGATAATTTCCAATACATTGCAACTTCCAGCTCTGCTGTAAGCTACAGCAAACCCAAAACACAGTGAGCAGCAGGTTTTGGAGTGGACACAAACCCCCCCCCCCAGCACCAACTAAGGGGACAAACTGCATCCTTTGCACGAGGTGCCACCACCTCCTCAGCACTCCCAGGGGGCTGCAATGAATCCTTTCCCTGAAGTAATGCAGAAATGCAGCAAAGTCTCTGAATTTGTCTTAATTAACAGTATATTATTATTATTTTTTTTTTAATCATTAATAAGTTGTTGCAGTGTGTCGCCAGCTTAATATTCAATAATAAGTGAGGCTAGAAGCAGCACATGGCACAAGGACAAGCGGAGCGAGCGCGGGGGGAGATTCTCGAGCGCCCTAATTCAATTAGCAGGCAGTGAGTGACACTGGGACAGGAGGGGTTAATTGGGGTCACCAAAAGGCAGTAATTCCTTACCTAACCAGTCATTAAACTTCTTAACCTCGGAGGGCAGTCCCAGCTCGGTGAAGTCGCCCGTGTGGAGCAGGATGTCCCCGTAGGGCATCTGGATGCCATCTGTTCTGGAGTGCGTGTCTGAGACGCAGACAAAGCGCGTGTGGCCCGCTGGCTTTGGAGTGTCATATGGGATGGGGTCGACCCTAGAGCAGACACAAAGATCCCACAACAGTCACAAGGTTCAAAGCCTCACATCCATTATTGCAGATAGCAGCACGCTGCTCCCTCCAGGAGAACTGCCGCACATCCACCGACACATGCCGCGCGCTGCCAACAAGCCAGTGCTGCTAAAGACTTACCTGGTGAGGAGAGGAAGATCAAATGGACACAAATATGGCCACTCTGTGGTACTAAAGTGTGTTTAAACACAGGGGAAAATGGATTTAGGAAGCTTTGAATTGGGATGTTTTACATCCTGTGCCTTAGACATGGACAGGTACAGGGAGATAAAAGTATCCCAGGTCGGCCAGGAAGAGGCTCTCACCTGAGCTCAGCTGTCACATTCACATTTTCTGAAAAATCCTTTCACCCAGGATTTTTCTCCTGGGAAGCTGAGAAGCCTCAGAGAAAAAGGGAAACAATAATTATCTTGTTTGCTTCTCCTCTGTTTTGCTGCTTTGGAATGTGTTTGGAGATTGCTCACCCACAGGTGATTGTTTCACTGGTTTCATGTGAATTGTTTTGACTCTTTGGCCAATCAGTGCCAAGCTGTGTCAGGGCTCTGGAGAGAGTCACAAGTTTTCATTATTATCTCTTTAGCATTCTGTCTGTATCCTTTCTTTTTTCTTTAGTATAGTTTAGTATAGCATTCTTTAATATAATACAGTATCATAAAATAATAAATTAGCCTTCTGAGAACATGGAGTCACATTCATCATTCCTTCCTGCCACTGGACACCCTGCAAATACAACACTCAGCAGCTGATTTTGTTCAAGGGCACAGGTTCTCCTACAGATCCCAGCACAGAGCATTTGTTTACACACAATAAGGTACATCCAGGAGTGCTTTGGTGGAGGTTGGAAACTGCAGAACCAAGTCTAGTGGCAGCTTCCTAAACTCAAACAAAATCCTGAGCTCATCATCCCAGAATCTATAAAGTCAGGGCTGATGTGCTATCACACATATAAAACTTTTTTTTTTTCCTATAGCAAACAATGCTAGAAATTTAGTTCAATTGGTTATTTGCAAGCTGTATTTGGTAATTTGATCTTATCAACTACATGTGACCCATCATGGAAGTCTGGTCATTTGGTTTTTGGCGACTTTTTTTTTTTTTTTTGAGCACAATAGAGGAAAAGAATAGGTAATCTAAATGCTTTCTGCATACTTAGTGGTTAGAAGCTCTAATTTGTAACAGAAAAACTTAAATACAAAAGGCAATCCATTGCCTACTTTGGAATAGCAATTATTTCTCTGCAGAGTTGCCATAATTTGATTTGCTCAACACTTGAACAGTACAGCATCTGGATTAGTGCCACAGAAAATCCCATCCCAATTCCACAAAACTTCAGCTCATTCCATTGATGTGCCACTTTGATCATGGTTAGAGCTTAGCTTCAGCTAGAAATGTTGAGGTATTTAGGAGTTATGTCAGAATAATAGTCCACTTACATCTCAAATTATCAGGCTAGTGAGACCAAGCTCCAGCTACTTTAAAGCATCCCAAAATAATGCTGTTCTAAGACTTATCTGGACAAACTGGCACAACAGGCATTCAAAAATCGGTGCCTGAAAGTAAAAGTAAAATTAAACAGTAATAATAAAACTAACTAACTAATAATAAAACCTTTAAACAGGTTTTGTTAGTTGTGCTCTCCACACTGAAAACAAACACCAGTAGACATCACTGTGAATTTCTTGTCCTAAATCCCCACAGTTATGATGAGATATATAGTCAGTAACAGAAAATAAAGCACAAACCTTAAGAAAATACTGACTTTTGAAGTATTGCATCTGTTTCCTGAACTGTGAACTAAATTAACATTTAGTTTGTACTGTACACTGAACTGTGTGAAAACTTCTACCAGTGCCTTGAATTTCAGCTCCCTGCACAGGTGAAAAAGGCCAGAAGCATCTTCAGGGTGTAAATCAGTTTCCTGCCCTGAGGAGTTTTAGAGTGGCTCCAGAAATCAGACTCCATATGGATATGCCCTGGTCTCCAGTGGAAAACTGGCCCTGGAAATGCACTTACTAACAAGATCTTACTGAGTTAGAGTTCAATTTTGTTAGAATTTTTAAATTATATTAATTGTTTGTTAGATATTAAATATATTATATTACATTAATATATACTATATATATAAAATATATATTATATATATATAATATATTAATTATTTATTCTATTTGTTAGACTATTCACAGCCAAAATATTAGTGAGGGAAGCAGTAGGGAGGAGATATTTGTTAGATTGATTTTTCCTAGGTACCATAATTAGGTCTTTCCAATCAAACTGTATTTACCAGCAAAGTACAATACCTTGTTGACATGGGCCACTGAATTAATTTGCAAAATTCAGGCTCTCCAAGATGATGCTTACTTTAAATCAGATTCTACTGCCAGCTGGGCTGGAGAGCAGAGAATCTGGTGGATGACTCTTCCTGGGGTTTGGTATTGTACCTCCTGTTCCACCCAAAGCAGCAGGTACAATTACCTGAGCCATGAAACTGTTACCACTGCAGAAACCCGGGAGACAAATCCAACCATCAATGGATTATTTTTTTTCTCAGCAAGGGTCTGAAATTAACACAGTTATTATTCCAGAGAAAAATGAATTGACCCATTGAAATTGCACTGGCAAGCTGGGCAGAACTGCAATCATAGTGCTTTCCTACATGGTGTTTTCCTTCCAAAATAAGGGGATCCCCAAATCAACATTTCCCTACTTCCCAGCAAGTTTAGTCCAGACAGCACAAAAAACGAACACCAGCTTTCATCATCAGCACAGAACTTGCTCAGAACATCTCTGCTGGAGCTAAACCAGCACTGCCTGCCCTGGGGAGCCCAATTTGGTTTGTACACAGCAGCCAGGCTTTGCTCTTCTCTGCAGCTTCCAAACAAACCCTGCTCTGCATTAGGGTATGGCACTGAAACCTGCTTTAGGATTTTTCCATTCGTGCCATGACTTACAGAAAAGTCTATCACCAAAATTCATTAAGTCCCTGACCCTTCTTTCTCTCCTTTACAAACACTTTGATGTTGCCAAGTAACCTTTTTTCCACATCTTACCTTCTTCTCTCATTCAGTATTTCTCTACTAAGTATTTCCAAGTGAGATACTGCAGGTGACTGTGTTCAGTCCATCCATTTATCATACTCAGAAGAGTCCTTCAATAGAAACCTAATAAAAGTGGTGTTATTGCCAGTGCTAAGGGCTCAAGCTTTCTTTTCACCCACAGCTGCAGCATGGCAAACAGCAATATGAGAGCCTCCTTTCCCACTGCATTCCAAGAGGATTGGGCTCTGAAGGCAAGGCACTGCCCTGTCACAGCTCTGGTGACACCCACTTCTCCTGATCTACCTTCTTCCTTTTCTGCTTTCACCCTTCTTTCTCATCTACTCACAACCCAGCAGCTGGGGCCTGCACACTGGCATTGCTGAAATCTCTGGGACAGTTCTGCATCTGAGCCTTCCTGCAGATAAAATCATAAATAATAAAATAAAATCGTTCTTTTGGCCCTAATAATTCTAATTAATCCAAATTATTTATGTCCACCACCATTCTGCTGAATCAGAGCACGTACCTAATTCAACCTGTTCTTTACCTTTGCTGAACACACAATGCCTTCAGCTAACTCTGACACTCTCCATCACCACCAACAATTTGGTTTTTTTCAGTCTTTTTGACATGGCAGACTGAAACACTTCACAGATTATTTGATTACTCCACTTGGAGCAGCATGCTCATGGAAAGATGCAGTAAGAGATATTTCAGAATAATTTAAATGTTCATATATTACGATGAATACAGAAATCAGCATAGAGGAAACAACATAAGTTATGTTGCACCTTAGAAAATCAGGCACTTGGCTGGTTTTTTATGTAAGACCCAGAGCAAAATCCCATAAGGCAGCTGAGCAATGGCTGCTGTGTGAGATCACGACAGTAATGTAAGATCTGTCACATTTAATGCATTTATGACAAGGGTCCAGCAATCAGAAGGGACAATGTAACCTTCATACACTTCTACAAGAACCTTGTTTATCAGATAAATACTTTATTAAACTGCCCTTACCACCAGTGGTTCTCACTTAGAGTCTAAGAGCCCCTCAGATTCGCAAAATATGGGGGCTCCTGCAAAATATGCATTTCCTCCCACCCTGCCTGAAAGGACAGCATTATGCAGGCTCTGATTTGGCTTGCTCAGGTGGCACTCAGCAAGGGTCTGAAATTTTAGATATTATATGTATTATATTACATTATTATACATATATATATATATATATATATATATATATATATATATATATATATATATATATATATATATATATATATATATATAATGTAGTCCCTTAGTCCCTTCCCCAGACCCACAGCACCTCTCCAAGGTGGATCAGGTCAGGTCAGGGGCTGAGTGCTGCCCCTTGCCCTGCCAGCTGTGCACACAGCAGCCCAGGCACTGCTCCATCCCGGGGCTGCACCCTGTCCTCCCCCATCAGACAGCAAACCCCAGCCTGGCTTTCAAAGTGAGAGATGAAACAAGCAAGAATGAGCAACACACACCATACCAGGGGGGTCTGACCAGCAAGACAGTGGGGGCTGAATTCAGGAACTCACAGAAGAGGAGCACCTTGGGCCTTGCACATGCACAGGGGTGTGGATGATGACAGCCTGGTCAGAGAAAAAGTCAGATAAAATTCCCCAAGAATTGTTCTGGGGAGTTCTGAGAAAGCTCAGAGAAAGAATTAAAAGAATCCTTAATCTTTGCATCTGGTGTTTTAAACTTGTTTACTTGCAAGATGTGCACAAGGAGAGTGTTTTTCTTATTAGCCACTCTAAGTACACTCTATGTGTACAAGAAGGGTGTTTTTCTTATTAGCCACTATTAAATACACTATATGTGCACAAGAAGGGTGTTGTTCCTATTATCCTGTGCTCAGGATAATAATAATGTGTTGTTCCTGTATACTTCCTGTACTCCTGTACTTACTGGGTACATCTGTGACTCAATTTGTGGGTTAATTTTTTATGACATCTAAATAAGTATTAATTATGCATCCATTGAAGCACAGGCTTCAAATCTGTGTGCCACATCAAATCCACGTGTGTTGTTGCACTTCTTTGCTTCTGAGATGTGTACAAGAAGAGTGCTGCTCCTAATTAGCCAATAATGTGAGGAGTGTTAATTGAGGACCAATCAGGTCTGACCTTCTCAGAGCTGTCTATAAAAAGAATGTGATGTATAATAAACTTCACA
The DNA here is from genome assembly GCF_012460135.2 of Molothrus ater. Classification (NCBI taxonomy): domain Eukaryota; kingdom Metazoa; phylum Chordata; class Aves; order Passeriformes; family Icteridae; genus Molothrus; species Molothrus ater. The sequence goes on along the minus strand of NC_050483.2, from coordinate 5,592,772 downwards.
TTTACCTTTTAACAACATAGAAATCTGCGTCACTTTATTCAGCCATCCCTAATGCAACAGCAACACAGGGGCAAAGGACTTGATTTAGGATGTCTTGCCACAGAGGAGACATGTTAACTGTGCATTTCAGCCCAAGCCTACCCCAGTTACTCATAAGGATGTCTTATAAATCAGCAGGGCTGGAAAGCTCCTCTGAGACAGGCAGGGCAGTGCAGCCCTCCTACAGACACAGCTGCAGCCACACTGGGACCCTGCTGCAAAAAAAACCTCAGCAAACACACAAGCACCACCTTCCTGAAAGGAGTCAGTTTTGATGATAAAGGATAATCCTGCATGGGTGAGTTCAAATGCTGAAAATAAGGCTCTTGGGGTGTCTGGGAAATGAATTTGCAGAGAATTTTTAAAGTTTAGTAGAAAGTTTGTGCGGCATGTTTTTGTGTACAAACTTTGAGATAAGAAATGTTGATTTAGAAATAATGTGGAATAAGATAGATACTATTGAGAGAGAAATAGAACTAGAAATAAATTTTAAAGGTTGGTTTAGTAAATAAGACTAGGTATTTTAGAGAAATAGAACTATGAAAGATGCATTGTAATAAGACTTATGAGGGGTGATTTTAGATGATTAGTTTTTAGATTAGAATATTTATAGCATAGTGTGATTAAAATCAATAAGTTAAGAAACACAATGCATTGTAATTAAGAAATAGTTTTTGATTGTAATAGTATAAATTATAAGATTTGTACTTTTTTACATGAGATTGAAAATAGAACAAAAGTTTTTAAAATGTTTTTTAGTTATTTTATTTCTGAGTTAGAAAAAATTTAATCTAACAAGGGTGGGTTAGCCTGGAATGCCTGTGGCTAGAGAGCCCAACCCCACAGACTGTTCACTGCCCTGCTCTCACAGCTTGTTGAGATATGCAGACTCCAAATCCCCTCTCACAGAGGGATTCCCAAGAAACCAATCCATCCTTGAAGATGGAATAAAAACCTTAACCATTGAGCCAGGAACGTTTCCAGTTCCTGCCTTGGAGCAAATCACTCACGCAGCACCCACGATGGACAAGACACGACCGGATGCTGCAAACCCCTCCTGCAGCCCCACAACCCAAACCAGCATCATTGCTGCTCACAGCCCAGCCCTCTGCAAGCTGCCTCTGCTACAGGTGAACAGCAAGGCAGGCAATCTTCCTGTCCCCAGGATCTCCAGTGCCAGGACACACGGGCCCACGTCCTTCCCAGGCTGTGCCGCATCACATGCTGCCTTCTCATCTCACTAATTACTCCACTGGGTATATCTGTGACTGCATTTGTGGCTTTATTCTTTATGACATCTAAAGAAGTATTCATTATGCATCCATTTAAGCAAGGCTTCACCTCTGTGTGCCACATCAAACCCACGTGTGTTGTTGCACTTACTCTGTTCTGGGAGTCACTTGGAGACATCCTCTCTAGTAACTAGGTATTTAAAACACATCTATGTAACTAGCTTTTAAAAAGCATCCCACCCATGCTTCCTGTGAATAGGCATCACTGTGTTTGTTTACAGTTTAGCTTCCTCTCATATCATTTCATACTTTTCTTGCTACTCCTATTTTCAAAATTTGCAAACAAAATACTTCTTCAAAGAGCCAATTAGCTTGGTGTGTTTGTTTTAGGATTAAAATACAAATATTTTCTGAAAAAAACCCACTTTTAAAAGCTTGTTTCTTATTGCTGTTAGTTCCCCCTCCTCAGCTAAGTCAATGGAAGTAATTTTTTTGAAATGGGAAAACAAAAGCAATATATTTTCTACATCTTCAGGTTTTTGTTTCTCTGAATTCATACCTCTGTCTCTACACATGCTCCCTCTGGCATGGAAAATTCAGGAGAAAAGAATGGGTTTTTCTGTGAAAACTGCTGTGCAAATGTATTAGTTTCTGAATGCAAACCTCACAGCTTTGTTATGTTGTGATATTTGTTACTGCTCTTAGAGCCAGTCCCGAGTCCTGGAATAGGGCAATCACGTGAAACTTGTGGCTTAATTAATTTCTGTTAAAATTTATCAGAAAGTCTCTCAGCTGAAGGAAAAAAGCATGAAATGCACCTGCATGCCCGGCAGCATCCAAGAAATGGAATGAATGCACCAGATGTGTAATTGTTCTTATTTAAAAACAAACCAACCAAACCTCAACGCTATTAGGCCAACTTCACAATTCTCCACTGAGTTTTTAAGGCCACAGACTAGAAAGACTATACCAAACTGTAAATGTGTCTACATTTTGAAACAAAAATGTATTATCTTAATTTCCAAACCTTCAAAACATGAACACAAATGTCATTTAAGTTCTCCCGTCAGAAAACATTGACATGCCCATAGCTGATTCTGTGATACAACACATGCTGAAGACACAAAGCCAAACACTAATTTCCTCTCAATACACAAAATTAATGCCCAAATATAGCATTGCTTTAGTTGGCCACTGTCAGCCATTAATTGTTTAAATCATACATATTAATGCTTTTGTTAACTTGATTCTGTCTTCCAGTGTGCTCAAACACCAAGCCAACATCTGGTTTCTTGTCTGACTGAAAACAAAGGGATGCAAATACCTTTCCACACCCTCCCTGGCAGATTTGATTTGTGCAAGCACACACACACATCTCTAAGAACAGACTCCCCCAAACCTGCTGGAAAGCCCCACCTCTTCTGGAAACCCCCATGTGTCACCCACCAACGCCTCAGAGGGGTCTGGAGAGCTGTAAAACAGAGGTCTGATATTTATTACAGAAATGGCATTAACTGTGTCTTGGTGCAATGTGGGGGGGGGGGGAAAAATAAATTACATTTCCAAAGCCACAGGAGGATTCAAAGCAGCGCTCAGCAGCTTACTGCCAACGCTTCCAACAATTATAGCTGCAGGGAAATGATGGATCTTTTTATTACAGGTTCTGGAGCTGTTTTACTTCCAGTGAGATTTATGAGATTAAACAGAAAAGACCTATATTACCCACTGTCATCATCTGGGCAAATTTAAGAAAACTCTTCTTTATAAGGAATTTATAATAATACATCTTCTCAGCCCGATTTAAACCTTAACTAATTAAAGACTCCAAACTCTGCTAAACCCAGATTGTGGTCAGTAATAAGAGCAGAAAGAGCTAAAATCCAGATTTGCCATGGTGTTCTTTGAGGGGCAAACAGAGAGCTGGCCTTTTCCGAAGTACCTGACCTCTGCCTTTGATACTAATGGGAATTCAGAAACAGAATTGCTTGAGCATTTTTGAAAATCCTACTAATCATCCCTTTGCAGAAAAAAAATTCTTATAAGTCAACAAATTCTAAAATTTAGCTATCAGTGGCTTTCCAAAGGTTAGAGAAGTAAAACAGAACTGAAAAAAAGAGTTTCAATACCAGTGTCAGCATCACTCCAAGGCCCAGACAGAAGTCTCCTTTAAATAAAATAGTTAACCATTCTTATGCTGGTATGGTTTCAATTCAAATTCATTAAGAAACACTTTTCCCCTATTCTTTTGCTCCTGTTGTTGGGGGACTGCTATAAACTATGTCCCATCCTGACAGAAGTCATTTGCTGGCAAAACTGCACCTACTAGGAGAGTAAGTCAATAAGCTCTCTACACTGAAAGATTTTTTATTATTTCCTTACTATAAGCTCTCCAAACACCAACTCATGAAATACACTCAGAAAGTACAACCTGGCGCTCCAAGTTTAGATCCAATTTTAATTTAAGGACAATGAGGTTTGAAAACTGCTCATTTTGATTTATTTAGCAAGGCTAAATTAATGTGTGGTATCCCTCCAATCATTTCATTTCAACTGCAGCAATCATAAAATGTGCTGGATTTACTTCTAGGATGGAAACCACAGAGCCCTTCTTTCAACAGTAAAACAGTTTTTCCAAAATGCAATGGAAAAAAAGGCACCCCAAAAGAAGCAGGGCCAGATCTCCAGGACAGATTACATTGTTCTAATTTGACATGCTATCCTCCTCAGAAATTAGGGCAATTCTGATCAGAGGCACCAAGGACACAAGGTTCTGCCAAAACAGAACTGCAGAAGCATGTACTGCAGCAGGTATTCCATTGCTGACGCCATTTATATTAAGAATCATATCTGGAATGTCATAAAATGTACAAAATTCATCTGCATAATTCATTATATTTCCTTGGAGATGATAAATTCTGCAAATAGACAACAACTCTTACGTAAGAGGGAAACTGGGCAAGTGGACCTGAAGGTGCATAAAATTTTGAGAACTCATTCTCTTTGGAATTTGCTATTAAATCTAAAACCTTTCTTCATGTTTCAGAAACAAGTACTCATTGTTTAGATACCCACAGGATTAATCCCAGAGTGTTTGCAAAGAACCACTGGAGGCTGGTTCTGATTCTTTTCCCCCCAGCACATATCTGGTCTAAGGCATAGGGGCTACTTGAAATTCCAGCTCCAGAAACACAAGTGTTCCTCTTTAAGGCACAATTAAGGACACAGTGCAAGGCAGAACCTCTCTGCTCAGCCTGCTCAGTCATTTTGCTCCCTGACCTGCAGGTAACACCCTCTCCAAGGGATGGGATGCAATTCCATCACACACTGCTACCCACGGGCCTCTCTGCTGCTCTCCCTCCTGGCTCGGCTTCCACAGGGCTCATGGAGCTGAGTCACAAAAGGAGTTCAGACTCCACTGGGCACACTCCGCTTTGGAGTTACTGAAGGCACAGAATGCCACCAAAAAACTCTTGTGAGTCACTAAAGGCACAGAATGTCACCAAAAAACTCTTGTGAGTCACTAAAGGCACAGAATGTCACCAAACACCACTTGTGAGTCACTAAAGGCACAGAATGCCACCAAACACCACTTTTGAGTTACTAAAGGCACAGAATGCCATCAAACACCACTTGTGAGTTACTGAAGACACAGAATGCCACCAAACACCATTTGTGAGTCACTAAAGGCACAGAATGCCACCAAGCACCACTTCTGAGTTCCTAAAGGCACAGAATGCCACCAAAAAACTCTTGTGAGTCACTAAAGGCACAGAATGCCACCAAACACCACTTGTGAGTCACTAAAGGCACAGAATGCCACCAAACACCACTTGTGAGTCACTAAAGGCACAGAATGCCACCAAATAGCACTTGTGAGTCACTAAAGGCACAGAATGCCACCAAATAGCACTTGTGAGTCACTAAAGGCACAGAATGCCACCAAACACCACTTGTGAGTCACTAAAGGCACAGAATGCCACCAAAAACCACTTGTGAGTCGCTAAAGGCACAGAATGCCACCAAAAACCATTTGTGAGTCACTAAAGGCACAGAATGCCACCAAATAGCACTTCTGAGTTACTGAAGGCACAGAATGCCACCAAATAGCACTTCTGAGTTACTGAAGGCACAGAATGCCACCAAACACCATTTCTGATTTGCCGAAGGCACAGAATATCACCAAACATTACTTGTGAGCTACTGAAGGCACAGAATGCCACCAAACACCACTTCTGAATCACTAAAGGCACAGAAGGCCACCAAACACCGCTTGTGAGTTCCTAAAGGCACAGAATGCAGAATGCCACCAAACACCACTTGTGAGTCACTAAAGGCACAGAATGCCACCAAACTCTTTTGAATTACTGAAGCCACAGAATGCCAACTAACACCACTTGTGAGTCATTAAAGGCACAGAATGCCACCAGCATGCCTGTGGCACTGTCACTGATGTTAGGAGGAACAAACAGACTGGAACACCACAGACCTCATGTGCAGCATGACATACTATTTGAAACATGGCATACTGCTGTCAAGTAAACTAGCAGACATCATGTGTTACCTGCAACATGAATTTGTGCATGTGAACCAGCGTGGCTGTTGTACTGAGGATGGGTGAATACAGTGACATTTAGACTCTAAGGTTTTAGAAGGTAAAATGTTGAGCTTATTAGAAACTGCACATTTTTTTTATAGGCAGTTATGATAAAAAGTGGACTTGATTGGTGATTAATTAGTACTCTTTACACTGTTGGTTAATTAGGAATAACATTCTTTTTGTAAACACTTTACAATTAACAATGAGTTCAAAACACTAGGTGTATGACTGTTTTAATTCTAATTAATACTCTTTACACTGTTGGGTAATTAGGAATAACACTCTTTTTGTCAACGCTTTACAATTAACAAGAAGTTCAAAACACAAGGTGTAGGACTGCTTTAATTCCTTCTCTGAGCTTTACCAGACATTCCTCTGGGAAGTTTGGAGAAAGTTTATCTGACATTTTTCTCTGACTAGTTCCCAGCATACACAAACCAGCACCAAAACCTGTCTCTGTCAGGATGCACCTGAGTTTTAACAAGCCTCTCCAAGGTGCTAGCCATAAAATGCTTCTCATCAAACCACAAGCATTTAACACTGTTCCTACTAAATAAAACCCTGCAGAACAGCCCTGCTGTCCTAAAAGGCACTCAGTCTCATCTATATGAGCCATTTCAGCCTTTGCCAAAGGTTTCTTTTCATTTGTCTACCTCCTAAGGTTTAAGGAGCTTGCCACAGGGAAGATGATAATATTCAGACACCATTTAGCTCTCCCTGCAAAGCTAAGCCCTTGTGTCTAACAGGAATAGAGAGGAGATTATGGACTGCCTTCTACCAGCACCAAAACACAGGTCACTGCCCAGCATCCAGGGTAACAAAAAGCTCAGTACCACATTAAAAGCTGGAATTAGGTAAGCTTTCATGCCCTAGGAGTCACACAGCTGGCCTAATATCTGTGTACTCCTAGAAATTCCATTGCAAAAAAATTTTGACACCGGTTGTCTTAAGCTCAACTTGAACTCTAGATCTAGACTAGTGAGAGATCTGAAGCAGTTCCAGGATGTATAGAAAAATATATCCTTATAAAATTTTCTTTGTTGCAGAGGAGGAAACAAAGAAAAAAAGAAACAAAACAAAAACAGAAAAAAAAAAAACCCACCTAACTGTCAAAAAACAATTTGTGCTCTTAAGATATGCTCTTAACCTTTCACAGGAACTTTGCTGGAGACACAGAAAGGTAAGAGACAACTTTGGGTTTAAAATTCCGCTGGAGAGAATTTAGCACTTGAATCTTTCTATCCTTTATGTTTCCAGTGCAATTGTCTTCATTACAGCTAACATGAAATCCAGTCCCAGGCAAAACTGGATTCAATCACAAAACTGCAATTCCTTGCTGGCTGGATTGGAGGGGCTGCATTGGGCTGGACCACAAGCACTGAAAGCAGGTTCTTTTATTTGTAAAACTCTGGGCCAAATACATCCCCAGCTAAAAAGATTCTACCTGATAGCTTTCCCCACCTTTTCTCTCTCTCCAGTATTAAATAACTTATGACCAGGAAACCTCAGGTCAAACACTACACATTCCACAATAATTCAAGATGTAAACAGTAGCTCAAGTGAGAAAAAGCTTGGTGGATAAAGCTGTGGGACAGGAAAAAAAATCTCATGTTTTCACTAGCAGAAAGCTGCACAAAGGCACTCCAGCTGGAGATCCTCCTTGGAAATGCACAATTCATTCTGATTTGCTTTCTCCCCCTTTTTAATTTTTTTTTTCAAATCTCTCTTATTATTTGGTGTTCTCATTCATTTTCCATGACAGAGGCTGCTGAAATCCAGACCACCATCTTCTCACAGAAAATACAAAATATCCCATGGATAAAAACCAGCACTGACTGTTTCAGTTGTGCCATCACTTTAACTTGACTGTGGCATTTATTTGACACACATCACATTTATACAATATTATGAGAAGCAGTGCTGCATACAGGATCAGGAGGTTTTATCAATAATGTAGTTAATAGGCAGAGTGTTTGTGGGCAACCACAGTGCCACAGGTTACCTCAGAACATTTGTGTTTTGCTTATACTTCTATAATAAAAATTAATGACTTCAAAGTCCTCAGTGGGAGTATCTAGGACATTCATATTTATCAGAACTGTTACTGGCTTCTGCAGCAAGCAATTATTCTTATTGCATTAAACCGTTCATTTCCAAAGATGTATCCCCAAAAATCAAATAAATCCAAGAATGAATTATAGTCAAGATAGAAATTTACCTCAGGGATACTTTTAGAAAACTCAATTTAAAAACACATTTACTTTTGCCTCTGTGCCAGCAACAAAGGCAGGAGAAAAGGGGAAGAACAACAGAATAATTTTGATTTCAGTGTTTCCTACAAGAAAATTCCAAAGCCAAACGAGCTGCAACCTCAATATCCAGCTTCCATCTGTGAAGGGTAGGAAGGCATTGCCACCTATGACTCAGAGGTTGCTGCTAATTGTACAGACCAAATGAATAATGCTGAATATGCAACAGAATATTGCTTTCAATGTTGCCCTTGAAATCTTTGAAAACTCGCTGCTTCCCAATTCTTTTGCTGAGCCCTACCAGGATTTTAGCTGGCATGACAGATGTAGGAGCACACTGCAGAAAGTAATTCCTGTGTCAAGTACAAAAGGCAAATAGTTGCAGTTTGAGATTTAGAGAGGGAACATCACAAGGAGAAGCCCTGGGAAGGAGGAAAACAAGCTGCAGCACATAAGGTTTTACGATACAAAATGAGATGTGGGCAATGCAATTTCACTTACGTGATTCATTTTATAAGCAATGCAAATGCAATCTCACTGATTATGCTCCAAAACAAAAGAGGGAATTTCATTACTTCAGCCAGTGCAATTAGACATGCAGGAATCACAAAACATCCTATCTGCAGCAGAACAAATGGAAACCAGCATTTCCCACTTAGATGGGTATAACCAAGGTGGGTGAAGTGCATTCTGTGGTGGTGGGTGCTGAGGAGGCAGAAACTGAATTGTGCAGCCTTTAAGCTCACACAGTCTGTGCTACAGACACTCACAGAGATTAATTCCACCACATTTGTCATAAATGAGCTAAAGATAGCCCAGAACCCACATAACATGAGGTAAAAAAACCGCAAACAACAACAAAACTAACAAAAAGACCCCCAAACCAGTGTCTTCCCCAACAAAACAAAACACCACTAAAAAAAAAAACCACCCCAAAACTGCAGACCTATTTTTTATACAAGCGTCTTTTGCAGTTTTTATTTATCTTCTGCTTTCCCAAAGCTTGAAAACAGGCAGTTACTCTGAAGTCAGGCAAGCTGTGTGAATTAAGAGTACCATTGCTTTCCCTATATGGCTCCCCAGGGAATCCATTTATTAGGCACAGGCCTGTTTTCTGATTTAGCTGAAGCACTTTTCCTAGAGAATATCACTGTCCACAGCAAGAGGAATTTTCAAGTAACAGCTGCAGAACAGCCTTTTTCTGTAGGAACTGTCTTGAATCAGTTCCCCTATATGGATACACAGCATTGATTTCCAGCCTCATACTCCTCTTAGTACTTAAAAGGAGAAGAAAATTATATGTTTTTAATAGGTAGTCCAATAATAGAAACTGCAGAAAAGCTTCAGCTTCTTGAAAATTAGCAATGAAGCTGACACTGACAAAACCAAAACACACAAATAGATGGAATATCAGGGCACTCAGCTATACTAATTTGGGTGTGTTGCTTTCTGTTTAACAATCAAAACCACTTTTGCTTTGACTAAGAATATGTGTAAAATTGCACCCACCCACCCATCCACAGTCATATTTCTCAGTAAATGTGAAGGAAATCCTAGTTCTTTTGATTTTATCCATTAAGGAGCAAGAAAAGGTGCCTTCCAGGGACAGACTACAACAGAATTCCACAGCTCTGCAAGGCTATGGGGAAGTGCAAAGGAAAAAAAAGAAAAAGAATGTTTCCATGAGCTTGCAGCAAAAAATCATTACTGAACATTCTGTAAAAGATACAGGGTAGCTTTTAAGGAAATTAGGGTAGTTTTTAAGGAAAAGACTATTAGGGTAGTTTTTAGGGAAACAAGCTAATTCGCTAAGTTGCTTAAGGAAACAAAAAGAGAAAAAAAAACACTTGAAAAAGCATGGGACTTAAAGCCTGGGAACAGCTGTCTTAACCATTTCTTCCTTTACATCTGGATGCACTGGGCTGTAATTTTTCTGTACATTTCTGCGCTCTGGCAGTGCCAGTGAAATCCCCAGATGCCCAGCACCAGGGCTGCCTGTGCTGGGCTGCTGCAGTCAATAAAGTCAAAGTTCACAGTGACCATAATAGGACAGGAATGTGAGCTGGGTGAAACCACTCTGTTCACATCAATACTCTTACAGTCACCTACATTACACAAAATTAGCAGTTAAGAGTCTCAGTTCTGTGACTGAAATGAGTAATTTCCTGCAACCTTTCTCCTCCTTCCTCCCTCCAAACGTTTTGGCAATCAAGAGCAGGCTTAGGGACTGTTTCATAATGAATACAGCCCTTAAGGGTAAAACTGGCAAGATACTCCAGTCTGTTCCAGAAATCCCTTCTGCATTTCATTATTCCATCTAGTTCTACTCTGCTGGTTTACTCCAGCCTATAAAATCCTGAGATCCTTCATCTTCTGCAGATTGTGAAGACTTGAGACTAACTATACTCCTAAAGGCCAAAACCATGTCTTTCTAGAACTGAAATGCTCTCTCCCCACCTCCTGGAAAATCAACTCAGCTCTAAATCTTTCCTCAAGAAGGGCTTTGCCTGCATGTTGCTGTAGAAAATGAAAGGTGACATGCTCAGAGGCTTTCCACTAGTGACTCCTCTTGCCTCAGAACCCATCTCTAGCACTTGCTTTTCCCCACTGTTGTTACCTACAGCAACAAGAACCACATCTCTTCCTCTCCTTGTCAAACAACATGACAGATTTTTTACAATAACAATCACCTCCAAGTGATGAAGAGAATCCCATGCAGCTCCAAAGAGCTGTGCTCATCTCGCCCACACAAATGACATTTTCCTGTCTGAAACATCACCAATCTTCCCAAAGACCCTTCCTCACCAAAGCAACACTTGCTGTTCCTGTGGCTTGAGAGCTGCCTACCCTTTACAGAGAGCAGCAAATACAAGTCATTTTAACAAGCACAGGTGCATATTTTCTGCAAAAACAGCAAAATCACTTCACTTAGATCACTGTGTCACCATACCTGTCCTTACAAGCCAGGCTGTGCACCCCACCCCAGCAAACATGAGCCAGTCAATGGCTCTGCCCTTGACCTTTGCTAAGCAAAAGAGAACAGCCTGAATTACAGACTTGCCTTTGAACCACAGCTTGAGGCAACCTGCCAGGTGTGCACCAAGCCATCCTCAGGGAGCAGGGCTTTGCTGGGCTCAGCTCAGGCAAGCAGCTGTCTGAAGGGAACCTAACCTCACAGGAATCCAACAAGGTGCCATGTGCCACTCGCTTTTTCAGTTCCCGGCCTGATGGCAAAAATGGGATTCCGGTCCAAGCAAAAATGGGATTCTGTCAGCAAAATGATCCAGTCCAAGCAAAAATGGGATTCCAGTCCCAGCCCGATGGGAACGTGTGGAGGGAGTGTGGGACAAAGGGAGTTCAGCCCTGGGACTTTACTGGTGGCCTGCCAGCAGTGTGCCAGGTGTCAGAGCTGCACTCTGACAATGCACAGCCACTTGCACAGCCAGGAGCAAGCACGGGAAGTGCTGCTGAACTCAAACCCTGCTGTCATTTTTCACACTGCTAAGCAAAACAGACCCAAGTGTTAACCACTTTGAGGACCTGTTGTGCCCTGGATTTTCCCTGATCATTCTTAGAGTGTGATTCTCTGTTTTATGAGTGTCTGAGCAAGCTCTCACTCAGGGGAGATAATACATTAGGAAGCCTATCAAGGGTTAAATACCTTTAACACCCATTCCATTCACAGGTCAAGGCTACTTTTCCTTCTTCTTCTTCTCCCCCTAAGCCAGAACCTACACCCAGAGCTCACATCCTCCCAGGAGCAGGCATGTGGTCAGTCAAACCTCCTCCCAGCCCCACACACTCACAGAGCAGCTGCTCCACTGACTGAGAGTCGGGACTTGCACATCACCAGAGAGGAGGATTCCCACAACAGCCGTGCAGACCTGCTCTCCTGTGCTCCTCCTGCCCCTTCCCATGGGGTGGCTGCTCACTTGGAGTGGTCCTGGAAGCTGCCTGGCCCCTCCAGGACTGGATCCAGCCCATCAGAGTCAGCTGGGTCTGAGCACAAGTGAAGCAAAGGAGGAGCAGGGCACAGCTGCCTCCTTTCTGCTGCACACTGCATCAGCACAGCCATTCATTCTCCCAAGTGTTGAGTGGGGTGGTGGTTTTTTCCTCTTAAGGCAAAAATGAGGAGCTCCTTGGTCTAATGAGAGTTTTCTCCATCTGCAGACACAGTTTGGTCTTGCTCTGCATGTTCAACTTGCAGGTGACTCCTGTTAGAGATGGTGTTAGGCTGGGGTGGCAAACAGCCTCCTGAGCAGGCAAGTTAAAAGCAAACAAAACAAATGAAGGAAGAAAAAAAAAGTAAAGCATATATTTTTAATATATTAGAGATAATAAGAGTCCTGGCTGCAGTTTCCTAATTGTTCTAAGGGGCTGTATTTCACAACCTTCTTCAAACCTTCCGGTCACACCATTGTCGCAGACATCTTTTATGAAAAATCCTTTCTTTAGGATTTTTCCTCCTGAGAAGCTGAGAGGCCTCAGGAACAAAATGTAAACAATGGTTATCTGCTGCTGTGGAATGCAACAGGTGGGTCTGTGATTGGCCCATTTTAGATGTTTCTAATTAATGGCCAATCACAGCCCAGCTGGCTCAGACAGAGAGCCTGAGGCACAAACTTTTGTTATTCTTCTTTCTTATTCTATTCTTAGCTAGCTTTCTGATGAAATCCTTTCTTCTATTCTTTTAGTACAGTTTTAATGTAATATATATCATAAAATAATCAATCAAGCCTTCTGAAACATGGAGTCAGATCCTCATCTCTTCCCCAATCCAAAAACCCCTGTGACCACCGTGACACACCATCTCAGCCCTGACCATCCAGGCTTTTCTGTCACTCCACTCTTTTTATATCTTGGCCAAAACTGTATCCTCACATGGTCTCATGTAGCCCCTGAAGCAGTAACAGCACCAAGTGACCATGCTATACACAAAAAAAACAAATGATGCTCTGCCCAGTTTCACAGGCTCTGCTTTTTCTTTGCTTTCCTGCAACCACCATCTCATTTTTCCTGAGGGACACGCGACACGAATGCCACATTAACTGCCAGCCCCATGAGAAGAACATCTCAATCACCCACTATAACCAAGGATCAGACCTCTCAAGCCCCCTGGCCAGGCTGTTTTGTGCCCTTCCAGTAACCCTGCAGCATGGCTATCACTGCCACTTCTTATCTTATCTGCTCCAACATTGTCTGCCAGGGGCAGACAGGGAGCCAGACCTAAACAATGATGTTAAGTGAAGGCTTCCTCCCGACACAGTCTTGAACTTCTGATCAAACTGATCACTCCTCAGCAAGATAACAAGCCCTGCTGGGGGTTTAAGGGCTTTAAAATCCAGCTCAAGAGGATGCAAATAGGAAGCAGGCTTCCAAAAAAAACCCAGCAAAGCTCTCAGTGCATGCAAACATTCTCTCTGGTACCAGTTATATGTACACGAACACACACAGACACATGTGGAAATAAATAAATATACAGCATGGGGATGTTTGGATTCCTCAGTCAAATTCTCCTCTGCTAAAAGAAAAAAAAATTAAAGTAGGCATTTTAAGCTCCTTAGGCTTGAAAACACAGCTGAAGCAGCAGCAACTTTTCCAAAGGGAAGGAGCTGGTATTTTTTAATTCTGTTAAAATTCAGACAACTCCGCACTAGAATTTGATGCTTGTTAGAGAAAATAAGTTTTTCAAAGCTTTTATAAGAGTAAAAAAAAAAACCCAATAAACACACAACAAAACAAACCCCTAAACCTAGGAAGCAGCAAGACTTTTGCCTCCATCAGGCTACTGCCCACCAAGACCATAAGCTTTAGCACCACATTCTGTGCCATTCCTGGGCAGATCTGTTGACATGATTAACATCAGAAGTACACCAGCTGCACCCAAGTGCACATCTGGCCTCTGCTCAGATTAACTGCCCTGGTAGAAGTTCTCAATGGAGATTTAGGGTTTCCAAGGGTGGAAGACATCCCATCCTGCCCAAGGCCCCATTCATTCCACCTGCAGTGGGACCATGTGAGGAGAGGAGACAAAGGACTCTGCAGATTCAATGTCAATCGAGCCAAAGCTGTTTATTGTGCTTCTAAACCTTGTTTATATTTACTTCTTACCTTGTCATGCATTGTTTGATCGGTAGCTCTGCTTTGTCCATGAGGAAGGCAGGCATATTTTTATTAATCTAACTGATAGATGCTGTGTCATTTCACTGGGGTTGACACCCTTTTGTCTATTAGCAGCTTTCCTGCTGCTTCTCTCTTCTCACAGCATCAGCTATTTTATCCATGAAAATGACCTGGTTCTTTAGTTCCAGAGGGTCAGGCTGGTTCATTCAGGACATGTCCATTTTCCTGCAGAGATGATCCCACAACCATGGCCACAGCTCCACCAAGGCCTCAGCCCAGCTCCAGAGCCCCTGTGGGGCTTTGTGGGGGGTTTAATCTTATAGATTATATAAATTAGAGATTTATTTGGATTACAGATTTCTGTAGATTTTTTTTTTTCATCCTGGAGACAAGTCTTTCACTTTCTATGCAAGTTAGTAAATCATGCACAGTCTGCTCTTCCAGACCTTTCTGGCAATGGGCTGCAGGATTTTGGGGGTGTCTGGTGGTCCTGTTCCCCCCCTACAGCCCATGCCCATTCTGAATCTCATTTGTGCATTTGTGTTGTGCTATCTCCAGGCACCAGGACGAGGCTATTTGTCCCAGAAAAGTGCTGCCCACCTCCACATGGCCCCTGTCTGCAGCCACATCCTGTCCCTTCTCACAGTATATTACCAACAACCCTCGGCTGGCTCCACAGCCACCTGACCATGGGTGTTTGAGACAAGCACAGAGCCCTCCTGGGCTCTGCAGACACTGTCCCACCGTGCAAAATGCCCTGCTACTCCTGCACCAACCATCACCACTGTGGCAACACAGCTCAGCGCTCTGCACGCTCCAAAAGTGCTGCAGAAACTCAGACTCTCACTGATCCCCCCACAGGTGCTCTCAGGCCCTTCAGGACGTAGAAATTAGCTCATATTAAAGGAGATAACCTTGAGCAAAGTTGGGAAATTCTTCATGTGCTGCTGGGAAATCAAACAGAGGTCTCGTGTGGGTTCATTCCACCCTTGGACTTCACTGTGTGGGTGAACTCTAAACCAGCTGACACCACAGGAGAGCACAAAACAGCAACTTCATAGCTGTGTCTCCTGAAGGGAGCACCTTTTGGAGCACCTTGGAAGCACCAGAACCACAGGACAACACAACCCAGCCATTTCATAGCTGTGTCTCCTGAAGGAAGCACCTCTGAAACACCACAACCACAGGACAGCCCAACCCAGCCATTTCACAGATGTGTCTCCTGAAGGAAGCACCTCTGAAGCACCACAACCACAGGACAACACAACCCAGCCATTTCACAGCTGTGTCTGATGAAGGAAGCACCTCTGAAACACCACAACCACAGGACAGCCCAACCCAGCCATTTCACAGCTGTGTCTCCTGAAGGAAGCACCTCTGAAACACCACAACCACAGGACAGCCCAACCCAGCCATTTCATAGCTCTGTCTGATGAAGGAAGCACCTCTGAAGCACCACAACCACAGGACAGCCCAACCCAGCCATTTCATAGCCCTTCTGATGAAGGAAGCACCTTTGCAAACCCTCAGGCACGCATTAAACACAGGGAATCCCTCATCTGTGCAGGGATACAGATCAATAACCTCACCTTCTACCAACAGGGCCAACCCCTGCAGCTCCCAGGCCCCTTTTTGCTGTGCCCAGCTCCTCCTCCAGGCTGCTGTGCCAGCACAGGCACAGATGGTGACTAGGGCTGGGGAGCTGAACTGGGCACCAGACTCCAGGGCTTTCTCTGAATTCCCAACTTTGCTGTGCAGTACAGGCACGTGGGCTGCTCCAGCTAGCAGCAGCACCACCAAGCAAGCAGGGCAAAAGGGATCTCCTAAAACCTCTCCTCACACACCTCTTGGCATTGTGAGTGCAACAACAGTGGCTGGAAGCGCTCAAGCCATGCTGGATGTTACAAGAGAACTCAAAGGCAAGCCCCAAGGTGCAGGTCTTTGAGGAATCACTGAGCAGATCAGATTGCTGGCCCAGAGTTCAGCATCACACCCAGGCCTTGACTAGGTGTGCGAGTGAATGCTTCCTTTCATCGGTGATTAAGCCTTACAAAAAAGGCAAAAGTACCACAGGAAAAGAAAAATACAAAAATATTATTTTTTCCTTTTTTTAGCACTAGTTTAGGAGAATATTCCGTGGCATCTTGCTGTTTCTGCAAGGACAGTGAACACAATCTCAAAAATCTTGATCCCATAGGAAATTGCCACAAAACTTCCATGCACAGAAGCTGCATTTCACCACTTGAAAACATTTCCCCAGCTGGCCTTTCAAATGTGTGTGATGGGGCAGTGAAAGCACACAGCATTGAAGTTCTACCCTCTTTACCATTTCTATAAACATTTTAGTCAGGTGCTGCATAGGCAGCATCACTCAAAGCTCCTTCCAAGAATGAAATTCCAAGAATTTCATCACTGAAAGCTCCCTCAAGTTTCATTCCAAGAGGGGTCAGGATCAGCCACCCTCTCACTGAGTGCAGGAAGCAGAAGAACCAGAGAGCTGTCAATAGAGGGAATAATTGCCTGTATGCCATTCCTCTCTGAAAACACAGGCACTGTGGAACCCTCAGAGACCTTTCCAGGCACTCTGTCACCACTAACAGCTAAATTTTAAGTCAAATACTGGATTAGCCAAAAGTGCAACAAATAAACAGCAAAGTTAATAAACAGCTAAACAGCCTCGCATAAAAATGAAACCCTAATGAAACCCAGTGCAGTTTGTTGATACCACGTGCAGTCTAGGCTACATGCATAATGTAACAGTGCAACTGCTAACAGCAGGCTCACAGAAGATAATTTACACTTGTTTTCATGGACATGAGGAACTGATCTTTGAAGCTGTCCCTAATGAGATGCTGCTTGGCCCTAACAGCATCCTGAGAGAACGTGCTGGTTTTTTTTTTCCATCCCTCCCCTGCATCCGGTGCATATTTATGATGCAGAATCCAGAGTTACTGAAATTGCACACGTGCACTGCTGTCCCCTCCCTGTGCCATCTCACAGTGGGGGCAATACCTCCTAAAATGTCTCCACTCAGCTTCAAGCCTTTGCTGTAATTACCAGCCCACCTCTGCCAAGGACCAGGAGATGCTCAGGGTTAATGAAGGTGGTTTTATCCCCCCTGTACTGCTGCCCTCCCGAGCTGGTGGAGCTGCCAGGTCAATTGGCAGCAGGATCACACGTGGCAGAGGGCACACCCAAACCACAGGCACAAGGCTCCCCTGAGAAAACACAAGCGCAGCCCTGCACTGGATCTCAAAAACACAGGCAGCAGCACACTGTGAAAAACTTCACAATAACCAATTTCCCCCAGAGGCTACAGTTTTCCTAAAAGAACCCCACAAAACCTATTTTTTTCATCTTGGAGAGAAATCTCCATAACATTTACATGAGAGACTTCTCTCCCTAAGTAAACTAAAAAAAAAAGACTATTTTAAATGCAGTAAACTAACAATAAATTCTTTTTAGATTATCAGTTAAAAAAAAAAAGCTGCAAAGAGAAGAAAAGGATTCTAAAAATTTGTTTTAATTCTTACTACTTTTTCTTCTTTTATTTATCAACAGCTTATCTCAGGTTATTTCTGGGTATTTGAGATCATTTATACATTTCTCCACTTCCATTTACTGGTTATCTAATAAAATTTTCTTTATCCTCTTTTAAAATTTTAAGCCTACTTTACCTTTCTCCTAATCCTGTCATCCTACCTCCCAATACAAATAAGTACCTAAGTAATTAACCAACACTAAAACCCACCACACTCATCAACACATTACTTAAAAAAATCTCAAAATTAAAGAAATCTTGAATTAACAAACCAAAAACCACTGCAGCAAGGCAAATAGGAAAAGGTTTTTGCTGTGCCCTGTGTGGTCACTGCTCCACCCACCTGTGACAGCCTAAATTTTACCCTCTCTTCCATAGTTCTCCCAAGCAGAGCCATCCATTATATTAGATATTATATACGTTATATTATATAAGTATTATTATGTATTTCTATACTATATTATATTTTATATTTATTATATATATTATATATAATTATATATATAATTATATAATATGTATAATTATATATATTATATATATTAGATATATATATATATTTTTATATATTATAGGTGTTATATATGTTGTGTTATATCTTATGTTATATCTTATATGTTCTTATGTTATATGTTATATTTTACTTTGGTTATACCAGCAGAGAATCGACATTTAAATTCTTAAATTTCTGCCTTTTTCTGCTTGGAAAATAGGGGAAAAAAAAAAAAAGATCCCTAAATTCTTGGAGCACACCTGTCAGCAGTGTCTGTGCTGTATGAAAGCAGAGCATGCTGTTTAGGATTAGATGACTCAGAGGACAGTTAGCAGGATGCTTGATTTTTCATTTAGAGCTCATTATCTAATAACACACTAAACAAACAGAAATTCTACCCCACTGACAGCCATTTGTGCCTTAAAAAAGCCAAAAACAACCCCACAAAAACCAAGACAACACAAGAAAATATTCTTCTTTAATTCCTATAAACACCCTCTTGCTCAGCACGACTGTGCTTCGTGCAAACAACTACAAGGCATAAGTCTGGAAGTTCAAAATCTAAAAAGCCTTTTTGTTAGGAAAATAATGAAACACATTCAAAGACACCAAAGACAGATTCCAAGACAGCAAAATATAGCATATATATATATAAATATATCTCACACTGCTGCACTTCATGCTAGGGCAGCAAAGTCTTTAAATTCATATGCAAACAGTAAAATTGTAATAAATAAATATGGCTATATGTCCAAGGTGTGATAAGAGTTTCACCTCAGGCCAACAGCTTATCTCAGGTTATTTCTGGGTATTTGAGACCATTTATACATTTCTCTACTTCCATTTATTGGTCATCTCCAGTACATTCCTCCTGTAATTTATTTTGCAATTGTCTGGACCCAAAGAAATGGCACTGTCTCTTTATAGACAGATATACAGAAAATTGCCATATCTATTCCAAATCTTCTACAGGACCCCATTTAATCTGAACTAATTAATAGAACTAATAATTTAATTTGAACTAATTAATAAAAAAAAAACCCTCTACCAACTTCCTGGCTCCAGGAGTTTCAGTTCATACCTCTTAACTCTCCACTGAATGAATGATTCACAAGAGGTTTCCTCATGCCCTGGAATGACATCTGTAAAAGCTGCTGAGAGGAGCACCCACTGAAAGCAGTGACAGCATGAAATGATGGTATGAACAGACTCTCAAGGAAGCCAGGTGATCCAAAACTCATTTTCAACCTCAATTAATATTTTTCTCTTGACAATCTAGACCGGATGCAAGGATTCTTTTCAGGAAAATAAGCTCTGTAATAATGATATGGGAAATGAATGAGCTAGAAGGCAAAACAAAATCCCCTCCAAATTCAGACCACTCTAACTCCTTGAGACCAGGGATTTCCTTCCTGTCCTCACTCCAAAATGAAGCCTTCATTCTACATGCACCCATTTTTAAACCAACCAAGGCACACAAGTGGTGGTGACAGATTACCAGAAAGAAATGACAAGTCCATGCATTAAAAGCCTGTGTTTTGTGCCATTGATGTGCCAGGTCCAGAGAGGAGCAGTGTGTGTGTGATCCTGCCAGCCAGGCAGCAGCCATGCACAGCAGCTGAGCAGAACACCACCAAAGGTCACAGTGGAGATGATAAAAGGGGGGAAAAAACCACATCCCACCCCTGGCATTACCATCAGCATTTTAATTCTCTGAGGGTGTCTGAAATTCCTGCTACAGCATTTGATCTGTGCAGTCTCATGAGGCATTTGTAGGAGAAAAACGCTCCTGAGAACT
Organism: Molothrus ater; assembly: GCF_012460135.2. Lineage (NCBI taxonomy): Eukaryota > Metazoa > Chordata > Aves > Passeriformes > Icteridae > Molothrus > Molothrus ater. The sequence goes on along the minus strand of NC_050483.2, from coordinate 5,572,700 downwards.
TGATACAAACAATTAAATTAACCTCCAAATCACCTAACAAGTCACAATATGAATCATAACTCTCTCTCAAAAACCCAAAGAGTTCCCATAACTGGAAACTTTCAAGGTATAGAATAGCAGTGAGAGCAGAACAACATTAATTCTTGTAAACATCCCTGTTTAACAAACAAAGTGATAAAAAAATCAAACTAATGTCAAGAGAGACATTATCAAAATGAAACAATTATATAAATAAATTTTCAAGAAATTAAAAGATTACACCTGGGTTATTTATATAGATAGATAGATAGATAGATAGATACACATATATATATATGATTGTGAATTTATTTCGTTTGAATTTATTCACTTGCTTTGCACCAAGAGGAAAAGTGAATGCCTGGATGACTTTAAATTTACAAAATAAACACACCACAAAGACGAAATTTCCCTCTTCCTTAATATCTGTCAATTACCATAATCTTATATGCACACTGCTAACAGCCAGAGAAAATAAGCCCTTGAAAGAATCATTGCTTAAAAGTGAGAGAGCTGCTTAATCTGGTATTTTTAAGTGGCAGGTCCTGTCCCACTGGAAGCAATAATGATGTCACTAATCATTGCATTTCACAAGTATAGGACAAGGCTCCTATTGATTAAATATGCTGGCTGACATGAAATTTTAATTCTGAACGTTATTTTCCCCAAAACTACTACCTCACCATTCACAGGAAAGCAAATAACCCATTGCTAATGCTCACTGCTGGCCAAAAGTGGCTTGAAGAAAGGAGGAAGCCTGGAATAATTAAAAAATAATGACTTTTTCTCCTTTGTGCTCCCTGTATGAGAGGAGCAGGAGGGAAGATGGACTGGACTGGCACCTTTTCCTTCCCATCAAGTGATGGAATAGCCAAACATTGAGGAGTAATGTGCTGACCTTCCTGCTCACAGCCACTACACTCAATCCCTTATCCCAGGGAAATGGGAAACGTGGCAAACAGCAAGTTTGCTGGCTCACAGCTCCATCAGAGCCAGCCCCTCCATCTCACACCCTCCTTCCTTCCTCCTGCCCTCCCTCCATCTGCTGCCCCCCTGGGAAGGGAGAGCTCCCCTTAATGGCTGTGTGCTTTCAAGTCTAATGTGCTGGATATAAGTTAATGCCCGCTGCTCCAAGTGGAGACTCTGCTGCAAGGAAGCCTCTGGTGCTGGCTTTTTTCCCTGTCAACATCCAGCAGAATCCTCTGTAGCCCTAATGTCAGCCAGGGTGCAAGGAAGAGAGGGTCTGGGAATATGAAATTCACAACCTGCGACAAAAGCAAGCCTTGAAAGATACTACACTGCACAGTAATTTAAATAATCTTTTAGGGAAAACAGGAGACAGTTGGGATTTTATTTGTCACTCCTCTCCACATAATGATTTAAATTTAGAAAATAAGCCCACTATAAAATAGGGCATAGAAAAATAAGGGCAAGCATTTCTCTGTCAGTGGAGAACACAGGTGAACTTGCAGCAGAAATAAAAAGGGCCTGATCTATCAGCTATGAAGAGGACAACTATTTGGGGATGGTGGATTCTGGACGATGAGCTGCTCTGCAGCCATGCTCTGCCCCACTCTGAAAGATCCAGCATGCTCATGGCCAGCCCTGGGTGCCAGCAGCAGCAGCAGATCCTGCAGCAAACACAGAATCACAGAATGATGAGGTTGGAAGAGACCTCTAAGATCATGGAGTCCAACCTATGCTCTAACACCTCACCTGGACTATAGCACCAAGTGCCATGGCCAGTCTTTTATTAAACACATCCAGAGATGGTGATTCTACCACCTCCCTGGGAAGAGCATTCCAGTACTTTATTATTCTTTTAGTGAAGAATTTTTACCTAATATCTAACCTATACCTTCCCTGATGTAGCTGGAGCCTGTGCCCTCTGGTTCTGTCAGAGACCAACCCCACCTGTCTGCAGCCTCCCTTCAGGAAGGTGGAGAGAGCAATGAGGTCACCTCTGAGCCTCCTCTTCTCCAGGCTAAAGACCCCCAGCTCCCTCAGTGGCTCCTCACAGGGTTTGTGTTCCCAGCCCCTCTCCAGCCTCGTTGCCTCCTCTGGATGTGCTCCAGCATCTCAATGTCCTTCCCAGCCTGAGGGGCCAGAGCTGGACACAGCACTCGAGGTGCAGCCTCACCAGTGCCAGTACAGGGGCAGAGTGACCTCCCTGCTCCTGCTGGCCACACCATTCCTGACCCAGGCCAGGAGCCATTGGCCTTCTTGGCCACCTGGGCACTCTGCTGGCTCCTGTCCAGCCGGCTGTGGAGCAGCACCCCCAGGTCCCTTTCTGCCTGGGCACTGTCCAGCCACTCTGTCCCCAGCCTGGGACGTTGTAGGGGATTGTTGTGCCAAATGTAGAACTGGGCACTTGGACTCATTCAACTTCATGCTCTTGGACTCTGCCCATCCATCCAACAGATCTAAGTCTCTCTGCAGAGCTTTCCTTCCTTCCAATAGATCAACACAAGCTCCCAGGGCTGGGGGAACCTCCAGCTTTATCGAGGTTCTGAGCAGGCTTTATGGCCAACTCTTCAGGAGATAAATAAAATGACTGCAATGCCAGGTACCTAAACTTTATTGTTTGGAACTCAAACTTGCTGTTTTCTGCTCCAACCACTTGGTACTGTTCCAGGAACATTACTGGGTGCAAGATTATCCTATCCTAACTTTTTGTCTGAAAAAGGCAGCAAAATAAAAACCATTAAATGGGGTCTAGTCTCATTTACCACAGGACAGAATTCGTTTGACTTCAGTATTTTAAATGCACACATGTTCCCTGTTTTATTTTATGTCATCTTAACTTGCTGGATTTTTTTAACATATTGGTTAAAAAAATTTTAACATTTAAATTTAATTTTTTAACTTTTTTTTTTTTTTTTAGTTAACATATTGGTTTATATTGTGGTGGGCCTGGCAGTGCTGGATTAATGGCTGAAGTTGATAATCCAGCCTAAACAAATCCATAATTCAGTCACAGCTTCCTCCTAATTAAAAACAAACACACAGATATACAGGTATACAGACCCACCACTGGTGAGGCTACACCAGGAGAGAGATCACTGGAAGTAGCTCATTGGAAAAAAACAGAACAAAACCAAAACTTCAGCTACGGCACACCACCTAAAAAACTGAAACCTTCATGGCCCACACCAAAACTGAAAGGAAATGGGTAAGGCTTGAATTTCCACACCCCAGCAACCAAGTTGTGCCTTCTGAAGGAGCTGCCATGAGGTGTGCATGCATGCAGCCTCTTCTGCACTGCTCTGATGCTCGCTCACAGCACAGGGAAGAGCTCAGAGCCACTCTCAGGCCCTCTGCAAGCAGGAACAACCTCCTCAATGCCATAAAACTGCAGCTGCACGTGCCAAGTATGAGTCAAACCACTGGAAACAAGAAGTCATTGCTCCAAGGACCAAAACTCACAGCTTGCTGGAAAATCCACTCCTAGGGACTCAGGAAATTGTGAATTATGCAGGGAATGATTTCCCCATGCAGGACAGGGGGGACTGCCCACCCAGCACCAGGCTGGGCTCTGCCTTCCCAGCAGCAGCTTCCCAAGCTCCCTGCCCCCAGAGATGCTCTGAATTCATTCTGAGATCTTTTAAAGGCATGTCCCTGCCTCACTGTACTTCTGCTGGGCCTAAAAGCATTTATTTTCTCAAGCTGCATCGTGGCATGTCACAGAATTCAAAAGCAAGCTGTTCAAGTGTTCCTTTGACAGGGAGACACGCCAGCCCTCCATTTCTGAATTTTTCCATGTTAGGTAACTGACTCCAAAATTAAGCCACCTCTAGGAGCTCAAGATCAGAAATGTAAACTTAAAATGACTATGCCAACACTGAGTGCAAAAAAAAATTAACATCCACAACCAGCACTTGCTCACTTCTGAAATAAACTTCTTGCACCACTAAACTTCTTGCATCAAGCATAAGCAAGCTGCATATAAAAATTTAACATATAACACAGACATCTACATTCACATTGTTTACAGGGCTTTCCTTCTGCTTATTTGCCAAAAAAAAAAAAAAATCCAGCAAGGGTTTGCAAAAGAAAAGTCAGATGTGTGATAGGTGCAGGCTCCCTCATCACTGCTGCCAGGAAGAGCAGCCTCATCCTGCCACTGGGAGAAAACCAGGAGCCAAAATTTCTCCAGTGGGATTTGCAGTGTGGGGCCTGCAGACTCAGTTGTTAACTCTCTGTTTGGAAATCCACCCTCTAGAAGTTGTTTCACAGGACAGATTGTGCCTCACCCTTCAAGCACTAAATAAAAGCAAGAATCTGCTCCAGTTCTGCAAGAATCACTCCACAACAATATCCCTACTGCCCTGGTATTTCAAAAAGCAGAAATTCACAAGTTTCCAGAGACAGCACAACATCCTGATTGCAATGTATTTCCATCTCTTTTGTCAAACTGCTTCACAGCAGATTTTCCTGGGTGAGCACAAGGTACTGTGGCAGGAGCCCTTGCTGCACACAGCATTCCTGGCCACATCCCGTCACACTTCTCCCAAAAGGTTTTTGGGAGACACACACACACACACACACTTTTGTGTGCTGTACATAAACTTGGAAGTGCAACTCAGCCGTGTCTCAGTGTGACTGACCACAAAATGAACCCTACAGCCAACACCAGAGTCAGATCATGCAATGAAAATTTCCTTTTTTAGTGCTTAGCTACCGAGTGGGGCCTTACAGATAAAGTGTTTGTGACCTGAAGGCTCCTCTGCAGCACAAAAGGACACCAACACACAGGAACACCAAAAAACTTCTCTTGCCTCCCTCTCAGGGTTTGGCAACAGCAGCCAGGCTGACTCCACAAGGTGTTTAAACAGCACATTTTCATCAATGAAAATCTTCCTCAGTCTTATTTCTGCACCAAAGGTGAACAAATACCCCCTTCCTCCTCTGCCTGCCCACTGGTGGATCCATAAGCACATAACTCATGGCAGGTATTTCAGCAGATACAAACAGCTTGCTTGCTGGGGTTTGGAAACCCAAGCCTTCCCCATTTATTCTCAGTTTTGGTGTGGGCCATGAAGGTTGCAGTTTTTAGGTGGTGTGCTGTAGCTTAAGTTTTGTGTGGTTGTTCTTAATTAGGAAGAATGGATTTGTTGAGGCTGGATTATCAACTCCAGCCATTCATCTAGCACTGCCAGGCTCACCACAATATAAACCAGTATGTTAAATGCTAAAGATATTAAAAAAATGCAGCAAATTAAGATGACACTAAGCCAGCTCCCTGTCCTGGCTGCCCCTGTGACCCTCCACTGGTGAGGCTACACCAGGAGAGAGATCACTGGAAGCAGCTCACTGAAAAACAAAACCAAAACAATACAAAACTCCCACTGAACAAAAACCCCACCCCACTAGAAGGACATTCGTACCCTGGACTGTTCTCAGGGGTCTCTGTGGTCCTGGCTGACCCCAAGATGTGTCAGAGTCTCTTTTTTCAGCTCTGCTACTGCAGGAGGAGTCAGGATTCTTCTGTTCTGGTTCTCAAGGTTGTTTATTTGCTGTTATCTATAACATTCTTTCCCTGACTGCTGAGGTCTGTCCAGCAGGTCAGCCAGTGGCACTCTGACTGCCTTCAGGGCAGAGTTGTCTTTTTATACTAAAAACTCCCAGTACTTTATTTACAATTATTTTCTAACACTTATCACTTATGTTAGACAGTCTGTCTCTACTTTAAACCAATCTAAAAGTGCCACCATCCCTCAGAAGATGGAGGCTAGGAAGAAGGAGAAAGAAGGACAAGGCACACCCAAATTCCTCCATCTTGGGACTACGAGTCCCATTCTAAAAACCCCAAAATTCCACTTTTCACTCTGTGACAAACTAACTATCATTCTACTTCAACTTTCGTGGCTTGTAAATCCTCATATAAGGTTGGTAATTTTTTCCATGGGTCAAAATCAAAGGCACAGGGGGGGTCTTGGGCTCTGTGCCAAGGACTCTGAGCCCCCTGGCAGGGGCTGGAGCCATCCAGGACAGGCAGAGGGATGTCCTGGGTTCTGACACACTGTCTCAGTGTCCATCCAGCAGCCCCCAAAGGCTCTGCCAGCTCTGCAGGGGCAGGCAGGAGCAGCAGGTGCAGCCCTGAAGCCTCTCCTTGTAGCAGGGATGTCCCCCCTGAGTAACTGCAGGGACTGATGGATTGGTTTGGATGGGCACAAACCGCTCTGGCAGCCTGGTCCCCCAGCACAGGAGGGGTTAATCCCCACCTGAAACCACACCTGGCTTCTGTCTTAGGGCAGGGTGATGTGCCAAGACAGTAATAACAGGGCAATGGTGACAAAAATAAATTATTTTAAACCTGTCCTACATTTATTATAATAATAATAATAATATTGGCACTTTTACAGCATTAGCCTTCCAGGGATGTCAGGCCATTTTTTTAAAAGGTAGGTTGGTATTACTCCTTTTTACAATGACAAAAAGAAAGGTCAGAAATTTAATCAAATTTTCAAGAGTGCTTAGCACATGATGACTGCACTGTATAAACTCAATACAAGGGGCCTAAATTTGAATTTTAATTACAAAACTGAGCCTTACACCACCACTGTATGAACACTCCAAGTACGCTCCACACTCCAGCATCCCAAATAAGTGCAGCTTCTTTAAAAAGTTGTTTTCATTTTAAACCTAAAATTTAAGTTTAGAACTTAGGTGCTGCTTAGATTTTTGCACAAGTAACTTTGAACAGTGTAAAAATCAGTGAGATGGCAGAGATCTTCACTCACACAGACCTCCACAGGCACCAGTAAGAGTTTTCTTAGTGACTAAACCTGCACCAAGGTGAGCTGAGCATGAGCCAGGACCCCAGGAAAAAATCCCTGGCTTAAGTGCACTCATTCAAAGCACTCCTCTTCCCACAACTTAAATGTCACTTGATTGTTTCACAGACTATTTTTAATATATTTATAATAAATACACACTTATTATAATATATATTATATACATATATAATAATATAAATATATATGTATTTATAATAAATAATATTAAATAATAAATTTTACAATAAATAAATTTTATACTAGATATATTTATAATAAATATGTAATTCTATATTTATTTACTTAATAATAAATAAATATTTATTTATTTGGAAAAATCAGTAGTGAAAAGAAACCTGAATGGTTATAAGCTGTGTATGTTTTTGTAAATATATATATATACACATAATATATATATATAAAAATATATATATATCATACATATATAAAATACACATATTTAAGATATATATATCTTCTATATATAAAATATATATATATTATATATATATATATATATATATATATATATATATATATATATATATATTTTATATATATATTCTATATATATTTTATATATATATATATAGTGTTATTAATGGCCAGACCAACAATTTCCAGCAAAACCACACCAATCCTATCACATCAGTAGCAGCTGAAACAGCCCTGCCCAGTCAGTCACACAGGTACAGCTGACTGCTGTCAGACTGAATCTCTTTTTCTCTCAACCAAAAACATTACAAGTACCAGCTCCACTTTTCTGTAAATGTCAAATGAGTTCATATTTTGCTAATGCCAAATATCACACACCTTACAAGGAACAAAAATCCAGGCTGCTGCAAATCAAGTCCATGATTTCCCACTAATCTCAGGGGGAGTTTATAAAGCCCTTTAAATGCAGGATGGTTTCCCCAAGAAAAGAAAAGGAAAATAAAAAAACAACAAACCAAGATCCTCTCTTGTCAAGGTCAGTAGTCTAAAAAGATTCTAACAATGTAAGGTTTCATCACAGCTGAAAGTTTTTCCTTCTAGGATCAAACAGTGGTTTTATTTTTTTATTATTATATTCTGATTTTAAAGCAAAATTTTAACCTAATTTCTGATTTTAAGGAAGTTGTAGTGTTAAAGTTTAAAATTATTTAAAATTCTGTCACTGTACCTTACATTGAAGTTTCTGTTTTTTATATATATAAATATGTAAGTATAAATATATATATGTATATATGTATAGATATATATATCTATATATACATTTATATATATATATTTACACACAGACATTTCTGTACTTTATTCAACCAGCCATATATTTCTGCCAATATAAAACTATGCTTATACTCTTTAAAATAAGAATATTCACATGGGGGATTGCTGTAGTGCAGAAAAGGCAGTAAAATTATATAGTTACAGATTGAAAAATGTATCTCCAGGTATGAATAAACTTATTTAGAGGACTTCTGCTCTGGCACAGAAACCCCTATTTTTCTCACTCCCCTATTATTGAATTTAAACCCTAACAAAGTGTGAACATGCAGTCAAAGTATCCTAAAAAAAAAGAAGCCACCACTACTCCAAAAGGCTCAGCCTACAGCTATTTTATTATTTCATCTTCACAAATCTCCCTCATCCTCAGCAGACAGGCTGTCCAAAGGTGTATTTTCCATAATAGAAACACCAGGTTTATTTCACTCTTGACTTTTTTTTCCCCCCCTTGCAATTAAATGGGGTGTTGTACCTAAACAGGAAGATTTTTCTGTCTGGTTAAAAATTAAGGAAGGAGTTTTTCATTTGGATTTGTCCTCAGGCTGCATCCTGGTACTGTTGGTACCACTGCTAGCAGCCTCATACAGAATATTTAAAAGTCTCAATGTGCTTAAAAGCTGGTTTAGTTTAAAAAATAAACAAACAAACACCCAAAAACCCCCTCAAACATACTCTTATACACCTAAGGAGCAAGAAGCACTTCCCTCTTTAAATCACAATGCTTGCCAAAAAATTTGAAAGTATGAAAACTTTCAAAATAATAATAATAATCAACACAAAGCACAGAGAAGCATATTACAGGTGTTATAATATTAATCACTGTATTATAGCTATTTATAGCTATATTTTTAGCTATTTTTTATTATTTTACAGCTGCCCTTGAAAACAGGGAACTGAAGTGATGCTGTAAATTAAAACTAACAGAAAGTAAACACTAACTGGACAAAGCAATCAAATACAAGCACTTTGTAACAGTCTAAGTAACTAAAAGTTACAGTCCAAATGTAAGTCACAATCTGACTGTAACTAAGTAACTGAAACCTGGGGGTGGGAGCATGGCTTCAGGACGACAAAATAATATTTAAGATTACATCCCTTTATGCAAAACAATTGTGCAGCAAAAATTGCCTTTAGAATACCTGTTCAAACATTTATTAGTAGAGAAATGAAATGGAATTAAATTAAATGAAATTAAATGGTTGGACAAACTGATTCAAAAGTTACACAGACAAACCTGCTATTGCTGCTGGCCCAAGCAAAGGGAGCTGTAATAAATTCTCTGTTTTTAACTGACACTATGCTTAAACAAATTGACTAAGGAGTATAAAAAATACATGTAAAGATAAGAGAACTCTATCCCAGCTGCCTGAACTACATGAAAGGCACAAAACAGAAGTGGGAGAAGGAGCCCAGGACATGTGAAGTGGCAAAGTTGTGCCTTACTCACCAGATTGATGCTGGTGATATTCCATGGGTTCTCCTCTACTCTGTAAAATCAGAGTTAGGCCCAGAGGTTACAGGACCTTGCAAATGGCTCAGTGTAGGCCAAGAAACCAGTTCTCACCTTTGCACAGCATATCCATGCAGAAATTACTTCTAAAACCACTATTTCCTTTAGCAAAGAACGCTGCCTTCAAGCTGCACCCAGCTCCTGATTGATGTCCTGCAGCAGCAGATTGCCCTGCTGTTCACATACATGGCACAAAACTCAGCCCCCACGGTGCTCCACTCATTTCTCTTCATCCCATGATTTTTAAAATAAATTTTTCGCTAGAGAATAAAGCCTCTTCAAACTCCCTCTTAGGAAAAAAAAAAAAAAAAAAAAAAAAACCAAGAAGAAAAAGAAACCAACAAACCACACAGATGCATTACTTTAAAAGACAGCAACAAAGAAAAGCAGACTGTAAAACCAAATCAAATCAATCCTGGCAGCTGCGGCAATGTAGCACTAACAGAGCCAGAACAGGGTAAAAAGATGATGGTTTCTTTGTTAATACTGCTTTTACCAATTTTCTGTTAAGATTTCTCACTTGATGACAACCTCTTTCAGATGAACACACAAAACTTCCATTACAATGCATTAAGAAGCCAAATAAAGGCTCCATCTGAGGCTACCACATGATCCAGTCTCCCCCCCCAGTAATAATTCTGTTTCTCACATCACACAAACCCTCAGCACACCCAGATCTTCCCTTCCTTGCTGGCCTCTGCCCACCTGGTGAAGGATCCCCTCTGTCCTTTCTCAACAAGTTGTCTAAAATCTGTCATTTGCTATCCAGGCCTGCACCTGAACTCAGCTCCTGCACTGGAACATTTCTGTCTCTGCCTCCTCTGGCAATCTGAGACTGACTCATTGCCAGTTTTTCAAATTTTCATCTCCCTTTCATGTGCCACACCCTCCGCTGAACCAGAATTTCTGATTTTAAGAAAGTTGTAATATTTAAGTTTAAAAATATTTAAAATTCTGTCGGTACTTTGAAGTTTCAGTGTTTATTTCAACCACAGGGTTTTTCCAAACAAGTATCTTTCACGACATCCATCAAGTTAATATCATTTTACACTATCCCTTAGAGGAGTGCCTGGATGTTTGTGAGGTTTTTAAACAAAGCATGAGCAATTTTTACAGTGTTGAACACCACACTTAGTCCTAAATTCAGCTCCCGCTGAAATCAATAGCCATAGGAAGGGGTTCTTTAAAACTGCTTTCTGATTTTCTTTTGTTTGCTTTGAATTCCTTCTCTAAACAAGATTTGTACTTAACGCCAGTCAGAAGCCCAGCCTGAAGTGCAAAACACGCAACAGAAATTTGCTGGCAAAAGGTCTGAAAAGTGAATTGAGACGCGGAAATGTTTCTAAAAATCAAAGTTACATCATCATCGTGGTAGTAACAAATCAAATGTAGTTAATGGGAAGTTTTCCACCTTGAAAAGCGAATTACCACAGACACTCGTCAGCATCCTTCCTAAAGTTGCCTTTAGGAACATTGTAACCACACGAAATCCTATTAGAAGGTGCTGAACTCCTACATTGTCACTCTTCCGGCAGGCTTCTACATAACAAAAATGCAATGAAGTACCATACAACTTTCCCCCCTTATTATGCAAAATCCTTATCAAATTCAATACTGTGACATGGTTCAAAATCCTGCCTGACAATGGCTCGCAGGATGTCCAGGGATGTCGGCTTTGTTTTAGTTTCACGTGCTTTTCAGTCTATTAATGCTAAGGGAAAAAAAAAAAAAAAGAACCTTCGCATAAATAACCGATAAAGATCAAAACCCCACTGAACAATGGGAAGGAAATTCAGACTTGGAACCGGTGCTTTGCTGAGCGAGCAGCCCTTTGTGCCTAGGTGCCGACCCTGGGTGCCACAGCAGCCAGCAAGAAGGAGGTGAGGGAAGGAGGAACCTCCATCTCCCCTCTCTCCACGGTGTTCCCTGAGCTCGGGCCAGGGCTGGACTTTGCAGGGAGGTGCTGGAAGGGTTCGCAGCTCCCCGGAGGAGCCGCGGGGCAGCCCCGGCTCCTTTGTGCGGCAGGTTGCGGGTGGAATGTGGAATGCGGCACACGTTCCGCTCGCAACCGCCAGGACAAAGGATTCACTGATCGGGGGGGACAATTAGTCCCAATTAGGCCTATTTCGCAGCTGAGTGTAAGCGCTGGGGGAAGGGAGCTTAAATCTTACAGCAACGGGTCCCTCAGGCGAGTGAAAGCGACATCAGTGAGGTGACAAGCTTGAGTCACCCCGAGGTGGTGGCACCTCCATCCAGGAGAGGATGGAGCGCAGCTGGCACACAGCGGGTCAAAAACCCGCTAACCATTCTGCCTCTCAGCTCCCAAGGCCATTTCCCAGTTCTCCAGCCCCTCGCGGAGCAGCGGTGCCGGTGTCAGGGATACTCACATGTGCACGTGGGGAGGCTGGAAGCGGCTCTGGTTGATGTTGTAGTGCGTGAACGCCTGCGTTGGGTTGGAGCTGTACTCATCCACCGTTATGGTAACTTTGCCTTGTGAAGGAATTCCATGAGCCATCCTTCCTCCTTATGGACATGAGCAGCTCACAGCTTCCCAAGGCCAGGGGCAGGGCAGGGCATTGTGCTCCGGGCAGATCCCGACTCCCAGCAGCTCCGCATCAACTCCGTGACCTCTGCCAGGAGAGACAGACAGCGCACGCTGCCGTGAGCCACGAGATGTAAACACACACTGACCTACTGCTCCCAAGCTCTCCCGAGTTCCATTCAGATCTGAGATCTTTTTCTATATTCCTGATGTACCCATCACCCCTCTCCACGCATTACTATTCACTTTGTTTTGTTGGGTTTTTTTAATTACCTCATCATCCAACTCCATCATCATTAGACACATCCAAAGGATGAATGCTTAAAGTAAGGGTTTATCTTCAGGGGGTGGGGGAAGGGGGAATAAAGTATCTGCGTTGAAAGCTCCAGTTAAATACTCCCCATTTTGTATCCTTGATTTTAATTACATCTCCTGTACATCTCCTGCCATTTTTCCTGTTAATGGCAACCACGAAAAACTCGCAAGCGGACCCAGCTTCCTGAAGGACAAAAGACTTTCCACAAATATGCACACTTGTTTTCCAGCCACTGCTGTGGCTTTGGTACACAAACAGCTGAGAAACTTAGAAGAAACTGATGTAAAGAACACGTTACAATTGCACAGCCAAAGGCACACCCAAATACCTTTGAATCGAGGTGTCCGAGTGCCCAGAGAAAGGCGAGTATCGAGGCAACGTTAACAAAATATCCGTATTATAGCATTGAAACTGGTTTGGACTCACTGTTAGCAGACAGCAATGATTTATCTGACTTTAGCGTGATTTCACGCATAAACATTTCTGCCTAAAATGAAAGAAGCAGGCTCTTCCCTCTCTCTGCATCCCTGTCTTTGGCTTCTTCAGAGTTCTTACACATACTTTGAGCTAGAGCTGGATGTGTACTGTGCTATCAGCACAACCCAACAGCCAGAACCTCCCAAACGCGCCCCGCTGAGCTTCCCGCGCAAAATCCGAGCTTGGATTTCTGCGGTCGGTAACTGAGGACACCTCAGGTTATTACATAAAAAAGCTGCCCTCCTTTCTGAGGGCATCTGTGGAAATGGGTCAGCCCATGGTCGAAGGGTACTTCCAAGATGAGCAGCTCTGTAAAAGCCCCGTTTAGAGGCAGGTCCTCAGCTGGGACACGCTGTGCCAGCTGCAAGGACTTGGGTGAAATCACCACTCTCTGAAATTCCTCCCTTCAGCTGCCACCTGCAAGAGTGGACTTCCCCTATCTGGAGAGCATTTTGCAAAAGTAAATCCTTGCTTACTGGGAAGACAAAGAGATGGGAAAGAGAAGAGCCCTGAGCATCCAACCAAGCAATTTTTCCAGTGCAATTTCCCTGGGCTTCTCTAGCTCCCACATAGAAATGTGCTTGCCATGTGTAACGCTGAGCATTTGAAATCTTTGATTTGTATTCAAAATATATTTTTAATACAAAGACTAATTTCCAGTTTGGCAAGAGGCTCGATGAAAAAGCTCTGCAAATGGCAGATGGCCTGCTATAGGCCATTTATTTTACTATTTTACCACCTCAGGCCTATGTAGGCTTCCATATGTTGGTTGGGTTGAGACATTCTGCAGCCTTCATTCTAGTAACTGGATTCTAACCTTCATCCTCCTTAGCATTGGAAGGGAAAAAAAAAGCAAAAGGAAAAAATGAAAAGGGAAAAAAAAATATGATGAAGATGAAAAGAAAAGGAAAAGCAGCAATTTCAAAACTGTCACTAGAGATGGTAGAGCACTGTAACTGTGGTCACAGCCTGGTTCTCCCCTGTGAGACCTGGTGGACCTCTCTCATGAGAGCAAGGTTTCAGCAGCCAAAACCAGCAAGGGTGAGCTTTGCTGGAACACATCTTTGCCCTGCTAGATGCGGTGGAAGATGCTGCAAGAACTGCTCACACAACGTAGTGGTTACCACGCCAAGTTTGCAGCTGTTTCCTGAATTTCCTTTACAATTATATTTCAGTGTTGTTTTGCATAACAGTAAAACACAACACCTGCTTCAAACTGCGGTCCCATTCCAAGCGCTGCAGTTCTTTTGAGATAGAAACTAGGAAGAGTGAGCAACAGCAGAGCAGCATAATTGCCCTGCACTGAGAAGTAAATACAAATGAAAACATCTTCCTGCCACAGAAATGACTGTCATTAACAAGACAGGCCATCAGAGCGCCCAGAAAAAAAAAATACAGAGTTTTTCTTTTACACTGCAAGAACTTTAGAGCCTTCATATGTTAAGAAGTAGTGTGAAAATTACATACATAATGTTATTTTTTTCCGCAATTAAAAGCAACAATATGAAACAATGCATTAAACCAACAACAAAAATATGCTTGGGCTTTCAAAAAAGCTAAATGACACTGCTTTCAACAACCCAGCATAAGAAAGGTCAGAACATTAAATTTCATATTATAGTTCACTCATGGAAGAAAAATCTAATTTGTTCATAAGAATGAATTATACATAAAGATAATAGGCATTTTTTACAATGTTTGTAACAGTCCATGTTACAGAAAGAAATTACAACTAACTGGCATAAAACAAATGACAAGAGGACACTTAAAAAGCTGCATTAAATACTTTCAAGTTGACTCTCAGATTATAAGTGTATAAGCCGCAATTGCTTCCCATTGTTCTAATCTTTAATCTTAAAAATAAATCTGTACTTAAATTGAGACAAAGCTGAACAAAGCATCCTTTTAAAATGAAATTCAACAACAAATGCCAGATTGGGGGTAAAAAAAAAAATATGTATATAATTTGAAGGTGGCTTCTGTATCAATTCTCTTAATTTCATTTTCTACTCCATAGAGTACTACAGCTCAACTATCAGAAGTATCTAAGTATTACCTTCTTTACTGTGAACGTCTCTGAAGAAAAGAGAAGAAAGAAGCTGAACACTTCAAAACTTTAAAACGAACATATCTTAGGCCCAAAATTAAAAAAAAAGACATTAAAAGAGACTTCTTCGAATCGCTACCATTCTTCTTTCTCCAACTATGAGCACTACTTGAAGGTTACACACGGGAGATGAGTACGAAAAAATAAAAGTTGGATTATCTTCTCATCTATCAAGGAAAAAACAACGTGTAATATCTTCTGCGCCTTTCGAGGCAGTTTTAAGTAAGAACGCCAATATTAAAACCCCAAATGATGCTTTTTCAGCACGTTGCCTTTTCCCAGCTACAGGCTGTTATCCTTTCGCAGCGTGTATCTGTAGCAAGACAGGAGATGTGCCATTGTACGCTCTGCCCAGCCTTACAGGTATAAACCGGCGCTTTTTCGGAACGGGGCTGGCCCAAAGGCGAGCTCAGCTAATTGTAAACCCTGTCAAAAAACTGCCACGAAATCTGCCCAGCTCAGTCCATTTCAATGCAGCCTTACATCGCCCAGAGAGCCACTCACACGAGCCCTGCCTGTGCACACCAAGGCACGCGAAAAAACCATTTCCCCAAATAAAATATTTACGCCTTCCTCATCTGAATTTCAAAAATTCGCCTCTAGCTGGGCTCGGGCTGTGGCACAAAACGCTGAAAGGCAGGAGCTGGGAAGGGTTAACCCCGTGTCAACACCTTCTGGTGCTCCGTGCGCTATCCCGGCGCTGTTCCACCGACACGGCACGCTGCACCCACCGGGGCCGCGCCTCGGCCCCCGGAGCCCCCGGCGCTCCCGGAGCGCTCCCGGCTCCCCGAGATGCTGCGCTGCAGTTTGCCCACAACTCCGCGCTCCCGCTCCCCCCCGGGCCCGGCGGAGGCTCCGCACCCCGGCTCTCCCCCGCCCCGTTCCCCCCGGTACCTGGGCCCCCGGCCGCTCCCCACCTCCGGCTCCCGGGCCGCCCCGGCCGCGGCCCCGCGGGGCGCCGGGCTCGCCCCCCGGTGATTGATGGCTCCGGGTGGCCAATGGCTCCGGCGCGGCCCCGTCCCGGCGTGTGCCGCCGCAGCCCCCGCCCCGCGCCCCCTGCCCCCGCCCCGCGGCACCGGGGGGCATCGCTGCCCCGTCTGCGCCCTACGTGCCGCGCCGCACAAAGTTCGCCTGGCCCCCGTCCCCGCGGTGCCACGCACCCCAAGGGCTGCGGGGGGAGGATGCTCGGCTCGGGGGAGGGATGCCATGAACTCCTCAGCAGCCGCGGGCGAGCGGGGGGTGATGCCCGCCGCTTTTTATTGCGGCCCCGCCGAGCCCCGCGCCGCGGCCCCAACCCCTCCGAAGGCTCCAAGTGTCTGAGGCCTCCGGGATCAGGGTTTCAGAGCGGCTTCTCTGCCGGCGAAAGGGCGAGGGGCAACTCCGGCGGGGAACGCCGAGCCGACCCGCCTTTCCCTCCTTACTTTTGCGGCGTGTCCCCCCCCGCTCTCCCTCGCCCCCATGCCCGGCTCCCTCCGCGCCCGCAGCCCCGTCCCCGCGCCCGCCCGCTGGCCCCAGCCAGCACAAAGCTCCCCGGCCTACCCTCCCGGCCCCGCCGCCGCAACCCCCACCCCGACCCCGCACGCCGGCCCCGCACGCCGCCCCCGCCCCCGGGCCGCCCCCGCGCCGCCGCCCCCGCGCCCGGCCGGGCAGCGGCGGAGGGCAGCGGGGGCACGGCCTGGGCAGCGGAGCAGGGCAGGGCAGCCTCGCTCAGCGCCGCCGACATCGCCGCCCGGGCTGCGGGGAAGCGCCGCTGCCGCCGCACCGACCCGACCCGACCCGACCCGGCGGGCTCGGGCGGTCACGGCGGGGGCGCGGGCGGCCGCGCTCATCCCCAGCATTGTTCGCGGGAGGCTGGACCGGCGCCGCCGCCGGAGCTGCCGCCCGGCCCCCCCGCGCTGCCGCCCATGACACGGCACCTCTAACCCGCCGCTTTGTGCGCCGCTGCCCCCGCCGTGCCCCGCTGCGCCCGACACCGGCCCGGGGCCGCTCACCTTCCTTCCCTCCGCCGGCTGCCGCTGCGGGCGGGTCGGGGACGCCTTCAGCGCGGGCAGCGGGGCCGCTCCATGGGGCTGCGGGGGCGCGGCCGGGGCAGAGCCTGCGCCCGACCCCGCGGCGGCGCCCGGCGGCGGCGGCGGCCCTGGCTCGGCTCCGGCTCCGGGTCCGGCTGCGGGAGCGGCGGCGGGGCGGCGGCGAGGGCGGGCGCGGTGCAGTGAGCGGGGCTGCCACTGGGGTCAGGGAGCAGGCACCAGGAAACACGGCGGCCACGGCGCTGCTCGCTCACACACACACACACAGACACACACAGAGACACGCACGGCTCCTCCCGCTGCCTCGCACTTCGCCCCCCCGGGCAGGGAGGGAGAGAGAGCGAGCGAGCGCTGCTGCATTTCCCAAGTGGCGCACAAGGCTCCCCGAGCTGCGCTCTCCCTGCCGGGGTCACAGAGCCGGAGCCCCCCGGGACCCCCGACCCGCCCCGCATCCCGCATCGCCGAGCGGCTCGTCCGCTGCCCACCGAGATGACAAAATAAATAAGTAATAACAATTAAAAACCCCCAAATCCTCAGAACGGGTTTTCGCATCTTCCGCCGCACCTTTCGTCAGCGGGTGTTGATGCGGTGCCCTTCTCCTTTGTAGGTAAGCTCACCTCAGCGACCAGAAACACCAGGGTTCGCCTTTCAGGCCGAGCATTGTCTTAGGGTAACTGGGGCTTTCCTATGGGAAAATAAAATCAGGGATGTGGCTGTTGTCTTTTTTTTTTTTCCCCACTTTTTTCTTCCCCCTCCCACCCCCGCCAAAATCACAGCAATTGTGTCAAAAGCCACAACAGTAACAAAGATTTGACGTGTTTGTTCTTTTACCTTCAAGACAGCAAATGGAAAGGGGAGACTTCCAAAAATATATGACAATGAGGGGAAAGACAGAAGGAAAGAAAGACAGAAGGAAAGAAAGACAGAAGGAAAGAAAGACAGAAGGAAAGAAAGACAGAAGGAGCAAGCCCAAATATTTTTGAATAGTTGAGCAGACAGAAAATAAATAGCAGGCCTCTACTAGTGAGTATAAGTGACATATATTTTAAATAAGTAATTTTGACTCTAGCCATCCTTCAGATATGCATGGCAAGCAGGCAGGTTTTCCTTTGTTGCTGAAAGCCATGAGAAGGGTCTCCTGTATTGCCAGGCAGAAATCCACTGTGATGGAGTGTCCTGTTTAGAAACATGGCAAAGTAAAAAAAAAACAACCTGAAAAACACTAAATGGCATAAGACTTTTTTCCTCAAATTTTCCCTTTCACTGTGATTTTTTTTTTACAGTTGTCATTATAACTTTTGAAAGTAGTGAGCTCTGCGAACCACCACAGGAAAACTCCTCCTTCAGACAAAAAGGCCCAGAGATGAGTTGTCCTCCTGACCAAATCAGAGCAACACTTCCAGGGAAACTTCTCCTGGGATGGAGTCTGCACGAGTATTTTTAGCTGGCTTCCTGTGACCCAGCTGGAAAACCAGCAATCCAGCATCCCACCCGTATCCCTGCACTCTGGTGGGAACAGGGAACCCACCAGGGAAACTGATCCACTCAGCACCAGGAAAAACCTTCTGCTCTGGTGTGGGTCAGCCTCCTCACCCAGTCCGCTTCACAAATGCTCCTGCTGGGACTATCCAGGGAGAGAGATGAGCAGCTGAGGGGCAAAAGAGAACAGGAGAGCTCCCCTGGTCCCAGGAACACCAAGGGGGGGTGACAGGGAGCAGGTTTGACCCTGAACCTGCTGCATCCCTCCTCCACACTCACAGCACCAGGACTTGTCCTGTTTTGTCTTTACACATCTGGAGCCCCTGGCACTACAAAAGGAGCTCCTAGCACAGAGGAACAGGGAAGAACAGCGTAGGGGACTGGAATTCGGAAGCTCGCAGACCTTGTCTGTGGTAGAGAAGGAGATCAGCCATTTCCCTGGCACTTCCCTGCCTCACTAGTCCTTACACACAGCAAGCTCCTGCTGTTTGGGTTTTGCTTGTATGAACCCAGACTGGGACCTGCTTCTAAGCTCGCAGCTTTTTCACAGTAACACCTGCTCACCAACAGCAGCAAGCTGTAACACAGTCATCAGGAGCATTTCTGTTCATACATGACTTAACAAACTCTGGAACATTTTCTGCTAAGGGCACCCAGCAGAACTTTTCCCTTTTACAAACTGCTTGTTTTCAGTATGCTTTCCAATGAGGTACTCACCTTAGAAACCTGCTGGCCCCAGAGTTGCTACAGGAAGGAAAAAATATTTTACTAAGTAAAGGGAAGGAGTAGAGTTTTTCTGAGGGAAGGAGTAGAATCCTGCTGCCTTTCTTCACTAATTCACAAGAGCAGCATCAAAATGCAAGCACACAAAAATAAAATATCTATATTGTGGCTGGAACATGCATTTGTTAACAAACACATGACAAAAGGATTTCAGAGATAAATTCAGAAACCCAAAAAGTAAATGCAGAGTTTGAGTGTCACAGGAGTGATTTTTCTAGCTGGGTGAAATTCAAAACAGTGAACAAACAGCTTTTCTTTACCTTAATACTGCCTCTTGATGATAATGAAACACATGTTATACATGAAACTTTAGTTCTGTTCAGAGTTGGCACTGGATGCTGTTTTTTTTTACACGTGTATGAATCCAAAGTGATTATCATCAAATGCACAGATTGAGGAGATGCACGTTCAAAATTATAAAACACTATAGAATCCAGAAAAGCACACCCATTCTTCACAATCTATAATGTCATCTTTAATACATTTCATAGGTATCACTGCCTCCAGTTTCTGCCAAGCACAGGACAGAGCTAACAGCTTATGAGACACACACAGGGTACTTCAGACACCCTCAACAACAGACACCTACCTATTTTTGCTCTTTACTTCAGGAAAAAAATTTCCCAATTATCTGTAAAGCATTACAAGAAACTTCATATATATATGAATAACTTCAAGCCCACCTCTGAGCAGTCATTCCTTAAATAATCAGATTTTTTCAGAGATCTTTTGCACAGAGAGGAATTCAAACCAAACCAAACCAAAAAAAAAAAAAAACCTTTCAAACACAGGCAAACTACAGAAAAAAATGAAGAAAAAAAATCAGATTTTAAAAAGGCTCCTTCCAAAAGGGCAGAAGGGGTTTTGAGGCAGACCCACAGCAGTGTCATGAATCCTTGTGCTGGCACAAAGCAGTGCAGGACCAAGGCTGGCACAGCATGTGCTGCACCTCCTGAAAGAGCCAGGCCAGGGTTTCACACTATTTTTCCTTTGGACACAGTACCAGAGGAGTTTGGGTTGTTTGTTTCAATTTCCTGGATTTTTTTTTAGCCATTTTAAGATCAGAGCACCAAGGGCTCTCATTTGCACTGCAGACAATTCAGTTTCAGCCTGCAAAGACTGGGACACGCTGGTGCAGTACTAGACAATGCATCTTTTAATTTCCTAACATTTTTTTCATTTTCCTGACATTTTAACAAAGTGGATTTTGGTCCAGTGGATGGCCACTGGTAGCAATCTTCACCAAAAGTCACTGGATTTACCACATGTCAGCAGAGACCAGTGCAATTCCACCAAAAACTGCATCTTAACAGGCTCGTTCCCCCCATTAAAGCAGAAATTCTTCCCTAACTGTGGAACAGAAGAAAACTGCATTAGTTTGGGCTTCATGCCCCACTGAGCCCCACGAGGTTCCAAATTTGCTGAATATGTTTGGATAGATTCTCCCTTGCTCTGTTCTTTCACGTGCAGGCCATAAGTCACAGGGCACTTGGTGTGCATGCTGGCCAACAACATGAAAACAACAGGAAAACAGAGCATTACTTACAAACAACAAACAAACAGGGAAAAAAAAAACTCGAGAGCAACAGGATTCCAATTTTGCAAGTTGGGTTTTTTAGCTCTTAGGGCTTCTTAACAAAATTGCAGGCTGGAACTAGCAGCTAATTGAAACCCAAAAGCTGAAAAACCCCCCAAACCTCATGGCTTTGGACTTTCATAACCTGTCCCATCATGAATTTCTAGCTGACTTTTTCCCCTCACAAACAGGCCTATAAACTGTTCAGTACTCCAGCAAACACTTCAGGAAGAACCCCCAGCCTTTCCATAGAAAAGGAAGGAGGAGGAAAATGACAATTGCCAAAAGGAACTGAAATTGGAGCCTTCTGTCAGAACCTGGAGATACAGAAGAGCAGGTCATTATTCTGCTGATAGAGCATCAGGTAAGATTACTGAAGGAAATATCACCAGCTGCCCTCTGGACAGTCTTTTTACATTTGATGGGCCAGAACTTTGTCACAGGATAATGCTTGTCTGCTGCTGCGCCCCTTTAGGTTAAATAAAATTCAATATTTGATTGGAATTTTCCTACTTACCCTCTGTAAAAATAAAGTGATGCAAAAATAACACCCAGCTGGAGGAGAAGTGTCTGTCCTTCTAAGAACTCCCAGTGTAACTGATAGTCATGGTACCTGGAAAAGAAATAATAACATTAATCTTTTTAATATTATATATCATATAATATTAATAATATTATGTATTATATATTTTCTATATTATATATTTATCATATATAAATATATATTATATATATTTATATATATAAAATGTATATATTATATATTATATATAATATTATATATTATTATAGTATTATATATATTATTATAGTATAATATATATATATATAATATATATATAATATATTATATATATATTTATATTTAGTATATATAATAATAGCATATGTTATAAATATTAATAATTTTCCCTGAACATTTTGTTTTTCAGAATTAAGAAGGATCCATGTGTGATTTATTTCTTCACAACAGAGAAGGCAGTTTTGTATGTACATTATGATGCAAGTGTTGTTTGATGGAGAGCAGCTCCTGCACAGGCATCACTGCAGGAACTCCCAGGTGCTGGAGGCTCAGGGCACATTTCAAGGAAAGGTTTTGGGGCTCACACTCTGGTCAGTGAGCTGTGGCAGGGAATACACACCTGTGGGTGCTTTAACATCCTATTCATTGCATTGCAATTTGCCTGTTTAGAAGGTGGATGCCTTTTATCCCCAAGTGATTGCTTTATCATTTCATTAGTTTATTATTTGACTCGATTATTCAATTGAGTCTAAGCCAGGGCATGGGAAAACCTTCAGTTTAATTCACCTGCAGCTCAGGCACTGAAAGCCCATTTTGTACCAAACAATTTTGTACCAAAATCTGATGATGTGTGAGAAAACAGGCATTGCTAGTACAGAAGAGTGTCTCACAAACCTCTCCTCTCCTTGACCTTTAACTTATTCAACTCCTTGGCCTGTTCATCACAGAGATTCTCTGTCC
Organism: Molothrus ater; assembly: GCF_012460135.2. Taxonomy (NCBI): domain Eukaryota; kingdom Metazoa; phylum Chordata; class Aves; order Passeriformes; family Icteridae; genus Molothrus; species Molothrus ater. The sequence continues at coordinate 5,550,337 of NC_050483.2, read as the reverse complement.
TGTGGCAGACCCTGGTCACACACTGCTTCTGCTCCTGGTGTAACACAAACTGTGTCCCCATGGGTCTGAGGAGTCACACTGATAGCAGATGCCCTCCTGTCTACACTCTAACTCTACCCCTGTCCCTCTGACTTCAGACAGAAGATTCTGTCAAGTGGTTTTCCTTTGCATTTTTCAAATGTCAGGCTCCACAAACCAAAATTCCTGCAGACAGAGAAAAATTCTTCTCACTACTCCTGAGAGAATATTGCTATTCTCTCCTATTGCATGGAAAGTTATGTATGAAATTCTCCAAATCAGTCAAAATTCCACACGGAAAGCAAATGGAAAACCTGAAATTGATCTTATTTCTCCGTGCAAGAAAAGCATTTTACATGGTATTAAAGAAGAGAGAGTATTACTCCTGTGTTATCTTCTATACATATTTTTTTTGAAGGCTACAGATTTACTGGCAAATTAATCTGATGATGATGATGACTATTGTCAACAGCTACTCAGAGTTAACCTCTTTACATCTAAACAAATAGAGCTTCACTTCATGCCTTGCATAATTAACTTCATGCTTTTGACAGACACGAAGAACTGTGCTCTCCAGGAAATCTGCAGCTAGTTCTGGTTCATCCAGATTCCCTCTGGGTCAGAACTGTGGTGCCCTGACAAAAAACTGCAGGATAACCATAACAGAAAGCCTTTAAAGGTTTCAGGTGTTCCTATATGGACATATTTTCCAATCTGAGCTCTCTAAATGAAGGAAAAGACTTTCTCAGGAGCCTTGTCACTTGAAATGTCCTGGTAACACTGCTGATCCGAAGGTAACACTTAAACCTAAGAGCCTGAAGCCAAAATCTTTACTATGTGCTAATTATCATCATTATCAGACTCTGCTGTACAGAAAACACAGCTCATGTTGCTTAGGAATCCTCCCATTCTGAGGGGAAAGAGCAAACCTGAAATGCACAGGCAGTGCTCTAATGTAAGCCAGCTTTTTGGGAAGGAATGGTGAAGGTCCTACAGTATCAGTACTGGTCAATGCTCATTTTTATCCCTCGATTTGGCATTTTGAAAACAATCAATATTCCTTACCAGTTATTGTGTGGATTTTGAATGCATCCAGGCTGAAAACACTTGCTAAGAACTGAGGGATGTTACACTCTTTGTTTCAGGCACCCTCGGAACAGAAATCCTGTATTCCAGTTATTGTCTGGAATTTGAGTTCAGTGTTGGCAAACCAGGCCCTGCATGTCTTTGAGGCATATGGAAATTGATGATGAAAGTGTCTAGTATAACTACAAGTATAATTTGATGGAAACTGGAGCAGTGAACTGTGAGAAACTGCTAAATCAGTGTCATCAAACTCGGCTTGAAAAATAATGAAACAGAAACACCACCGGGACACAAGCAACGCAGTGCAAAGGCTGTGAAACCAGAGAGCACATACAAAAAATTAGGGAAACCCACAAGAAATTAAGTTAATTGTTATTTTTGAAACAAACATACAGTACAACTTTGATGGAGACAGTGACATCACGTCTCCTCCAAACTGTTCAAGCCCAAAAGCTTGGCAGGAGCTGCTCCAATGGAATATCATGTTCAGTCCTGGCACTCTCTCCTGCCTACCCAGAACCATGTGCAGAATAAGAACAGCACCGTGGCCAATCCTAGTTAGAGCTCAGGTCCCTGGGGGCAACAGGAAAACACCAAAATAGAAAACATATTACAGTTTCAAAGCAATAATATTACTGAGGGGAATAAAATAACTACGACCTCAGAAGTAAGATGACATTTATTGCCTAAAAGTTAACAATTCCTGAAGCTGTAAAAGTATAAATAAGGCCTGATGATGGCAGTGAAAATATCCTGATATTGCTTTATTCATACATTTTGAATGAAAACAAACCAAACTTACATAGAGATCTGAGAGCAAGAGGACAAAGAAAGAAGATATTGTAATTTTTGTATATTAGATGTATGTTTTGTTTACTGATGTTTACCTACATCAGTAAACACACACTCATATTACTGGGGGAAAAAATGAATTATTCTATTTAGTTCTACCCATGTTTTGAGATAGAAAAAAGTGTATGCATGCCCAAGAAAGGGATATAAGCGTGCACATTCGTAGACTTGCCAGAAAATTTGTACAAAAAGATCACAGGGAGACAGAGACAGCTGGAAAAATTGGAGCAGGGGCTCTGATTTTCATGCCAGTGTTACACCTAATGCAAAGGGAATGCAGATGATGGACTGCAGCTATATGTTATTCCTCCTGACACATCTCAGTGTGCTTGCAGAGCTGAGCAAAGACTGCAAAGTAACAAAAAAAACCCCAATAACCAAACACAAAAATCTCCAAAAACCCACACAACTAAACAACAAAACACACAGAAATTATAGAAACAGTGTTATTATTCAATTCAAATATGTATCCCTCAGTACAGTCATCAACATTTTCATGTACAAAAGACAATATCAAGATTGAGCAGCGGATACCAAGCAGGAGCTTCTAAAATTTGAAAATTTAACTAAACTGTACCTTCAACCCCACCATGACACAGGGATGGCAGAAACCATGAAATGGAAAATGAGCAGACACAAACATCTCTTGCATGTCCTGTATCATGTTTTCAAAGAATTGTAATGAGACGTTTCTGCATATGGATTTATGCAGATTAATTACCAATAAGCCTAATTAGAAAGCTGATATCTCATAATGTCTAATATCTAGAAGATATTATCTTGAAGATTCCTTTCTACTAGGGAATATATAGATAGGAGCTTAGTAGAAAAATGCCAAGTGGAATCCTGAGAGGACTTGCTGGAAATACATTCAGGTTTCTAAACTAATCTAGGTGTGGGTTCTGATCTCTTTTCCCATGAGGTGACCTCAAAACCTTCGTGTTAAAAAGTCATTTTCCCTGCCAGCTAACCCAGACCATGCAGGTGAGGAGTTTTTCAGTGTTCCTTTGCCCCCTCAGACCCACTGATCACAATTCCATCTTTTGTGACTTCTGTGATCCATCCCAAACTGGGACCACGCTCAGAAAATTGCTTTCTCAGAGAAAACCAGTTCATGAAATCAGCTCTAAGCCTCAGTTAGAATTTAACCAGGTGTGTGGTTAAACCTGGTGTGCCCCCAGGGAGGGCTTCAGTGGATTCCAGCTGTGCATTCAAACCTGCACAGCCTTGGGCAGGGGCTCTGTTTGTACCACCCTCCTTGCCACAGTGACCCGCCCACTGGGATGTCCCAAAATGGGACCTTTTATCTGATTTATCTGTTTGTAAAGACAAACTGTGTCTACAGAACTAGATGTCCCACCTCGGGGAGGGAGAAGGCAAAAGGAAAACATTAAAAACACCAATATGGCGATGCAGAAGACAAAGGAAAAAGTAGGGGTTCAGTTCCAGCTTTCCACAAGCCCATATCCAGTATAGGGCCAAGCATACAAAACGCTCCAGCTTTTAAAACAAATCCAGACACAAAACTTCTCCAGATCAGCTTGTGGCTCTACCCACCAGCAAGACAAACTAATCATCTGACAGTGATTTTTTTCCCATTTAGAACAACCTGCTAGCCTTAAGGAGGGCAAATCTAGAATAAAATGTATACTTAAGCTTCTGTCCAAGCTTCAGGCTGAGGCTGTACTTGATGTTGAGCAGACAATACAGGATCACATTCATGCCACTGAAATCCTTGGCTTCACTTCCAGTTAAATTGATAAAATTGAAAAGAGCACACATGCTGCCCTGCCTTGAGATCAAGCTCCTATTTTTGAGATTAGACATTAGCTGTGGATGTAAAAAAATTTAAGTATACATGATTTTCCAGCCAGCTGTTTCATATGCAAAAACCATGAAACCATAGTATTTTATTCACTGTTCTTGGCTTCCTTCTACTCTTTCAAGTTTGGCCTGTCATAAAGCCCTCTGTGCAAGCTTAAGAAGAAAATTTCCCACATATGGGAGTTCTACAAAGGGCAAATTACTCCTCCATATCTGGGGGTCTCTATCAAAATGAAGAGTGTGAGCCAATGAACAGCAAGGGAAGAGCTCACTGCTGTCAGTCCCTGCTTTGATTCCTCCAGCCCAGAATCCAGCTGCACACTCTCCTGGTACTTTGAAGCATTCCCTTATTTTCTGATGGATTTTCATTAGAGTGCTCTTTTCCACCTATTTGTCGGGTCTGAACGTTCAATACTGCCAAATTAACACAGCAAAAAATCAATGATTAAAGCCCACCAGCCACCAGATTGCCATAGTCTGCAAGATGCCGCTGAATTTCCATTTCTTCAAATACTTTGCTCTGGTTACATTGTTGCAAGAGTCCCTGGTGCTGTAATTCTATATTTATGTCAGAAAGTGTGCAGGAACTCAGAGAGAAGTCCTGTGGCATTGCCTCTGGGTGAGCTCTGGTCTCCCAGAGATGAGTGTGACCCCAGCTCTGCACCCACAGGGAGCTCCTCCAACATCTGATACCTATCCTTCAATTCCAGGCCTCAGAGCCCCTGACAGAAGCTAACTTGAAAGTTTTGGGCTCTGGGCCCTTGCACATGTTGTAATCAAAAATTTATTTCTTTGTGTGAGTCACAGGAAAAAGAGCCAGGCTGTCAGGATTTTAGAAGCCTGAGTTTAAAAATAGAAGCAAGAGGAAAATATGCTCCTGAACTGTCCAAGAACTGATCTGACTGTCACTGTCTTAAAATACCTCTGGCCATAGCAGTACTGATTTATTACCATTGTTTTGTGCTTCCCTGAGAGGAGTGACAGGATGAGAGTCATCAGATGGGATATTTTATCTGACTTCTCTGTTTGTAAAGACAAACTGTAGCTCCAGAACCAGAGGAGCTGGAAGGGCTCCAAAGATGCTGTTGAGTAGGTACCCTCTCACTAGACTGAAATTTCTCTTTAAACACAGGGCTGAAGCCCAGGCTCCTTGCAGAGCCCCAGGCTCCTTCCAGGCCCAGCACAGCACACTTGGTCAGTTCTCAGTGGGGCTGCAGCAGGGCTTTGAGAAATATTGATTTGATTCCTGTCTAGTGCCTGAGGAGCATCCCTCCCTCCCAGCACCAGCAGCATCCCCCTGCAAAGCAGAGCTCAGGTTGGATTTCCTCCTTCCCACCAAATCCCACTCTTTTTAGAGACAGTTTGGGATTTGCAATGAATGCAGAATTTCCTTTCAGACTCTAAATAAATATTTAGAAGTCAAACTTGCTGCCATGAAAGAGGTATGAGTTTTGCTGTTAGTTTAAACAGAAGCGAGAGGAAGTTGCAGACTTACAAACCTGCACTTATCAGTGCATTTTCCCTTTTTTAGGCTTGGATTTTGAGCCCAAAAGAGGCCCCTTCAAAAGCAAACCCAAATGTAATGTACTTGGAATTCTCCCTACCAACGACAAGAGCAGAGGTGTCACAGTTGTCACTGTGTATCAGCACAGGATGTTGATAATGGTGTCATCCAAGCTGCACAAATCTGCACAGATTCTCTTCTAAAACAGTAGCTGGTGCTAAATCCCAAGTTCCTGGTTGTGAGCTGGAGACAGGCTCCACTCAGTGATTGATGCTGCCTGCTCCAGAAGCCATGCAGCTTCAGGAATTTATTTATTTTTCTTTCCCAAGCTCACACAGCAGTTTGAAAGTCTCATCCAAGAGATACCAAGGGAATCCCAGCCAGCAGCTCATCCCTACACACCCTCCTCTAGCACAGCCAGGATTTGCATTTCCTATTCCAAGACAATTGTGGAGTAATGGACCTAGACATATTTTATTAACCAAAGTCTCCACATCCAATAATCCACTTGTCACTATTCTTAATTTTGTCTCTCACAGCATTTATTTGGTACAGAAGGATGATCCATGCCTTATTTTAAATAGCTACACTGAAAATGAATATTAGAAAATCCTGCATTGTATTTTACCTGTCAGAGGTCATTGGGAGCTATATTTCAAGAAAACTGAAGGCATTAGATGTAGCTTGCCCAGTAGATTAATACTGAGCTGTGAACTTTCATCCTCTGCAGCAAGATTTCCATCCAACTGACACAGAACTGACATGCAGTAACACTTACAACCAGGGGGATCCAATTTAGACAGAGTTCAAATGGTTTCAAGCTACTCATAGGTCATAGAGGTAAAGTATGCATAAGAGAGCTGGCTTTAATCAGGAGGTTTGCAGTAATGTCACACCAGAAGTGACGGGCTACATTGAAAATGAGCTGAGTGTCAGGCTGAAGAGTTAAATTACCAAATATATTTAAATATTCCAAATATATACTTTATGTCCCTTTCACAGGCCCAAACACTTGGTGGGTTTTTTCCAGAACAATACAAAAAGACATGGCCTTCTACATGACAAAACCTTTCCTCTGTGGCATCATAGCTGTGATGTCTGTCTTCAGAGGCTTTTGGGGAAGAGATGTGACCCAAACCTAAAACAAAACAGCTTCATTGTGGGTGACAACTCGGAAATAATTCAAAAAAAGGCTCCACATTTTCTCCATTACGGCGCGTTAGAACATAGGAAAATTGAGAGGGACAGGCAGGATTATAGTGAGAGAGAGGATTTAGGAAACTACAATTTTAATGCAGTTATCAAATGCTGACCTACTTGTGGAACAGGCAGGTGGAATCTCTGTCAAACATTTCATACCAAAGAACAATGTGAAAGTGAGGGAACTCATTGAAAGACCATGTGCTATTCTCTTGGGCCTTTTAAAGGTTACATTCCACCCAGAAACCCCTGAATCTGTCAAGTGTCCTCATTTCAGGTTTCCCTGATCAGTTTGAGCACATCCAAACCAGCCCTGTGCCCTCCTTTCCAGGCAGATGGGCTGTGAGCTTTGCCCCCATGCCACCAGGTACAACAGGGAGTAAACTGGGAGTTGGTAATGCAGCTTGGGAATTGTGCACCACCTGCTCTGCATCCCAAACACAACAGCAGTTCCTGCACAAAGCACCTCTTTATTCCCACCCCACAGCCACCTGGAACCCTGGACAGACCTCAACAAACCCATCCTTGAGGGCATCTTCTCAGCTCATCTCCAAGGGAGCAAGCACTTCTGTGGAGGCTGACCTACAGCTGCAGGAGGAACTGCCTTAGGAAGAGGAAAGGAGCATCTCAAATCTTCCCCACCACCTGCAACTTGTTTTAAATTTCACATGAAAAACGAATCCACACGTGTATTAAACACAAACAAAACCACAACACCCCAAATCAAGCATTAAGAGAAGGAAAAACAAAGCCCAAACACCCACTGCCCCCCAGAAACCAGCCTACAGAGCAGGTTACCCCATTTTAAAAAATAAAACCCCTCCAGCTGCTACTGAAGAGGTGTCAGAACCTGAACATGAGAGTTTCTTGCCCTTCTGCGGGGCTTTCTTGAGTGCTTTTTAAGGAGCCAAGCGCAGCACAGAGCAGTAACTTTGCTGCAGAAATAGAGATGGCAGAATAGAAACAACCATGCCTCAACATGTTATCCACGCCAAGCCCTGCTCACAGCCTTCTCCTCACCCTGCTTTTCTGACATGGTCTTCCCAGGCTCTGCTCCCTCAAATGAATCACCCAGTTATGGCATGTCAGCTGAAAAGTCCTCATGAGAATAATGCTTTCCTCGCTGAATTAAAGAAATTACAAAACACCCATTAAACTGGAGAGTGATGCTACAGGACATGAGATATTTCATGTTTCTTACAAATGATTGGCATCCAAATCTCTCCCTAAAAACAGTGACAATTACAGCAGTGAGGCCAGGTGCACTGTGTCCCTGCACACCACCTTAGAGAAAAATCAGCAGAGGGTGTTTATTGTGGTCCTAAACGTGATTTATCTGTGGCCTCCTCAGCATTCATGTGTCTAAAGCCTCCAAACCACTAAGGTATCCCACAAGACACATATCCAAAAACATCCTTAACAGCCTCCATTTCCACAAGAACACAATGTGTGGATTGGAACATTCTGGTCAGCTCAAAGGGATCAAAAAGTTGATTGGGAGCTTCTGGGGGAAAACAAAAAACCTCCTGGGAAAGGAGCTACAAGGGTTAACTTGTGGGCAACCTCAAACAAACACATTCGTGTTCTTTGCAATAAAACACCAAACTTAATGACCATCAAACGATGGTTGCATGATCTCAGATTTGGAAAAGCTGGACACATTCAATTGCTTTCTCTGATGAAGTCTGTACTTATTTGGCATTATCAGAGATATCTCAATCCCTAAATAATTAACCTACAACCAATACATATGAAATTGCCTCACTAAGCTCACTAGCCAGGACTGTTTGCTGTTAAATTAGCAGAATAAATAATTTACACCAAAAAAAAAAAAAAAAAAAAAAAAAAAAAAAAAAAAAAAGCGTGCACAGGGTAGCGCCAATAAACCTGGAGGAACTTGTTCATTATTTGCAAGAAAATTGGATGAAAGCACAGTTCCCCAAGTAGAAGCCATTCTACAGAGTAAAAGGTGTATTAGTATTATTGCAGCATGTAGGGAACAAATGAAGGCTCCTGACTGCTCTCTCAGACTGTGCTCTGCTCATCAGCCTTTCCTCCACAGCTGTGCAGAAATATTTGCAGTGCACTGCACATGGGAGAACACAGGAGACTCAAAGTTTGCATGCAAAGGATATTTTTGTGGGGAAAAAAATCATAAACATATTGTAGTTTTATCATCACTCACTTCTGAGAAAGCAAGGACCTAAAAAAGTAATATATAAAAATATATTTATTATAGATATTATATTGTAAATATAATATCTATTAGAGTATATCTTCTGTACCTTTGAGAACACAGGAGACTCAAAGTTTGTATGCAAAGGATATTTTTGTGGGGAAAAAAATCGTAAACATATTGTAGTTTTATCATCACTCCTGAGAAAGCAAGGACATAAAAAAGTAGTATTTATATAGAATATAGAATTCTATATAAATATTACTTTATATAATAAAATATAATTATACTACTAAATATAATTATACTACTTTATATAATAAATATATTTATTATAGATATTATACTATAAATGTAATATATATTATAGTATATCTTATGTATACTTGAGAACACAGGAGACTCAAAGTTTGCATGCAAAGTATATTTTTGTGGGGAAAAAAATCATAAAAATATTGTAGTTTTGAGAAAGCAAGGACCTAAAAAAGCAGTATTTATAAATATATTTATTCTAGATATTAAATTATAAATATAACATATATTATAGTATATCTTATAGATATTTTATATCTATAAGATAACATATATGATAAATATATATTATATAGTTACATTATAGTATAAATAAATACATTCTATATTTATAATATACTATATATAAATACAAGTATACAGTATATATAGATATATATAGTATTTATATACTTATATATAAAGTATTTATAACAATTTAAGTATTTATATATGGTATATAGTATTTATATAGTATATATAAATACATAATATATGTATTTTATATATCATAATATAATATAGCATATATAATACTATATACATAATATTTTATATATTATAATACACATGATATAAAATATATTTAATATACTAAATATGATATATTATGGTATATATAAATATTTTGTATCATTATATATTTTATGTATTATTTTCATTTATTATTTATTATATATACTATAGTATATTGAAATATATTTACTACATATAATATTTGTAAGTGTGTATATGTATATATGTACGTGTATATATATATATATATAGTATTTAACATTGAATTGACAGTTGTGTATCATTTGGGAAACCCCCAAATCATTTTTTCCAGTGGCAAAAGTCACCGTTGCTCACTCCAAAAGCTCAAGAAAAGTGCTCTGTGAATTCGTAATTCGCAGGATCTTTATCATTTTAAAGATCACTACAAAATGAAGTGCTGATAAAAGTTATGTCTTGGAAAAGCCCATCTCTGCAGGGTTACTCCTATAGACCCTGCTCCAGCACATCATGAATCAGTCAGCATCTCCCCACTCATGTCCCTGGGAGCTGGAGCAGGCCCTGCTGGCTAAGAAAAACAATCCTGACTCTCTGCTCAAAGTCCAAGAACACTTGAAGAGCAGCTATTCAAAAGGCACATTCGGAATTCACAGCTAAGAACCGACATTTAGCAATAAATAAACGAAATTCAGGGAGAAGGGTTTGGCACAGAAACCGGTGCTGAGGCCAAAACAAAGCTCATGGCTGCTGTTGGCCCATCTCCCGTGAGGTTCTGGAGAACTGCAAGCTCCTGTGCTCCCATTGTCTGTGATATACTCACATAAATACGCTCAAATTGTCAATATATATGCTCCAATTGAAGGAACGGCTTGCCCTGCCCAGAGGGACAGCAGGAAGAGGCTCCCCCTGCCCACTGTGGCTTCTGCACAGCTTCCCTCTTGGGGCTTGAGCTGCTCACAGTGACTCTGAGACGTGTTAGAAAGTCTCTTTTCCCAGCCTGGCAGTCAAAGGAGGAGTCAGAGCTCTTCATTTCTTGGTCTCAAGGTTGTTTATTGTTCCTTATCTATAAAATTATTTCTCTGCCTGCTGAGATCCATTCAGCAGGTCAGACAGAGGCACCCTGCCTGTCCTTGGGGTGATGTTATATTTTTATATTAAAAACTATGTGTACATTATTTACCATAACTTCCCAATACCTACCACCTATGTTAGACAGTGAGCTTCTACCTTTAACCAATCTGAAAGTGCCAACATCCCAGCAGGAGGCCAAGAAGAAGAAGGAGAAAGGCTGGACACACCCAGATCCCTCCATCTTGCCCCCTGAACCCCCATTCTAAAAACCCCAAAAAAACCTATTTCGTACCCCGTGACAAACTGATTATTATTCTACTTAAACTTTTGTGGCTTGTAATTCTTCATCTAAAGGTTGGTAATTGTTTTTTCCAAGGGCTAAATCAAATGGGCTTGATTCCAATTGTTTTTCCAATGGCTAAATCTTGGGCTCTATGCCCAGGTCTCTGAGCCCCCTGGGCAGGGGCTGGAGCCCTCCAGGGCAGCCAGAGGAATTTCCTGGCTTCCGACAAATACCTATCACCTATGTTAGACAGTGAGCTTCTGCCTTAAACCAATCTGAAAGTGCCAACATCCCAGCAGAAGATGGAGGCCAAGAAGAAGAAGGAGAAAGGCTGGACATGTCCAGATCCCTCCATCTTGCCCCATGAACTCCCATTCTAAAAACCCAAAAAATCTATTTCTCACCCTGTGACAAACTAACTATTACTCTACTTAAACTTTCATGGCTTGCAGATCTTCATATAAGGTTGGTAACTTGCCTCTATGGGTCATAATCAAAACCACAGGGGCATCTTGGGCTCTGTGCCAGGGTCTCTGAGCCCCCTGGCAGGGGTCCTGGCAATCCAGGACAGCCAGACGGATGTTCTGAATTCTGACACTTCCCTACCCTCCCTGCATCACTCCTCAGCTGAGGAACATCCTCCAAACCCTGCCTTCCCTCCCAGCTGTGCTTTTCTTACAGCCCCCAGCCTCAAGGGACAGAGGCACAGACACCTTCACCTCACCCAGAGCCCCTGGCTATGGGATCCAGCCCCTTGGCTGAGCTGCAGTCAAAGGCCTGATTTGTTGGGGTTTTTTGTTATTTGATAGCAAAATATCCTGGGACGTGTTTTTTTGACCTCTCTCTGTATTCATGCTGAAAACAGTTTCTTTATAAAACCCCAAACATTTCTCCTTAGATTATGAATCATGTAGTTGCATGACCTGTGTCCCAATGCTTCCTGCAATCTGTCTTATTTAATACTGAAAGAAATCATAGATATGAATGCCAGCTTGTCTGTTCTCCTACAAAACAATGCTGGGAATAGCAATTTCACTCATCTTTATCCCAAAAGAACAACAACAACAACAACAAAATAAACCCAACAAAAACCAGGTTAGCCCTGTGGAGTAAAAGGTGTCTCAGTGTCATTGTTGCATGCAAGGATCAGATAAGCACTTGGTTTGTGCTGTCTCTGAAGACAGCTTTATCCAAATAAAGCAAAGTGCATTTTATCATTCTGTAATGGAAAAGACCTGTCACTCTTTGAATATCATCATATGGTCGGTGGCCAGCAGATAATGGACTGTTAAGTGTCAAGGTGACTGGCTTTGAATGTGCACAAAACTAAAAATTATAGACCTGTCATTCCACAGGCAGGCCACAATTAGCTGTCTATGCAACTTGAAATTCCCATTTTGCCAGCTGAATAATCAACTGGGTACAGTTTCTCAATGTGGATGCCTTTTTAGGTTCTTTGCACTTAGGATTTTATCTTTTTCACAAGCTATTTCAAATAACTGCACAGTGCATTTAGGCAGAGGAGGTTAGCAGTGAACTGCACAGTTATCTCCTCCCCAAACACACACACATGAATACATCCACTAATATTAACACAATTAACACTTTTTATGTTCATTTCCTCTCACTGTGCTCTACCCTATATTGTTTCTGCCAGAGATGTGGTGCTAAGGAACACGAGCTACATAAAATTCAGACAGCTTCAGACTTCCTAGCTGTTTTTTTTTTTTTTCTATTAGAAACATAATATTATTTTTCCACATTTTGCTATCAGTCCAAACTGATACAAGTTAATAATGCAACCTGACTTGGAGATAAAATGTTTTCAATGGCCAGCTTCAGAAATGAAAATTATTTTCCTTTGGGAGAATTTTTTTTTTCTATTTCACTTTTTCCTCTATCACTAACAAACATTTAAGGTGGTTTTTGGCCAAGACAAGTACAGTAATATACATCCAGAATGACCCTAACTTTCTGCTAGGAAACTCAAGAAGTAATATAATCAGAAGCATGGAGAATCCCAGGACATACATTAATATATGTGCTGCAGCCCTTTTTGTCCTGGACAAGTAGCAGGCATTTGATGTCTAAAAGGCCATTCTGCACTTGAGAAAGAAATTGCTTAACATTGTGCCAGAAGATGAAAATAAATAAGGCTAAATTCTGGGTTTATAAACAATGTAACATCAGGACAATTGCTGCCTCAATGCCTTTTTGATACGAACTCCTTTCTAAAGCAATGTTATTGCAAATGTTTTCCCTTTGGGTTGTTATTTTTCTTTTTTATCTGAGCCAAAGCCACTTGGAATAACAGAAATACATCTGGGATCCTCACTGGACATTGAACCCAGCTTCATTAAGAGGCCTTCCATTTTTCCAGTGCTTCCTATATGGATGGATATATCCATATATATCCAAAGCATGCTGGCCTGGGAGGTGCAGGGCTACTTGGATTATCTGAAGAGGGCTGCTGAGCACCCAAGCCCACGGCTGAGCCTGTAATTAAATGGCACATGGGCTGCCTGCCTCAAGTGACAGGGGCTTGAGGAAGCCCTGGGCTTCCCTCAGACCCATTTCCTTTCTCCCAGCACAATTCACTCTTCCCTCACTTGCCCCATTTAAGTGCCCCCCTCGTCCTTTTTTCATGATGACTTTTAACAGCCGTGATTTGAAGAGTGTAATTTACAGCAAGTCACGGAAATAGCTGTATGCACAAAGCTGAAGACGTGGCAAATTACAGCTAGAGAGCAGGAATGAGAGGCTGGGGGGGAGCAAAGGGGAAAGTTCTTAAATTCACACTGCACAACTACACTGTTAGCCTGGATTTGCTCTCTGCTTTTTCTCCTCTCTCCCTCTAGAAATAGAGGGTTAGGCCATTAGAGGATTCAATTGGTTCCAGATGGACCCTTAACCCAGTTCTTCTAATAAAAACATTTTCCTGTTAAACAACCTGTGTCACATGGAATAGATGAAATTCATTTTTAGTGTACCGCCACTGAAGCCTGGAAAGACAAACCTACAGTATGAGGATCTTTATCTCAAATAGAAAAGGGCAATGCAGCAATGATTTATCTCACAATTGGGCAGTGGTAATTAAAAAGTAATACTGGAAAAGATACATAACACAAGTTTCTAAGGAAAGTTATAAAAAATTATAGCTGCCTTTTTTTACAGGCAGTGGTCCATTTTTAACTTTTCTATTATATTACTTAGAAAAATCAAAATATAACAGCATGACTTCTAAGTAATATTTTTTTATGAGCTAATTCCCTTGTTAAAAAAAACTTCAGTTTCATTTTACCTCTGTTTTTTTAATACATAAATCACAGAGCCAGCTTTCCTCATATAGAAATCACTAACAAAAATCTTGCAGTTGTCTCATCAGACCATGGTCTTTTTGCACATTAGAACATCACTTTTACCTTTCTAGATTAACATTTAAGGTGCCTGAAAAAAATAAGAAGGGACTGAGATTTTGCATTTGGCAGCAGGTTGCTGAAGCAGCTCCCATCCTCCCTCCTTGGGCTCCACGTGCCAAGCAGTGTTTTGGCTGGCGCAGTCGTTTGTGTTGCCATGCACTCAGCGTGTATTTTATCTTTTACCAGCTGGATCTGTTCCTTGATCAAGCTCTCTGTACTGCTGTGCAAACAGTTGTGGCAGCACATGCAAGAGCTGGGTTCAACCTGCCAGGAGGGGGGAGATGCCTGAACTGCCTAAGCTGTGGCTGCTGGTGAATCAGCGTTCCCAGTGCCACAGCCTGTGCAGGCTGGCTGGCTGGCTGTCTACCCCAGTTCCTCAGAGAGCTTCTATTTGGCTTCAGCTGCTTTCAAATATATTGTATTCACACATCACCTTTGCAAGAAGTACTGCAATTGCCAATTTTACAGCTGTAGATCTGAACTGCAGTGATTTCAAAAGTATCTTTCAGACAGATTTAAATTGTGAGTGCCTACGAAGCTTTCAGAATGAGCTTTTAATTGACCTAGATGCTTTTGAAATTATTTCCTTAAAAAGCCAGAAAGACATGGTTTCCAAGCTAGCATCCTAACCAGCAAGCTGTCCTGGCAGCCTTGCTTTGTGTGTTTCCTTCCATTTTCCCACCAGAGATGACTGTGATAGAATTTATTACGATCATGAAACTGATTATGCATTCTGAAGTCAGCAGATTTACCTTAAAATAACACAGTGCCTCAGTGAAAACCATTACATGTTCACAGTGGAATCTGTCTGGGCAAATGAAAAAAAAAAAAATAAAATGCAACTTGCCTCAGATTCCATCCACCCTCCTCCAACACCCACACACACTCTCTCTCTGGTTTATTCTCTTACTATTTTTGCCCATTCTGGAAATTGAAAATTTCCCAGAGTTGGGGTTAGTGGACGTTTCTGTGGGGACCTGTGCTGAGATCATTGTCTGTTTGATCCTCTCAGAGCTTTGCTTTGGGAACAGGGAAGAGCTTTGGCACTGCAGCTGGGAGCATTTCTGCCATCTCAGGCTATGCAAGCAGCCTGCACGCTTTGCTAGATGCTAGCAGGGGTTTGGAAGAAAATTTTAAAAAATCACACATTCACATTTCTCTTTCTAATGTCTCTTCACCTCAGAGGCTGCTCTGTTGCCAGACCATCCACAGAAAGCTGAAACCACTCTCAGTTAAACTGGCCTTTGGTTAGACCAGTCCCACACACGTGCTGCCTTGTAAAAACACTTATTTACTTATTTTCACCAAACAGTGCCTTCCTATACAAGCATATTAGCCTGGAGATCAGGAAAGCCTCACATCATCACAATTCCTGTTGAGAGCATATGAAAACATCTAGGAACATCAGCTATATGCAAACTTAGGAAAAGGGTAAAACAGGGTAAGCAGCAAAATGAAGACAAGGCATTTGCACAAAGGGGTGCAGAACCGTACAAGAACTGTACAAGCTCCCCCCCACCTCTGCGCTTTTGTTTCCTCAACTAACACCGCTCCTGCAGCTCTGTCGGCCATCCCTTTGCCCGTTTTTCCTTTCCAGACTGCGAGGGGCTGTGATGCAGGGCAGAGCTGTGATGCAGGGCAGAGCGGTGGATGCTGCTCCTCCCAGCGCATCCTCGAGGAGCGGCCCCGCAGCAGCCGCCCCGCTGCTGCCGGAGGTGATGATGTGTGAGGGACGCAGCTCCTCCGGCCCTGCCTTTCATGCACAGCCCGGCCAGAGCCGGGCAAGTTACCATGACACCGAACCACCCCTGCCTTCCATCCCACCGCCTGCCATTTACGGGTTGAAGAGGGAGAAAGCAGCGGACACAGCGCTAAGTTAGGCCGGACCTATCCCCGGAGCAGGGCCCAGCCTTTGCCTGCACCAAGGCCAGGGACTGTGCTCTGCACACCTGATGGGCCAGCTTCAACTCTCAAAGCTCTCAAGACATTCAGCTGCTGAATGAGAGACAGGCAAAAGTGCTTAATTTCTGAGAAGGAGAAAACACTTACTAAAAACTACCACACTCTTTTAAGTCCTGCAGCTATTTCAACTCCAAAGGTCTCCAAGAGCCCACTGCTAGATTTTCTTTCCTGAAGAATAGAGTACACTTTTTAGGCTCTATATTAAATCTAACTAATATGGAAGCGGACATTTAGGCTCTATATTAAATCTAAACAATATAGGGACTGCAGGCATTAAGTTAATATTCCAAACAGGGCCAGCTCGATGCACAGCAAACAACCAGGCTGTCCCCAAGCTCACACAACCCGGGTGGGTTCCAGCCCGGCAAACACAGAGGGGCAGCCCGGGAGGGCCCCCTGAGCCTGCCGTGCCACCCGAGGGACACCAGGGGACACGGGGATGGCTGCCCTGGGCTCGGTGCTGACAGCCCTGGCTTCCTGGGGACAGCCCCGGCTCGATGACAATCCTGATCTGCGGTGGCAGCCCTGGAGCGGTGACAACCCCGACTCTGCGGGGACAACCCCAGCTGGGCTGTAGCAGCCCCATTTCGGTGACAATCCCGCTGGCCGCGGTGGCAGCCGCAGCCCCGTTCCGGTGGCGGCGACATCCCCGTTTTGCTGGTGACAGCCCCGTTTCGGTGGTGGCAGCCCCGTTTTGGTGACGGTGACAGCAACGCTCCGGTGGCAGCCCCATCCCCGTTTCGGCGACAGCTCCAGTCCCTCGGGCCGTGGTGGCAGCCCCAGCCCCATTCCAGTGGCAGCCCCGTTTCGGTGACAGCCCCGTTTAGGTGACAGCCCCGTTTAGGTGGTGGCAGCCCCGTTCCGGTGGTGGCAGCCCCGTTCCGGTGGTGGCAGCCCCGTTTCGGTGACAGCCCCAGCCCCGTTCCGGTGGCAGCCCCGTTTCGGTGACATCCCCAGCCCCGTTCCGGTGGTGGCAGCCCCGTTCCGGGGACATCCCCAGCCCCGTTCCGGTGGTGGCAGCCCCAGCCCCGTTCCGGTGACATCCCCAGCCCCGTTCCGGTGGTGGCAGCCCCAGCCCCGTTCCGGTGGTGGCAGCCCCAGCCCCGTTCCGGTGGTGGCAGCCCCGTTTCGGGGACAGCCCCAGCCCCGTTCCGGTGGTGGCAGCCCCAGCCCCGTTCCGGTGGTGGCAGCCCCAGCCCCGTTCCGGTGGTGGCAGCCCCGTTTCGGGGACAGCCCCAGCCCCGTTCCGGTGGTGGCAGCCCCAGCCCCGTTCCGGTGGTGGCAGCCCCAGCCCCGTTCCGGTGGTGGCAGCCCCAGCCCCGTTCCGGTGGTGGCAGCCCCAGCCCCGTTCCGGTGGTGGCAGCCCCAGCCCCGTTCCGGTGACATCCCCATCCCCGTTTCGGGGACATCCCCATCCCCGTTCCGGTGGTGGCAGCCCCGTTTCGGGGACAGCCCCAGCCCCGTTCCGGTGGTGGCAGCCCCAGCCCCGTTCCGGTGACATCCCCATCCCCATCCCGGTAGTGGCAGCCCCGTTTCGGGGACAGCCCCAGCCCCGTTCCGGTGGTGGCAGCCCCGTTCCGGTGACATCCCCAGCCCCGTTCCGGTGGTGGCAGCCCCGTTCCGGTGACATCCCCATCCCCGTTCCGGTGGCGGCAGCCCCGTTCCGGTGACATCCCCATCCCCGTTCCGGTGGTGGCAGCCCCGTTTCGGGGACAGCCCCAGCCCCGTTCCGGTGGCCCCGGTGGCCGCCCCTCGCCGCGGGCTCGCCAAGGTCACGGCGGCGGCCGCTGGCGGGGTTGGCTCCGGCGCCACGGCGTGTTATTACTGTCTGGTTTGATCGGAGCGGGGGGTGGTCTCCAATCAAACAGAGAAAAGGTCCTGCAGAAGGTAATTAAATCCTGTCAGAGGCAATTATCGGTTCCAGGGCCATGACTCTGGCACTGAATGCAGATGATCTGAAGCTCTATTCTTGTAGAAATTCAAGAGGGCTTCTGGCACGGATCAGTCAGACATAAAGGAAACAGCAGGCTTTTTGCAAACAATGCCGTGCTGTATTTTGAAGCTCTTTGCACATCTTTTTTTTCCTCCCCGTTCTCAGAGTTTGGTTACCACTGATCAAAAATATTTCCTTCTCCCCACATTCTCATTAATTTAATAGATAAGATTTACTTACGTATTGTACACGTAATGACAAGCTACATAAGAGAGGTCTCGTTCTGAAACACTGCCCACTTAAAATGTCTTTCATCAAGACAAAACCGCCTCAGACAATAGAAGCATATAAAATTATTGATGTTTTACTGGAAAAACCAAAAGCTGCAGAATTGGATTAGGTATCCAGAAGGGCAATAGCTCATCTCTAAATCCCATGGATGCCAAAAGGGAATAAATAAATGACTACTTCCTAGCCCAGGATAATGATGCCAACACAAGTGTATCAGAAGTGGCCTGATGCTGAAAAAGACACGCATTTCACTGGTACAAACAATACACTGTTTACATTTAGCTCCACAATGCCCAAAGTATTATGTGCTGGTTTTTCTTTTCACTTTACTCTGATGTCACAAACCTGCCTTACAAATGAAACCCCCGTTTTTTTTAACCAGAAATTAAAAAAAAAAATCAAAAGAAAAACTAAAAAAAAAAAAAAAAAATCTCACAGTTCTTCTTTACCAAAAGCACGTCCCTGATTTTACACAAGACCTTTTTTTCACTCAAGTCTGCATCAAGTTATTATTTCAGAGGCAGATTACAAGCTCAGCTGTGACACAGTAAATCAGGATTGACACCATTAAAGCACACGGAGCTACTTTAGCTCTTAGGGAGGGCAGAGGCAGGGCCCCACAGCCTGGGCTGAATCCCTGCCACAGCCAGGCACAGGGAAGGCAAAAAGAGCTGGGCTGTGTGACAGGGGGTCCTGGGAGTGACAGGATTTCTCCCAAATTTGCCCTAAACCAGGACACAGGGCTTGTGGGGAATCACCCTCGAAGTGCAACCATAGCTCTTCCTGAGCAGGCTTCGCTCACTGGCAGCACATTCTGCTCCAAATTATTTACAACCATCTCAAATTATTATTCATTTGATCAAAACCCACGTCTTTACTGAGCCCTTCCTGAGTTCTTCCTTTCTGAGTTCTCACTTGCAGAGCTGACTTGGTAAACTGCTGTTTAAATACAAATATTGCTGTTTAAAAACAAATGTTGCTGTTTAAGCACAAATATTGCTGCTGCTGGAACGTTTCCCACACTGCTGGTGTGAGCCATTCCTGCAAGGGCCCTGGGGTTTTGGTGGGGTGGGGGTCTCTGGGTGTCCCTGCAGAGGCCATGCTCTTGCATGGCATCATTTCATTCCATGGCAATGCACACCTGGAGAGAGGGGATTAGAGCTGCCCTTTCACATTTCCTCACGCAGATAAGGCCCAGGGCTGAGTGAAAGAAATGAATTCAAGCTTTTCTTTAGCATTTCAGTCGCCTCATAGTGTAGGAAGAGTGTGTGTGTGTGGTGAGTCCTATAATGGTGGGTCCTCTGCTAAGGAGGATTATTTCCTCTCACAAGCAAGCACAGCAGAGGGAAAGATTTTTCTCCCTCAGACCAGGCCTGGAGGCAGATCCTTCTATCCTGACCCACAGCTCACTCAGGGTCTGCTCCTGCATCACCATGGAGCCTCATGAGGGTCTCCCTTTGGCCAGCGAGCTCACGTTAAAAAAACTCAAGAAAAAGAATCAGAAAGGGAGAGACGCTCCCATGAGTCTAACAGAGCTAAAGCTGGAATTCCATGGGTCTTTATCAATCCATTTGGGGTGCCTTCAGCTGCAGAGAGGAGGGCAATTACAGCTGTAGCAGCAAAGGAACATCTAAGCCCTTATGGCTCACTCATTCTTGAGTTTCAGTGCAAGGTTACCCACAGCAGCATTTCAGTTGCTGATAACCACCACAGTGGCTTCTGGAATTCCAGGCTCTTGTCGAGGGCTGAGCAAAGCATGAACTTGGTTTCCACAACTGTCAGCTGCCAGAGAATGACTCCCTCAGTCACTGCCAGCCTGCAGCAGGCTCTAAGTGGTGACACATTGCCTGTCACCAGCCAGGCAGGCCATGCCCACGCTGTGATCGCTCAGTATTGGCACATCGTCCCTGTGAACCCTCTGGGAAAAGGAACATTTTGCTTCTGGCTAATGTCTGTGAAGGAAGATAATGCTGATCCTGATTTTGAGCAATAATTTTTGAGCATAAAATGGTAAAAAAAAAAAAAAAAAAGACCAAATAAAGGTTTGGCTTTGCAGTGCCATGGCTGTGGTAACCCAGACCCTCATCTGCCCAGCTTCAGGTCCTCAGCCTTGTCAGCACAAACATGTGTGCACACTCCTAAACCACTTTATACATCTGCATACTCCTAAACCATTTTATAAAGGCTTTGGAGAGTTAGAAAAAACTTAAAAAATTACTGATAGCTTATGCAGAACTGAACAAGATAACTGAGAGAACAAGTGGAGTTACAGGAGCTGATTTTCACTGTCATTATCACACTCTGGAATTCTCCACAAAGGCACATCAAACCCAAAAGATTGAGCCAGTTCTGCAGCTGTCAAAACTGACATCATGATTCCATACATTCCCTCTGAAGTTGATACCATTCTGATTAATTGCTTGTGAAGCTGATACGATCCTGATTATGCAAATGCTTGGCTATATTAGAAGATAAGCACAATGCATTCAATTTGTACCTGTATTTTAAAATATGCTCATTCATATTTAACCCTTTTCATACATAAATCTGTGTGTAAGAGACAGAGGATATATTTCTGTTTATGGGCCAGCAATTAGGAGAAATATCATTAAATGTTGTCACACCAAAATATTTCACTATTGATTCACAGACACAGTATGGGACAAGTTCTTATTTGTATAAAAGCAAATCCTAATCATCTAAGTAAACTAGATATTTTGTTAATAATGTTAAAAGTGTTTTATTTCATGGGTGCTTTGAAATATCTCCATATCTACTCTTACACTTAATAGGAAATTTGAGCAAGAATGATAATAAAAAGCAGAAAGAGTGAATATCAACTTAATTACAAAGAAATACCTCCTAAGCTTTTTCTTTTTCTTTTTGCAGTATTTGTTTATGTGCCATTAATATTAATACTCTTTAAAGCAGAAAACCAGAAAGGTCAATAAAACAGTTGATTGCAGCAGCCATAAAGGGATAGATTCTCTTAGACAATCCACAGTCATCACATTACATAGGTAAATTTCAAGGAGCCAATATCCAATTTTCTGTGGTTTCTTTCTTCCCACACGTGTCACACTTCAAATCCATTTTGACATCTAAACAAAGTTTCCTTTATTTCATTATAATTCCCTTATCTAGAGTCAAAGCTTCGTGACAATTCCGTGCAAAGAAACATGAAAAGACTTTCTGGTAGATGGGTTCCTTGTTTTAAAGATTTCTTACAAAGGTACACTGACAAACAATCCAGCTGCATGGGGCTTCACAGGCAATTCCTAACTCTTACCCCACTCACAAATCCCACTGGAGATCCAATTCTCATGATAAATATTCAGCCTCCTAAAACATCACCCCAAAACACCCCAGGTTATTCCTCATACCTCATTTCTGCTTGGTTTTTTTGGTTTGTCTTTTTTCCCCCCTGAGGCTGAAGCATGTGTGTTAATTCCCCTACCACCAGCATACACACTTTTAATTTACTAAATGCAGTAAAAAATATTAGTTGTCAGTTTTGTAATACATATTCACTTCTACTTTTTTTTTTTCAGTTTTTGTATAAATGTACCCTCATTCATAACCATATAAAAGCACTGGAACATATTTCAGCACAGGGATGCAGCCACTGCTTGCTAATGCACAGCAGCAGGGTGAATTGATGTTTGCCCAGTGACTGCAGGAAGACTGAAGGCTTCCCAGCAGAAAGCTGCAGAAATGAATCAGGAACACATCCTGAGACCAGTTTGATGCCAGGCTTGTGTCTCAGCCTGGCTCAGGAGGAGCCACATCTGCCTAGCTGTGCTCCCCAAAGGGATGCTGAAGTTCAAGAGCCCTTCATTCCTTGCCCTGCACATCCCACACACCCTCTCCTGCAGTGCCAGAGGTGTCAGGAGGTTTGCAGGCTGCCAGCCCATCCACCCTGAGGAGGATGAGGGAATCCAGACCTGCTCCTCAAGGCTCTGAGGAAGGCTGGAGCTGGTCACACACTCTGACCCACACCAGCAAAACTGCAAGGGCCTGGTAGAAGGTAGAAGCAACAGAGCAGAAAAGTCATAACCAGGTAAGGAAGAGCTCAGGAAAACAGTCATAGGATCTCTAAAAATCTCAGCTGCTGTGTCCCCTGGCTTTGTGGCACAGTAGAAAGTGCCATTGTTGTTGTTCCCTCAGTGCCATGCCATCGTGCTCAAAATGCAGCCTGAGACAGGTGGAGAGCCCATCTAATGAATCCCAAGCACAGGGCAGGAAGGAACCTCCTAAATCAAAATTAATTGCCTGCTATCACAAGCCACATCATCATCCAATCTGGCTTATAAATTAATCATATTTCATTTTAATAGCACCTTGGCATCTTTCTCCCTTTTCTATCATCAAACAGCATTTCTGGCATCTCCCTCCTCCACGGATAGAGATCTCCTCAGAGATTTCCAGCCCAGATATCTGCATCTAAGACCAGGTGATACACAACTTGCCCTTGTGCCACTATTTCCCCTTCTCTAATGCAGGAAAGGGGTTTTGTTTTGCCTGGTGTTCACTTCTTTAACTGGCAAAGAGCTCACCTGCTCTCCTAGAGCTTCTTTTGGAAATAATTCTGCAGCTGCACCCAACTCCTGCTTTCCTCCAGCAGCTGCATCACAGTGGGAGCCCCCCCTTGTCCTGGGATCCTTCTTTTTGTTTTGTTCAACTGACCAGCCCAGATCTTGCCAAAGAAATCCTTATGTCTAGTTTTAAAAGCATGGCATCATGCTTTGTGGCATTAAATGACTTCCCATTTCCATTATCCTCAATCAAGTTTGTTCTTTATGAAGTCAATCTCTTAATAACAATGACATCATAATTTAATTGTGCTGTACCTGCTGTTTTTTCCTCCAATGTTATTCTAACAGTGATTCATGGGTGGCCTTTAAAGAAATTTCCAATCAAAGTTTCTACTTTTAGAACATTACAGAATTCTTCAGCTACTTTACATGATTTCTCTTACTTGCCTCTATTCCTTCCTTTATTGAAGCTAGATATAAATAATAATAATGCACAAGAATAATGTAATTAATCAGAGAGATGTGGCATCATTTATTTTTGGTAAATTCAGTGTGTGCTATCCAATTTTAAATCAATCTCCAGAAGTTTTTGTTTATTCTAAATATCTTCCTTACATCCTGATTACTAAATCTTGAAAAAGAAACAGTTCCCTAGGCAAATCCTCACCTCAATGCATTGCACTTACTACACAAAACTTCAAGGTTTTGGCTTTTGGCACCATATGCAATTTTACTGGTCTGTAAAAATAAAAGGGAACTACACGAACCACAGTTTCACATGCCCCCCTTTTTAAAGACTCCTTCAGGTTTTTCTTTTCCCTTCTTTCTCCCTGCCAACTTTTCATATCATACTTTCCAAGTTTTCATTTCATTTTGGCTTTACTCAGATCATATTTTCATACTTTCTATTCTCATTAAGAAATGTGTGGCTTCCTTGACACCCCCACCACCAATCACCCAACTCCAGCTGGTTTGGCCAAAACTAGATTACCCTTGATCTCTATCTCACTTAAATTAAACACAAGTCCCATTTCTTTCAAGCAACTCATTTTCTTTAAAAATACAAGAAAAGGAACTATTTACCATTGATTGACACTGATTTTTTTTTCCCCTCAAGTCTAAGACGTCTTGGCTTTGGCACTTGTCACATCACACTTACCAGACAATTTTCCTACCCACACCAGACCTCTTCCTCTGTTCACTGGCTTCTTTCCTAAATTCTAGTGGCTTTTTATTTTTCATAATCCTTCAGGCCATTACCCAGATTAACACCACAAAACTGGGCCTCAAAACCACCCTTACAAGTTTATACCCTCTGGCTCAAGATGCAAATTTCAAACATTTTTTAGACCAAAAGTAGAGAGGTTTCTGAGTTTTACAGTCCAAGTGACTCCAATGAATAACTCTTTACTTTGATGTCTTTAAATCATTTCTTCAAAACCAGTCTGAGATATATTTCTCTTTAATTTGAAATTAATCAAAGGATGAAGCAAGGAAAAGTTTCCTCTGTGAGCAGCTCCTTATTATGTACTCACAGCTTACCAGAGCAGAGGATTGCCTTTTATTCCTTCTGTAGCAACTTGCTAAAGAAAACCAGCACTCTCACACTGAATTAAAATTGGGCCCTACCACCAATTTCTCCATTTTTCACCCATTTTTTTGTGGAACATTAAATCTCTGCACCACCAACCAATTCTCACAGTGCACTGTCAGACCATGTAACAGGTTTATTTCCTGCCAACCAGCTCTCAGCTTGGTGGCACACAGCTCACTGCTGATACTTTTCTGGGGGAAACAGTGAAAATAAGAAGATTTTTAGAAAGCTGGGAAAGCAGGCCTTAGAGACAGAAAGAGCAGAGAGCAAGCTGCAAAGTCTGAAAGGAGAAAAAGTTACAATGGCACAGCAAGCAAGGACATGAAACAACAGCTTGAGTTTTAGGCTTGGCTTAGACAGACCTTAAGACTGCAGGAAAATGTGCTCAGCAAGATAGTAGAAGGTTATAAGCTTAATAATGGAATATTGTGTATAATAATAATATAACAATGGTAATAATAATATAACAATGGTAATATTAATAATAATAGAATAATGGTAATGGTAATAGAATGATGGTAATGGTAATAATAGAATAATGGTAAGAATAATAGAATAATGGTAAGAATAATAGAATAATGGTAATGGCAATAATAATAGAATAATGGTAAGAGTAATAGAATAATGGTAATGGTAAGAATAATAGAATAATGGTAATGGTAATAATAGTAGAATAATGGTAATGGTAAGAATAATAGAATAATGGTAAGAGTAATAGAATAATGGTAATGGTAATAATAATAGAATAATGGTAAGAGTAATAATAATAGAATAATGGTAATGGTAATAATAATGGTTATTGTATTGTTAATAGAAGGCAGACAAGCCAGCACTGTGTGCAGCAGGTGTACCTGTGCTTTTGGTGACTGGCTAGAACAACTGTCTGTAAGCTTTAGCAATGTGCCACTGGATAGAAAGTTTTCAAAATGCTCTGTAACAGAGAAATCTTTGGCTGCTGCTGGTTGTATGTGAGCTTTGCCATCTTTCTGTTGTCTCAGCCTTGTGATGAGGCTGATGCAGCAATGAAGGTCAAGGATTGTACCCCAGCAGTCCCATCCTGCTCAAAAACCCTCCCAAGACACTCCTCCATCATTCTTGAGCTAACAGTGAGCCATTTTAGTCCCAAACCCCTTGTTTTAGCCACTCTGCCATTTTGTGTCACTTCACAGGCTGATGAGCACAGAGTCTCCCCTCTCACCTTATTTTCAACATTTCCTACAGCTCACACCCTTCTAGAGGGTTCCAGAGCCCACTGCTGCCTGCCCACTTTGCCTGGTGCCCAGTCCATGCCAGCTGTGCCCATAAACCCTTCTCAGGTTCCTCATGTCACCTGCCAGCTCTCTAATTGAATTAGACATTTTTCTCATTGACCTTGCCCCACACCTGATCATTGTTGCCACCTGCCCTATGCCTCTCCTGATTAATGCTCCTAACAGGTGCCACAAGGCTACACTGAGCTAGGGGAGCTGTCATAAATTCTTCTGAAGTTTCATTTGCCTTTAATGATAGATTAGTACACTTCTCATCTCCTTAGTTTCCATTTAAGGGCAATATTATTTCACACAGTCATCAATAGTTCTTGATATGTATATTAGCACACTCAGGTGAGCTGCCACAGTTGTCATAGAGATTTTCTTCACATAATTTCCCTTTTATTAAAAGAACTTCTGTAATTGTCACTCTTCTTCTGCTTGAAAAGGCAGCAGATGCTATGGCTGATAATGATTAGCTCAGAGTCTGAGCAGTGACATCAATGCAGCCAATCCCCACTCACAGCAATGGGATCAAGATTTAATTCCTGCCAGAGCTGCAGTGAAGCATTGGGATCTGCTGCCAGGTTTGGTGTTTGAAATCAAACACATTAGTGTGTGTTTAATTGTCAGCTAGTGGACCCTGATAATTGCATAATTAAGGCCACCTTTACAAATCCTCTTGATATTATGGCTACTACTTAAAAGCCCTGAGTAGTATTTCTTATACAGGAGAGATTTGGGAACAATGTGGATCAAAGAATAGAATACAGAAAAAAAGGAAACAACCAAACAACATTTTTGTAATGGACCTTCCCCAGTGCAGACTTTAAAAAAGAACAGAATTGTTGAGCAATTTACACCTGTTCCCTATTTGACAGCAGTTTATAACAACATGATAGAAATATTTCATTCTGAAGCACGTGTTTCTTCTTGGGAAGTAAAAGAAGTATAGTTCTAGCTAAGGTTAAGGTTTAGGGTTTTTGAAGAAGTCTTTCTCTGTGATGTTTCATGACCCTTTTACCTTGAAGGACCCCATCAAATGACTCAGGCTGTCAAGAGTATGTTAGAAAGTTTGATTCTTCTACAAAAATATAAAAGTAAAGAAAAAAGTTAATTGCAGGTTGCCTTTCAGAAAGCTGTTTTATCTCTGGATTAAGACAAGTCTTTGGGATTAGTGTTTCTGGAGACGAGCAAAATTGTTAAAAGGAAGTCTCATTAGGAGGACACAGTCCTCTTGCCACTGAACATCTCAAACAAAATAATATAATTGAAACCATGCAGCTTTAAGAGAGAAAATTCTGCAGTATTTACAGCTCTGCTGTGTGACAGGTGTTCATCCTCAGCAACAAAACCTGCACACAGCAAAGTGATGGGAAGGACAAAGTCAGCATCCTGCTTTGTTCCCTTCTGATACCTCTCTATTTCTGCCTGACCCAAGCAGATATCAAAAAGAAGCTGGCAACAATTAAGATAGCATTTGAGAAGTAATTAAAATGAGAATTAGATTCAGGGTAATTAAATATCTGTTGATTACTGTATACACTTTCAAAATCATACAGATGTCATCTCACCCACTGGTGATATTTACTTAGAAGTGAAATTGTTTTATAAACAACTGACTGAAACTGCAGAGAGAAGTGGGAAAGTACTTGCCCAAAAATGAAATTACAGTAATACAGAAAGAATATAGCACTGGACAGCTTTATACCTTATCCACATTGCAAAAACCTGAGAGTAAAACTGCCCCCATTGCAGTGCAATGATAAATACACTCAATCCTGACCCTCAGCAGAGGCTGTCTGCTAGAGCACTGTACATGGAAATGCAGGTAGGAGCAGAAACCAGCTGGCAACAGTGGAAAAAAAGAAAAATGAAAACACCAAAGGGTCTGAAATGCTTGTAAAAGCCTGCTAATACTGACTCAGTGTGGTCCTACATGGAGATGTAGCCCACCTGCAAGCAGCTGCAAGCCTTCCTGCCTGTTTTATATTTATTTTATATATATATTTATACCTATTCATGTTTAATGTCTTGTCTCACATCAGCTGCACAGCACCAAGGTGCCTTGGAGTGAAACTGCCACTGCAAGCCTGGGGCAAATAAGATATGCTGAAGAAATAAAGTTGCTGCTTCCCCAAAATATTCTCTTAAATGCTTTGCTGTTTTCTCCCTTCCCAGGGAGAAATAAGGGATTATTTTTCCATCAGGAAGAGGCAGGTTCTGTAATGCATTCCTAAAATTCATCCTGTGGTGCTAAAGAGCCAGATTGCTTACACTACCATGTTTAGCACATACTGCTGGCTTTGTTATATCTCAGAAGAGATAATTATTATTATAATAGTTGTTGTTGTTGTTAATAATAATAATAATAATAATAATAATAATAATAATAATAATAATAATAATAATAATAATAATAATAGATAACAATAGATAATGGATAATCATTATTGGCTGTAGTCTGGTCATCAGTGCCTACCACTGTCAATTCCAGGGTACTGACAGATTTTTCTGACCATGCTACTCCAGTCTAGCAGCATTGCATTGCAGACACCAAAGCTGA
Source organism: Molothrus ater (assembly GCF_012460135.2). NCBI lineage: Eukaryota > Metazoa > Chordata > Aves > Passeriformes > Icteridae > Molothrus > Molothrus ater. The sequence goes on along the minus strand of NC_050483.2, from coordinate 5,521,987 downwards.
TAAAAGTTTATATTTGCTTCTAAGTGATGGTCACAGATGGGAAGGAATTGGCTGTCTCACCTTCCCCTCTGAGAATCCCAAATCTGAGAGAAAAACTGCATCACAGAGAAAGGTCACACCTATCTTCAGCTTCTCTACTCTACCACCCCTTTACTTAAGGGTACAAACAATTTCCCTCTCAACAGAAAAACTGTGAATTTCTGAGAAAATACTCAGTGCACATGTAAAAATAAACTAAAAAGCACTGCTTAAAATCAAAGCCTTTTCAAATTATTTCAACCAAATAATATTAACATCGGCCATATTCGCAAATATAAAAGCTGAGCACAAAGAAACCCAAACTGAGTGAGGACAGTCAGATTTTTTATTGAACATTCACTGTTGTCACCTTGTTTTCTATTATTCTTCATCTGAGAATTGTTTGAAAGTTAAAGATGCTTGACCCCAAGAGAATTACTATGATTTATACAAGGATAACACTGGTGTCGTTTTTCACCGACAAATTTTTGAGGAAAATAGAAATTTTTTAATATATTGATACATATTGCAAGAATCATAAAACAAGACTTGGAAGACTTGCAGCAGTCTTAATTTCTACTTTTCATTTGGAAGAATACCTGTACTGGGCAGACAAATGCAGTGCAAACATTCCCTCTCTGGGGGCAGTGGGAGAAGCATCACAAAATTCTCAGGTGAGAAAAGAGGCAATTCCATTCAAAAGGTTCATGGAGGCTCCCTGAGTGTGCTTTCCACATGAGATTTTGCTTCAACTCTACAATATTGTACCAAGTGTCATTAGTTATGCTACTCCCTGTTGCAGACATCTTTTATGAAAAATCCTTTCCTTAAGATTTTTCCTCCTGAGAAGCCTCAGGAACAAAGTGCAAACAATGGTTATCTGCTGCTGTGGAATGCAACAGGTGCATCTGTGATTGGTCCATGTTGGATGTTTCTAATTAATGGCCAATCACAGCCCAGCTGGCTCGGACAGAGAGTCTGAGACAGCTGCCTTTGTTATCATTCCTTCTATTCTATTCTTAGCCAGCCTTCTGAAGAAATCTTTTCTTCTATTCTTTTAGCATAGTTTTAATGTAATATATATCATAAAATAATAAATCAAGCCTTCTGAAACATGGAGTCAGATCCTCGTCTCTTCCCTCAACCTGAGACCCCTGTGACCACCATCACTACTCCCTGCAAGGAACCAAAATAGGAAAGAACTTGAGATAAACCACAGAGTGTTTTGGGTTGGCCATGCTGGAGCAGATTTCCTGGCAGGGTTTGTGACCTCTTGGGGGACTTCTGTGGGCTGTTCCTGAAGGGATGCAGCCCATGGGAGAGTGACCCACACTGCAGCAATTTCTGCAGGACCCACAGAATGGACTCACACTGCAGAAGTTTGTGGAGAGCTCTCTGCCATGGGAGGGACCCCAGGCTGCAGCCAGGGAAGGAACCTCTTCTGAGCAGAGGGAGGAACAATGTGTGATGGCCCCCATCCCCTGATTCCCTGCTCTGCTGGGGAAAGAGGATCAGCCCCAGAAAGGACCCTAAAGATCCTCCAGTTCCAACTCCCCTGCCGTGGCCAGGGTCACCTTGCAGCAAGTTCCTCAGAGCCCCATCCAGCCTGGCCTGGAAAACTTCCAAGGATCCAGGGGCAGCCACAGCTTCTCTGGGCAGCCCGTGCCAGGGCATCCCCACCCTCACAGGGAAGAATTTCTTCCCAAAATCTAACCTAACCCTGCCCTCTGTCAGTGTGCAGCTGCTCCCCCTTGTCCTGTCACTCCATGCCCTTGCCCGAGTCCCTCTCCAGCTCTCCTGTAACCCCTTTAGGAACTGGAAAGCTGCTGGAAGGTTCCTCCCAGAGCCTTCTCCTCTCCAGGCTGAACAACCCCAATTCTGGAGGTGCTCCAGCCCTCCCAGCACCTTTGTGCCCTGCTCTGGGCAGATCACACTGAAGATTTGTCACAAGTTCATACCATCCAGAAGAGCCTCACCATCCACCCACACAGGTGTAAGCAGCTAACACAGCTTTGACCAGAACCTTTAGATAAGGTCAAACAAGTATTGAATGAAAAGAGCAGATTGTGTGATTTTAGGTGCTTTCTCTGGCAGCAGTTGTGTCCCTGGCAAAATGCAGCTGGACATGCACCATAAACAAAAGCAATGATCAGAAAGTTGCATTACAATCCCAGTTATCAATGCTGCAGGTAATGCTGCTGCTGCAAATTGTTCAAACCCAAAATAAACCAAAGGAGTTTTTCTGTGGCTTTTTTTTTTTTCTTTTTCCATACTCATGGTATTAGAAAGGCATTAAATACTTGCAATAGCAGTGGTACCTAGTGCTCAATAGCTCACACACAGCTTAGGCAATTAGAAGCTGTTTTCTTTGGAAAGAATGCATTAATATTGGCCAGGACAGCATAAGGATAAGTCATGGTGTTACTTGTGTGAGACTGACTGCGATAAGGAGATTATTTGAGCTTGGCAAAGTGATAAGTCTCTGTGGATTGAATAATTTCAGCAGCTTGGGAAGACTGGAAGGGCTTTTGCTGCACTGAGCAGCACAGAATGCACAGAGCCATGAGCCAGCTACCTGCAGAACCAGGGGCAGAAAGCTCACACCAGGGCAACCCTGTCCCATGGCTAACTACTCATTTCTGCAGCTCACTGCAAACATTCAGCACAGGGGGTGCATGTGGAATAACCAACATCATCAACAAGCAAGGGAAAATAGATAATAAGCTCTAAATAAGCTGCAAAGAGCCAACCCCAAAACACCCACCCTGATCATGCAGTAATAATTTACCTGAAATTTTCTCCTGCACACTCGTAACTCCACCTGATTTATTCAATTTTGGAAAGAGAACAGAAGACTGGTAAGGCAGACACACCAGGAGCTTATTCTAGAAAGCCACGTACAAACAGCAGAATCAGCATCAGTGATTTGTGACTACTATTGAGGAAATTAGAAATAATTGCAACCTTTCATTACAAAACCTGTCATTTGGTATCTGCAAGCAATTTGGTGTAAAGCTAATCTTGACGACTGAGTCGCTGCCAAACCTAATAATTTGCTGCATAAACATTAAACCATATAATTGCTCAAGGTGAATGCAAGAACCTATAACATTAACTGTTGCTCTATCAAGACCAAACCATGAAGTTCTTGATCCAAAGAAATTGGAGCTGTAGGATCAGGCTTTTATTTTTATTTTTTTTCCCCTCTTTGAACATAATGAGGGTAAATATGAACTCAAATTTCAGGACAAAAAAAAAATCCATAACATCTCCATTGAGGAAGCTTATTTTGGATTGCTCACATGAACTGCTAAATTCACAAACACTGGGCTAAGTATTTTGTGTATTTAGACCTCAACTGCTTCAGCCAAAACAACTGCACAATGTGGAGAAACCATTAGCATTTATCACAAATCAGATTAAACCCAACAGATTTTTTCCACACATAGACTGTGGATCAAACATCCTCACCACACACAGCTTAGACTTATGCCTGGATTCTGCATTCTCCTTCCATTCCTAAGCATTTCCCCCTAGATTAGTTCCTGCCCAGTTTGCAATTAAAAACCCCAAAACCAACAAAATATTTTATAGCATAAATGTAATTGATCTGTGCTTTCACCAAAAGAACTTTCACCAGCTTCTTGTAAACCTGATGTAAAAACTCAGCATTTCTGTCACAGAAATGATATCAAGAAACTCCATTTGCAGCCTGTCCTCTCTTGTCACCTACCACTGTTATACCCTAATCACTGTATAAATGTATTTTAACACACTCCCATGGGTCTAAGCCCATGAGTTCCTACCCAGCTTGCAATCAAAAAAACCCAAAATATTTTTTACAACATAAAAAATAATTGATCTGTCCCTTCACTACCAGAACTTGCACAAGTTTCTTGTAAACCTGATGTAAAAAAAAAAAATCAGAATTTCTGTCATAGAAATGATATCAAAAAGCTCCATTTGCAGCCCAACTTATCTTGCTATCTACCATTGGTTTTGTTACCCTAATTACTGTATAAATGTATTTTAACACACTCCCATGGGTCTAAGCCCATGAGTTCCTACCCAGCTTGCAATCAAAAAAACCCAAAATATATTTTAGACCATAAAATACAATTGATCTGTCCCTTCACCACTGCAACTTTCACCAGTTTCGTGTAAACCTGATGTAAAAAAACCAGCATTTCTGTCATGGAAATGATATCAAAAAACTGCATTTGCAGCCCATATTCTCTTGCTATCTACCATTGTTGTACTCTAATTACTGTACAAATATATTTTAAATGAATATAAAATTATTGTATAAGTATAAAACGATTGTATAAATACAAAATTACTGTATAAATGTATTTTAATCCACTGCCATGGGTCTAAGCCCAGCTGGACACCAGGACAGACACTTTTATGGATATCCTGCTTTTCTGCCAATTTTGTTCCAAGGATTTGGAGAGAAAGGTGGATTGGCAAGGGGTTTCAGATGCTCCCACAACATGTGAAAATAAAGTTCAAATCACAGCGTGGTGCAAAGCATTATTGGAAGAGAAAAAGAAAAACTCTGTCCCACAATGTGTTGAAAGCTTCCCAAATGGTGAGAGCTATTTCAGAAAGTTTATTTTAGGTAAAAGAAAGCTTTTTTTTTTTTCCCAAGGAAGTGGTAACATAGGATTACACATTACAAAAGGTTGCTTTCCAAAGCAAAGTAGAATTATTTTACTTCTACTTCTCTTTTCAGTATATCCTAGTTCTCCAGGACAGAGAGAAAATGTCTGGAAAAGGCTAGAAAATATCACCTGGTTCACAGCCCATGTGTGCATGTGGGTAGATTTTATTTTTTAGCAAAACTCCAAGCTAAAACATAAATCTATTAAATGAAAAAAAACCCTCTCCCACCTGTTAGAAGCACTTGAGTAAAAAATACACTGGGTTTCCACAGAACTAGAAAGATTCCTCAGAATGCTATTTTTTACATGTTCAAGTGAGCCTTGCAAAATGAAATGTTAAAAATGCATTCTACCCTAAATCCAGCAGCTGCATCCCAAATATGACCTGTGCTCTTGAGCTTTCCTCTGACAGCACCTCAGGAGCTAAACAGTTCCTTCCCCTCCTCTCCTACGCTTCTGAATGAACAACTGGGAAATAAATTTGACTGTCCTGATGTGAAGGAAAACTTCCAAGACAAATAGACTGACTTTCTGCAGTAAGCCTAAAAATAAAATGAAATATAGGATATAATAATAATAATAATAATAATAATAATAATAATAATAATAATAATAATAATAATAATAATAATAATAATAATAATAATAATAATAATAATTATTATTATTATTATTATTATTATTATTATTATTCCTCCTACAAATCTCACAGGAGCTGTAGCTACAATTAAGAACTATGTCCCTGGAGGGAAAAGGAGGAATTTTTTACATATTGAAGCTGGCCTTAGATTCAACCAAAGCCAGTGAAATATTTGATTTCTTTCACAAATTTCCAGTGCAAGTGACCTCTGTATACAGGCAGGCACCTACATCAAATGTGATGTTAGCCCTGTTAATGCAAACAAGTTCTTTATTGATCTGCTCTAGGGAAGACTTGAGCCTACACAGGGAAATAACAAGGGGGAAAAATCCCTGTGCCATTTAAAAAAAGGATTTTTTTTTGGTTTGAATTAGTGGTTCTTACAGCTCGCTGCCATCAAAAGCTACTTCAGCAAATTTCACATAAAAGTGGAAACCTTCAACCATTTTTGCATTTATCATGATAGTCAAGTATTGCGAGGTACAAATGTTCAAAACCCCAAGGCACAAGGTACAAAATGTTGTTTCTTTACAAGAAGCAACACAGACAACTGACAGAAGTTTTGTCTTATTAAAGCTACTCAAAGAAAAGATTTCCCCTCCTGCATGCAGTGGTGTGAATGTAACAAACAGGCACAGTGGGGAAGGTCTACCTCACATGGGCATCAATAAATCAGAGCTTCCTTAGCAAGAATAAATAATAAGAAATAAGAGAATGTTAAAAAATAATTAGAATTTTTAAAAAATAAAATTAGAATAAAAAAATTAAAAATAATAAGAAAAATTGAGAATAAGAATAAAATAAAAAATAAATAGTAATAGAAAGAAATAGTAATAAAAAGCAATAGTAAATGAAAAAAAACGAAATCAAAAATAAATAGTAAATAAAAATAAATAGTAAATAAATAGTAAATAAAAATAAATAGTAATAAAAAGCAATAGTAAATTAAAAATAATAAATAAAAAATAAATAGTAAATAAAAATAAATAGTAATAAAAAGCAATAGTATATTAAAAATAATTAAAAAATGAATAGTGAATAAAAATAAATAGTAAATAGAAAAAAGCAAATAAAAAATAAATAGTAATAAAAAGCAATAGTAAATGAAAAAGAAAACTAAATCAAAAATAAATAGTAAATAAAAAATAAAACTAAATAAAAAACAAATAGTAAATAAAAATAATAAATAGTAAATAAACTAAATAAAAATAAATAGCAATAAAAAGCAATAGTAAATAAAAAAGAATAAATAAAAAATAAATAGTCAATAAATACAAATAAAAAAGAAATAAAGAAACGGTAAATAAAAAAGAAATAGCAATAAAAAGAAATAATGAAGTAATGAATAAACAATAAAATTAAGAATGATAAGAAAATTAGAAAAGTTAAATGGGCAAACTTTACAAGGAAGATCAGTAAATGCAAAATCAATTTTGCTCATTTATTTCCCTAATCTTGTCATGCTGTAATTGAGTTTCAAGTTAGATTTTCCCTGCCCCCCTCACCTGGAATTTAAGCAGGCAGATGTTAAATCACTGCAAATGGACTCTGGCTTTCTAGACCCCAAGAGAGCGTGGTGTTCACTAATGTGTGTCTAAAAATAGCTTCATTTTGGGCAAAGCTCCTTTTTGTGCCCCTGAACATTAGATGGAGAGCAGATTCTCCATGGCTGATCACTGTGAGATGAATTTTACTTCACATTGTGCCCACAATTGTGCAATTAATGAGAGAAATTCAAGCTTTCTTACTGTCATCCTAAACAATGCCATTACCCCATCCATTTATTTCATTGTCTAAAGCATGAAAACCTGTAGGGCTTCACATCAGATATTTCCTTAGTTGTTCCTGACTAAGAAGGACATGCTTAAGAAGGATGAGAAATATTTGCAAAGTTGGTGTTCTGTACTCAAAATCACCCCTGTGGTTCCTTCTGCAGAGGTTCCCCCCGCACCACCCAGCACTGAGCTTCAGTTACCAGAGCCTGTGTGCACAGAAATAGGATTCCAACTGTGCTGGCACTTGAGAACCACAAAAAAAAATACAAAAAACCCCAAACCAACCAACCAACCAAAAAGAAATACACTAAAAGCAAACATACAAGCCCAAAACAAACAAACAAAAACAAAAAGAAAAGCAATAAAAAAGGGAGAGAACGAGTAAAAACCCCATGTTTTTTGCAAGATCATATAGATTAAAATTTTGTGGACCAGGCATACAAAAAGCAGAAGCACAGTTCTGAAAGAAGCCTCAAAATATACATTACACAAATATTAAAGTTATGAAACCCAAACTCCTGGAAGCCCACTATAATTGCTTCTTTCATATCTGGCATTGCACTGCTGAATTCCTTGGCTTCCAAGAGCAGACTTATGGAGATGCTGCACTGTTTGATTTGGCACTCTTCACAAGCTTTGGTAGATAATCAAAAATAGAGAGAGGGCACAGAAGAGCAGGAAAACCCTCAAAAACCTGTCTGGGCTGCTGTTGTGGCTGCCTCCATAGGCAGAAAATTTGTAAGCACAGAGCAGCTGTGTGACTCACTCTGGTTTCATTTTTAGACTGCTTTTTTATGCATCTTGACAAAATAAACACCAGCATCTCTTCAGCAGGTATTGATGCATATCCAGGTTAACCCTCCTCACTTGCCAACAGGTAGAAATTTTATTTTTTCCTCTTTGCAGTATTTTGGAATATATGAGTCTCGTTTTACATTAAGTGAAAATAAAAATGTTACAAAAAGCAGCAAGAAGTAAACAGGACAATTTAAAAAGGTACTTAAAAAAAATTCCCAGATTAAATCGTGTTTAAAACAGGAAGATTTAAAACATTCTGTGTATAAATATTCAAAGGACATAAAACTGATTTCATGAAGACTGGGTCTTCAAGAAGACCCAGTAATGACCTGGGGAGTCCTGAAAAGCTGCCAAGAAAATTGTGCTCATGTGGAAAACCAGGGGCAGAGGGAGGGGAGGATATCCAAGCCACCCAGTGGCAGCAGAAGGCTGGCCTAGGATGCTTACACATGGCTGGAAATTCACAGGAAAGCCTTCCATGTAAACAGGAATCCCCAAATATCAATACAGCCACCAAAAAAAGCTCTAAAAGCAGTGCTCAACTCCTGCCTGGGTCAGGCTGTGTGCAGTGCCAGGGCACACAGGAGATGGGAGAGCTGTTCCCAGCACCCTGGTCCCTGTTTGCTGCCACCAGCAGCAGGCCCTGGGGACAAAGCCCACGATGCTGGGTGTGTCAGAGCCCTGCCTCTGCTGCCAGCAGGAACCTGTGTGGGAATCCTTAAAATCCAAGGGTTTTGGGAAAGCTGCAAAAGGCAGGCCTCAGAGACAGCAGAACTGGGAAAAGAGCTGAGCAGCAGCCATGAGATTGGTCAGCAGAAAAATTATGTAAGATGTAGAAAGTAAGAACAACTAAAACAATGGTCTGTGTATTAACACTGGTCTAGAATTAATCCCTAAGCTGCAGAACAGTATATCTAGTGAGATATTGGAAAGTTAATAAGCTTTATTAACTAAGCATTATTAAGCTTAATAATGGAGCTCTGTGCATTGTAAATAGTCAAGTACAAGTCAAACACAATACCTGTTTTAAGGCTTACAAGCAGGTATTGTGTTTGAAATAAGCATTACTTTAACCAAAGGTACACATGCTTATACTGGTTGGATGGAACTACTGTCAATGTGCTTTTGCTTTGTGTGATTGGTCAAAAAACTTATAAAGTGAGTTGTAGCATTAAGTTCTTGGTCTGCTGCCTGGGATGTGAGCTGCTGGCACCTTCCCATTGTCATAACCATGTAATGAGAATGATGCTGGAAAACAAACAGCTCAAGGCACGTTCCCAGCAGTCCTGTCCTGTTGGTGATTTGTACACAGACCCCTGGCCAGCAGCAGGAACCCTCCAGAGCTGCCTGGCCAGAGGATCCCTCACTTGTGCTGGGAGCAGGCTGGTGGCTGCAAGGGGAATGAATGCTCCCAGCAGTTTAACTCCTATTCACATTTGCACTTGGAGAGCTGCCAGGTTTCCAGGGAAGCAAGTCATCCACAGCAGCTGCTGCCCAGTTATGATCTCCTCTCTCTCCCCAGACTTCCTCCACAAACATAGAGCAGATCCTTGTTGGCCAGCTGGGGCTTTTTGAGGCCCCCAGAGCCAGGAGAGGGCTGGAGCTCTGTGCCTGCCTCCAGCTCTGGCTGTTTGTCCTCCCCAGCTCTGTGCTGCGAGTGCAGAGCAGCAGATTGTGCTCTGTGCAGCATGGCAGTGCTGGGTGATGCCCTCGGGGATGAGAGACAAAATAAACTCTCCAGTTTGTGCACAGCCCCTTGTGGCTCAGCAGTGAGGAGAGGCACGGGACTGAAGGCACAGCGCAGGCAGCAGCAGACACAGACCCACTGTGTGAGCAGCACCACGCTCAGCTACAGAGCTCAGTGTGGCTGTTGTGCACAAGAAATTAATCCTCACAGAGGATTACATAAAAGCCATCCCACAGTCTTCCTCCTTTTTCAAGATTTTGAGATTGCTTTCCCTTCCCCCCTCGCCTGCCGCTCCTATGTGCACATGCTTGGGGACAGACGTGTTCCTTAGGCAGCAGGAATGCAGAAAAAGTGCCTTCTTCTGAACAATGCTTTCATCTCCTTATTCCAAGAGTTTTTAAAAGTCTTTTATGGCCAACTCTGCTTAGATTTGCCACGTTTCAAGTGAAGCAAAGCTCCTCAAAGTCAGATGCTTTGTCTCATATCCTGTTTGAAAGAGAGCCTGAAGGCTCTGCTGCTGAACATGCCACTTGCATATGTACCTGTACAAGTGCATTAAACTGAAGGTCTCCAAGTTAAATGTTCAAGTGCTTTGCTGCACTGCTTTGACAGGTGCTCATTCTTGTGACAGCTGAAAACCAGAAGCATTCCCTGCAGACAAATATTTTTTCCTGATTTCCTTCAAACCTGCTGGCAGAGTGCACTGCCTGATCGCTGGGCTGTTGTGCTAAAGCAGAACTACCCAAGTGAGCAGCATCCTGGAGTGATGCATGTCTCAACAGTTGTATTAGACAAAAAAAAAAAAAAAATCATCTAGTGGCCAAATTCCAGTTGCAGTTATGGTCCCTTAATGAAATTACATCTTAATGGAGCTGACCTAGTTCTACATTAAGACTACTGTACCTAAAATATTACATGGATGGAAACATATTCTTTGCCATTTAAGCTGCAATTTGCAATATTGATTTTAACCCCAGATGAGACCTTGATCCAACTAAGTGCACTATGAATCCAAAAATCCTGACCTCCAGACCAAACATTTGTTCTTGATTCTAAGTGCAAGCAGACTGCCTCTCGTTTGGGTGAGGGATGTGACCCAAATCTCCCAGTTAACACTCTGGTTCAAAGAGTAATCCTGCTGCATGCAGCTTTCTTTGGGATGAAAGCTACACCAGAACAATCACCCACACTCAAGGTAATGACTCCAAGTTCTCAGAGATACCGAGAACCACCAGGGTATTTTCATGCAAAATAGGAAAAAAAAGGCAAACCCAAAAGTCAGAGTTGCAAACAGAAAAAAAAAATAACCTTTGATTCCTTTATACCAGAGAAAAGTAAGGGCAAAGGAGTGATTTCATCTTGTCTTACAAGAGACAGAGCTGTTCACCATCCCATCACAAGACCCTCCTGCCCTGGCGGAGGCACTCTTCAAAGATTTTTTCATTGCAACCAGAAGCACAGGGAACCTTCAGAGCTTTGTAATACCTGTGTGCTGGTTCTCCCTGCAGTCAGTGACACCTAGACCTCCCACAGGTATTTAGGTGCTCACTTTCTGCTGGTTTAACTAGGCCAAAATGCCTTGACACTGATTTCTGCCTTACCACCCCTCTTCCTCCCAGTACATGATGGTAATACAACCTCCCTGCTTCAAAGATGGTTAATGAGAACAAACTGCTAACATCACTGAGTCACTTCAAATTATACATGGTCACCTAAACAATTCTTAGGACTTGGGGCTCAGTCTTCAATCACAGGCATGGAGCAGCCTGACTACCTGCAGTGAATGAGATTTTGAAAAGTAATTTAATCACAAGAACAAGGATTTGGGAATTAAAAAAAAAAAAAAAGGAAATTGTGATTCTAAGGAATAGAGGAGACAGGTTCTCTAATTCTGCTCTGTGCCTTTCAAAGAATCTCTTTAAGGAATTATTAGACTCTATGTGACTGAACTGCACTCTCTTTACAAAGTTGACTGCACAGCTAAAGCACAGAACAAATCAAATGGAGTGGACCCTTTTAATCCAGGAGAGCCTCTCTACGTGACCAGCAAGACAGACTCTCCTCAAACTGATCTGTTTAGTGGGATGGGCAGCTCGAAATGCTCATCCCTCTTCCCTGCTTGCAGACATGAGAGAAGCAGCACTCTCAGGACTCATGCTCTGGACATCATTTTCCATTAAATCATTAGAAAGCAACAGCACACAGGAAGAGCAACAGCAAGTATTGTGCAGTATTGTGAAGTATTGTGCATTCATTCCCCCCTATAGTTACTATAAAATTCAGCTTGAAATAAGGAAATCCGTAGGAAAAAAATCAACTCAAACACTCCAAAATATAATCAAGCTCCTATTTGTCAGAGTTTCAGCTGATTTTCTTGACAGGAACCAGCATGGCCTGCATGGAATTAAAACCAGAGCTGCTCACTTGCCAATACTTGAGATTTGTAAACGAAAATAAAAAATATCACAGATACAGAAAACTGAAAAGCATTATCCAGGTTGTTAACGATGTGAAATTAATTCAGTCCATGTCCCCAGCCTTTACTGAACAGCAGCAAATTTAACATGAATTTTCAAAGTGTGGAACATGAGAGGCCACAGTCATGTCTGACTTAGCACGTGCCCTTTCATCTGTCATTTTCCTCCTGGCCCAGAATTTCTGGGCTGTGTTTACTTACACTTTACAGTTGCATGGAACTAATATTGGTTAAATGAGCTCAGTGCTACAAGGATCTCAACACTCACAATGGTTGGAAGCCTGATATCAGGAGATGAGGCTAGAAGAGAAAATAACTCACTTTCACCGCTACCAAACACAGAAAGGGTGAACAATCCTCAACACTTCAACTATTTTTGCATGCCTCAGTCAGTCTTCAGGGTATTATTCTGGAACAAAGACTTAACATTATTATTTAGTAAGTGATTTCAAAATGCTCAGGAAAAACAAAGAGAATACTGCTAAAGAAAAAAGAGGCAGAGAAAATTTTCTTTCTGGTAGGAAAAAGAACTGTGCTTTTCCCACAGTAGTTCTTCCTACTCTGTGACAGTTTATTTTATGCCTACAGAATGTTTTTATTTTTGAATAGGATAACATGGAAGTTTTTGGCAAGGTACTGCTTCATGACCATTATATAAATATTCCAATGGTGCAGGTAAGATCAGAGAATTCTGAATTCTGCTAGCAGAAAACATAACTTTCCGCCAAGGTGGCAATCAAGAAGCTTTGGAAAGATCTAAAACTTCATCAACTATATGAGCATTCACAAACAACCCACCAAACACTGCTTTTCCAGAGCCCTGTGAGAGGAAACAAAGAAAAATACACCACAGTGTCCATCAGCCATTGCAGAAGCACATACTACATTTGCCCTTCAGATCAGCACTGTGCAAGCCATGAATGAACCATTCCTCAAAACCTTCCCTCAAAACTTCTGTATGGAAGGAAAACATTGGGGATGCAGCCAAGTACAAGTATGTGTGCTTTGATGTCATCTTGTTATTCTAAGCAAGCGTTTAAATCATTTTGCTAACCCAACAGATGATTTCTTGTTATATCTGGGTTTCCACCCTTAGGCTGAGGGTCCTGTCAGGCACTCACAGGACCTTTTTGGACAGCATCCAACTGTTCCCCCCTCAAAACTGGGATGTTTGCTTCTTGAGAATTAATTCAATTGTAGTAAAGTGCAGCAAATAACTCATGGACGCAACTCCACAGCTCCTACCAATGATAGCCTATGTTTTTTTCTGACTGGTTGTTAAATACAGGGGGAAACTAGTAATATATAGTCATTGACTTTAGAGAACAACTCATTTATAGTCATTACTTCCAGAATCAAATATTGCAGAGGTGGCTCACAAGTATTATTTAAATCATTTTACTAACCCAACAGATTATTTCTTGTTACATCTGGGTTTCCACTCTTAGGCTGAGGGTCCTGTCAGGCACCCACAGATCCTTTTTGGACAGTATTCAACTGTTCCCCCCCCCTCAAAACTGGGATGTTTACTTCCTGAGAATTAATTCAATCATTGTAAAGTGCAGCAAATAACTGAGGTGCTGTGGTTGGATTTCACGAGGATGAGCTGCGGTGAAACTCTGAAATAAATGATAATGCCAAAGGAAAAATTCTTCACTGTTGTCAAGTGCTCGGAAAGTGTTAACACGGTTCATTCATTTTCTGCAATACCATGCTGAAAACATACTTTTGCTGGTCTGCAGTTGATTGATGTACATTACTCATATCAGGCTAATGGCACTTTATTTTCCAACAGTAGCAAGTAATGAGTGACCTTGAGTGCATATTGTTTTGCTGAGAGGTTTTGTTGCTCCGTGTTCTCTACGAGCACCCCCAAGGAAATGAGGGCCCCGTGTTGGTGTTTTTCAGCAAACCTCATTTCTTTCATGGCTTTCTGTAAAAGAATTTGATACAGGGATAGAAGCTAACCTAAGTGAGTAAATGAAATATTGATCCACACTACTCTGGCCTTGCCTTCACCTTGTCCCAGGGCTGTGAGTTACTGACTTTTCCGTTTTGGCTGTAATAGGAATTATTACAACAGGCCTGTGCAAGTAATTACTTGGCATGGCAAAAAGGAGGGTCCATCATATATTTCTGTAGAGACGTTCCTTTCCATCAGGCCAGCAGTCTGCTTTTTTGGCCCTGTCTTTCCTACTCTTGATTCAATTCCTTTAACCATCATTAATCAAGTTCCTTGTCAGCAGAAGTTTATCAAAAGTATTAAGTGAGCAAGGTTGCATGGCCTCCTTTAAAAAAAAAAAAAAAGAGAGAGGGAGAAAAAAAAAAGCCAAGAAAAAGAAACACCAATGCAGGGCAGTAAATTTCAAAATATGGAACGCTGGTTCCATGATATATATGAGTGTCTCTTCAGCTGGAATGAGCAGTTTGTTTTAATGATAGATATTGTAGTTTGAGCCCTGATAGAATCCTTCTCAAGTTTATATGCCACGGACTATCATTTATGAGAGACCGTGTGTTTCTAAATGGTGAAGGTCATGGCTGATGGCAAAAGTAAAAGCAGTGGTGATTCATTAAAAATAGTTAATAGGGCCTGCTGTTGACAGGGATAAATAGCAACACCCCGCATTTGCAACCCACAAGCAACTAGTTTAGGCAATGCTTCTTCTGTGTTTGCACCACCCCTGCCTGCCAGAACACCCAGCTGTGAACATCCACTGCAAGATTGCTTCCACCCTTCCTGCCCACAACAGATGCACCACGGGTTTCCAGTGCGAGCAGCTTCTCTGGAGGCAGATTTCCTAACCAGCAGCTCTGTCAGACTGACTCAACACCCAGCTCACAGTGATTTTAGTGAATAATCGCACTGTACACTGAATTCTGAGGGGCCAAACGCGTTTGCTAAGTGCCCTGCTGGGGTCCCACCCTCTGGTTTGAACCCCAGCTGATGTCCCAAGTGAGCCCATGTGACATCAGTGGAAGCTCTGCTGCATAAGGGACACTGAAACAGGACCTGGCAGCCTTGGCATGACTGAAATACCAGTTATCTTTATTGGTGTTTCAGTATTTTATTTATCTCTATTGGATCCTCAATCAGAAAAGTGCAATTTCCTTAAGGTGTTTTCGTGCTATTTAGAAAACAAACTCTCCAAATTCAGTTAGAAAGAAAATACATGTACTGGTTGTTGTGATGCTGTCCCTTTTTTTGTTTTGGCTTTAGTTTTAAAATGCAAACACACACACAACAATCATCACTAAAACAGAGATGCACTCCACTTAGTAATGTTTACAGATAGGTTTTGTCAAACAGATTTGGGGCTGCACTTTGAAAACATAATTGGGTGAATGTTCTCTCATAGACACAACTCTACAGCTCCTACCAATGATAGCCTATGTTTTTTTCTGACTGGTTGTTAAATACAGAGGGAAACTATTAATATATAGGCATTGACTTTAGAGAACAACTAATTTATAGTCATTATTTCCAGAATAAAATACTGCAGAGGTGGCTCACATTTAATTTCTGACCCTCCTTGGCCAACCCGTTCTGTTTCTCCTGGGACATTTCCCTACCTAACACATTAAAACACATTAAAGTGACTTTTATTTTGGGAGAAAATTTTGTTGCTTATTCAGCTCAAGTAATTTCCTCCTCAAGTGAGATTTGACTCAACTATTTAGAGAGTTCCATTTCTTGAAGCACCATCAAAATTAACACAATTAACAACTTCCCTAGGAGTTGATCATGTGCTGCTTGAGTAGACACTGGAATGGTGCAAGTAACAGCAGCAAAGGAAAAAATAAAAAAGAAAAAAGAAAGAAAAAAAAATTAAATCTTCTGCTTAATTAAAAATAGTAACAAAGAGAGGAAACGAAAGTGAATCCATTCAGGCTTGGTTAATTCTGCCATCTCCAGTCCTTTCTTCTTCACATGATGGATATGCTTTGCAGCTGCCTAGATCAGAGCTGAAATCCTGATTATTCCATAATTACAGAAGCTCCCTGACTTTCTTCCCTCTCCCTTTACTGTGGAGAAGGAAGGTTAATTTTTCCTTACTTGATTGCTGAATACAAATGCTTTTTTAAGCAAGCCAGGAAATGGGGCCACGTTGTCTGGCTGAGAACCCTTCCTAAAATGTAGTTTTGCCTCAAATGTTTTTACCTTTCTTGGGCACTGTTTAAATGCTGCTTCCCTTGGCTGATCATCTGCAGAAACAACAGCAGCCTCTAAATTAGGGAGGCAGACAGTGAAAAAGATTTGATTACCAAGTAGAAAGGTAAATGAGATAGCTGTTGTGATTATTTTAATGCTTATCTTTCAATACTTCTATAAAAGGATCAGCTACCCTAATATAGTCATTCAGAGAAAGACAGTCTGCAGTGGTTACAAATTGACTTTTTATGGAGGAAAATAAGACTGTTCCTAACCTATTGCACTGATATTATATTTTGTTAATATTTTATGAAATAAAAGTCCTCCCATTAAGGGTGGCAAATTGCTTTATAATTATAGCACTTCGCACACTAGAATGACTACTTCATTTTATGGAAAAAAGCTCCAAATACAATTTCATTATCATCCAGTGTCTTTTCTGCCTTCTCAGGCTTTCAGCAGAAAGCACTGCCATATGCATCTCCAAGATCTCCTTTTTCAAATATTAGTTCAATTTAAAGAAGAGAAAATGATGATTCCTGTTCCATTCTGCTCACTGTTAATGAAATAGTTGTGTACAGTGGACATTTGTACCTAGATGAGTCAAATGAACCAAGTGAACAACCATAAAATATGGACCTTGTAACTTCTGCATTCAAAGGCTGATTTATATCAGTCTGAGCACTGAGTTAACTCAAGTGGTTTAGAAATAGATTTAGTTAAATCTGTGCCAGTCCATGGTGCAGTCTATCTTAAATCAGTTTAAGAGAAACTTCAATCAATTTAGCCTGATGTGGTTTACAGATCTGAATGGGTTTCTAGACCCATGCAGTTAAACCAGGTGTCCAGGCTGTAATCAGACAGTCTCCAGTCACTCTCTGATCTCAATCCAGAGCAGCACACTGCTGCAGTTCTCACATGACAGCAAGACTGCAGCACCAAAGCTTTTTTTTTTTCCATCTCCTCATTTTTTTCATCTTTCCCCTTTGAAGCCTTGGATAAAACCATTACAGCCTTCTGCTGGAAAGCATCAGCTGCCTGGCATAGCTGCAATCTCATCTCCTGGACAACCCAGGGACACTTTTGGTGCTCAGGCCTGCAAGCTCCAAGGTTATTTGAATTCCTTGTCTGCTAGAAGATCATCACTGCAGCACCATCAATACTGCAATATCAAATCTATATTGCAAACCAGAACTCAACTGACATGTGCAACTGGGAAATGTCAGTAAAATATTCTGATTCTAGAAGAATAAGTTCTAAAATGCCCTAATTTCATCAGCCATTATGCAGAAACTGCTTTCAACCGCAACAAACTAGCAAAGCTCCCCTCCCTCCACTGTAAGAACTTTTTGGAATGACCTCTGGAGAAAATATTGACTCCATGCAAAAGAAGCAACAGCAAAGCAGAAATTCACCCCAAACTCAACCACAAAACAGAAACTCACTCCAAACTCAACCACATGTTGCTGCTTTGAACTGGAACAGCACAAGCCTGAAATTTGATTCTGAAGATTTCAGCCAACCTAAATGTCAAGGTGGGAACAAAGTGATTGTCCTGACATGTCCAAGACTTAAGGATCAAGAAATTCCAATTCTTTAGTACTGTGAACCTTTCCCTAACACCACATAATATATAAACCCCTATAGAGTAAATTTAGTTTGCTTTTGGTGTTTTTTTTTCCTCTTACCCTCTACACACAGAGAGTAACTCATCGATTTTTACTCTTTTTTCTCTTTTCCCCTCTCTTTTGACTAATGCCATGACATCTTGTCCTACAGTTTCTGGTTTTACAGTTTTGATTGCTAAGCAGTGAACTTCAGCGCTTGAGGAGGGTGCAGGATGCATCTTCTGCATCTGCAGGATAAATGTCATTTCTTCCATATGTGGAGCATTGTCCCTGCACCACGTATGTTTAATAAAGTCTGGTGTTTACTTGCCAAGAAGATAAAATAAATTGCCTTTAACTCTTCCACAACAATTATGTTTTATGAACTTCAGCCCTTCACAGCTAGTTCACTGCACAGAAATACTTGGTTGATTTAGAAAGGTAAATTCTCCCTGTGGCACAACTTGTGTGGTCAGCCACAGAAGAAAACATGTCATTATTTATGTTAGGAAAATTGGTCTAGCTAATAGATTTTCATTTAAATATACTTCTGAGTTAAAAAAATATTAAAAACCAACAGAACTCTAAATTCTGGACTAAGGATATTAAAACCCAGGCACATCTTTCTATTCCCTTCTGTCTCTCTCTGTAGATAAAATGACATTTGGGCTTTCTTTCAAAATGAGCAAGCAATATATTGCTCAGGCAGGATTTTATGAGGTTATTCTTCTGTAATAACTCTGTGCATTCTTCTGTAATTCTCCTGAAATAATTTTATTCTTATATAATCACCCAAAGCCAGAAATCAAAATTATTCTGGGCTGAAATTCTCCATGCCCTTTTATTTTTTTTTCCCCAACATACTTGGGTGTGATGCTGTTGGCTCCATTTGAGGGGACTCTACAGCACAAGTCAGGAAGGCACCAAGACACTGAGCTGGCAGAGGAAGCTGAGGCAGCACACAGAGAGGTGTCTGAAAGTTGCCTTTGTGGGTGCTGCTTCAAGTGATTTCTGAAGGTCTTGCTTATTTTCAATTGTTTGTTACTGTCAGGGACAGACTCCAGTGGGGGTTTTGATATTTGCTAGAACCTCAGGACCCCTGCACTGCGAGTGGGAAGGATATCAGTGAAGGAAGGTGTCCTTACCCACCTGGACAGCCAGAGTGCAAGCCAAAGATCAAGTGCTATTTCGGTTTAAACACAGCCCCACACAAGGCACTTGCACATCTCATTCCTGGCTGCATTTACAGACAGGAACATGAATGGTTTCAGATTTCAGTTCCAGTGTGAAGGAATAGAGGGCTTTGGGCCTTCGTGGTGACAGCTGCAAAGAGAAAGAAGGAGGAGAGATTGTTTCCAGCCTGCCCCCCCCCCTTCTTATCTGGCTCTGGGATGATATCACTTGAATGTAAACCCAGACCTTTCCCTGATTCCCAAATACTATTACACACTCCAATTTTTACACATCAGGACCCTTAGATTATTTCTACGCTGGCTCTGCACCAAAATAAGCACTGGCAGAAATTCAAAACATTTTTCAGGGAATGATTAATTGTGTAAGTGCTCTGAGATGTACAACAAATATTCCCTGGTTTGAATGACCCTCCCAGGCTCTTGTTAGCTAAGATGACTTTGCAGAAGCTTACAGAACATTTTGACTGATGCCAAACCAAAATGCAGAGTGCAGAAACTCCAGCCAACAGTATAGATCAACCAATGCCTGCTCCTTTCTGACTTATTTTTTGTCTTTTTATTTTCATTCTAATGACACAGCTTCTGCTGCTGTAAACAAAAAGGTGATACAAATGCATATTGAAATGTGCATTTGCACATGACATTTCCCAGCGTCTTTCAATGGCACGGTATTTCAACAAACTGTCAAAATGGCTAAAAACTGCTACTATTGAGTCTCCAGCAGAACAAAGAATAGGAGCAGATCACCTCACTTAAGCCAAAGGCTCACTTTAGGTTCTGTGCTGTTATATCCCATTAAAAAAAATTAAAAAAAAATTAAAAATTATTAAAAATTACCTCTTTAAAGATTGTGTTGGGAAAACAGATAGAAAGGTAGATAGATATATTAGGTAGATAGATATATTAAATAGATTAGCTAGATAGAGCCACAATCCAAAGTAAATATTTGTACTTTCTGGTAATGAACAATGCATCCGAGCCCACAGGCTTTTTCCTCCCTCTTTTGTTTCCTGTTCTCATTAAAATATTTTTAAATGAAAATGTCATTGGTATGTCACATTATTTCACCCACATTCTACTCTCAGAGGCTCATTACTCTTATTCTTCAGATAAATGTTGGTCTAGGAACAAAAAGCTTTTTTCCCCTTAGGAGAAGAAGGGTAAAATAAAAAAATAAACTAACTCATCAGCAAACCCCATTCAATTCAGAATATTGTTTCAAGTGCTCTAGTATTAATTTAATACCCTAAAATTGCAACATTCACTTAATTCTAAGCACTCTATTAAATTTTCTTCAGTATCCATTTGTAAATGGAAAGCAACCTTTATTTAATACACTGAACAAGACCATGGAATTTTAAAACCAGAGGGTTAAAAATTAGGGAAAATCTGATTAGAGACAGATGCAGAAAAATGTAGACCCATAGAAACAAAGCACATGAAATCAAAGGCCTGGAAATCTAATGCTGCTAAGCCAGTGCTCTCGACCTGAGTTTAATTAATGTTTTTCCAATCATCATTATTCCTAGATGAACCTCCATAGCAATTATTAATGCCTAATAATAAATGATGAGCAGACACACATATGAAATCATTCTAATGGAGAGAGTCACGCAATTGGGAATCGAAAGCACAAAAGGACAAATCCCAGAAGCATGTTGAATTTTTGGAACTCTAAGGCTTGGTATCCAAACTTCAGCAGGCAGAGAAAACACAGCTGAGCCTTGAAATACATCTGAAGCTTGCTCCTGCCACCTGCAACTAAGCATGCCCAGCTTGAGAACTGAAATGCAAAATGCTTGAGGTGTTTTAGGGTGACCCACTCTGTAAGATGATTTCATCACAGCAACGACTTGCAGGCTTTGTGTGTCCTTTTTCAGACACGGAAAAGACTGCTGGTACCATCAGTGGAGAAATTCATTAGAGAAACAAAACTTGCACAATTGGAGACTAACGTTTTATCACCTTACTTCTAAATTCTTAAAAGGCTGTTGACTTCCAAAAGCACAATAAATGCAGCTGCATCTTTGAGTTCACCCAGCATGAGCACAAACCTGGGTCCTGTCCTAACATGCACACTTTTGGGGAGACAGCCCTCTGTTTTATTTTGGTCAGGAGGTCCTTTCTGACATGTGCCTGTTGGGAAACAAGGGGCAAGAAAAATCATCTCTTTTCTGACAGTAATAGTCACACTAAGAAAAACCTTCAAATGCTGCCTTGAAATTGGCAGGTTATTTAAATTAGTGCCTCCTGTAAGTTTAGATAAAGTCAGATAAAGTCAGATACAGCTTTTGAAGTCTGGAAATGGAACCTTTTATTTGCAGAGGCTTTTGGGTCATGGCATGACCCAAAGCAAAATAAAGGTGCAGGTAATTATGAAACAGAAACTTCAAATCAGATTCCAGCTTTCTGATCCACAAAGCCCATTTTTTCCCCCTTGTGCTTTCCTTTAAGCCAAGTAATTAGTGCTTTATGAGAGATCCTAATAGCAAGACTGAAGCTCCATCTGTGACTGTTTATACAAACTGCATTCCTCATCATGTATTACTAGTGGTGCAAAAGAGAAAATATCTATTGCATATTCCTATATTTTCTTGGGGTGATGCCTTTTTTTTTTTTGTTTACAGAAGAAAGAAGTGTTGCCAAAAGAGTGATTTCAAAAATATTTTATTGTATATTTGTATTTGTAATTGTATACAATATTGGTAATTGTATACAATTTTTGTATTCAGAAATATTTGAATATTGGCAATTTCTGTAAATTGCCACCAAAACTAAAGTTAAAGAAGCTTTTTTATTTTTGCAATATATATTTAAATACTAATTTCTCAGACTCTCCCTTAAAATCTCCTTAAGACAGGTAAATAATACTTCTGTTATGGAGAAAGTAGAGTGCCTACAGAAACAGACACAGAGAAAGCAAACTTCCTTTTCCCTAATAGTTTTCTGAAGCTTGATTTTGAAACTTTGGGGAAAACCAAACAGGAACTGTTAGCTGAAACACTGTCGTATTAAACAAAGAAAATGGTTTTATAAATTGAGTATCAAAATTTTTAAATAATCGAAAATCTAAATTTTTAAATAATCGAAAATCTAAATTTTTAAATAATCGAAAATCTAAATTTTAAAAAAATCGAAAATCTAAATTTAAAAAAAATCGAAAATCTAAATTTAAAAAAAAATCGAAAATCTAAATTTAAAAAAAATCGAAAATCTAAATTTTTAAATAATTGAAAATCTAAATTTTTAAATAATTGAAAATCTAAATTTTTAAATAATTGAAAATCTAAATTTTTAAATAATTGAAAATCTAAATTTTTAAATAATCGAAAATCTAAATTTTAAAATAATTGGATATATAAGTTTTTAAATGATTGAATATTTAAATTTTTATAAATTTAATTCAATGGCAAACACACGAGTCAGGGCAGGAGTGGCAGAGGAACTAAAGCCTTACAGACTGCAGAGGGTATAATGTAAAGTTTGACTGGTGCTACCCTGCTTCTCAGACTATGTGTGCAGACCGGCTTTTAAAAGGTGTCACAGACACATCCAGCCAAGTTGCCAACGCCCTGATGTTGACACAGAAGTGCAGCTCCAGCTCCTCACAGCAGAGCTGAGCTGATCACTTGCAGTTGGGATGTAAAGCCCAAGGGCTGTTAATTCACACTGTCCTACCCACAGCTATAATTAATGCCTGCATGGCAGATGAATTCATCCCCCAAGGGTTTGTTTGCTGTCCACATGAGTGTGCCCACAAAGATCTTGCAGCTTCAGAAGCACACCAGCCACCTTCCCACAGCCAACAAAGCTTTTATTAGCTCCTCTTCTACCCACCTAGGGGGGGTATTTTTACTTGGAGCCAGCTTTTTTAGGCACCAAGTAAAAATACCCCTCTCTGTAGGAGGAAGTGCAGTTTGGTTTTAAACCCAGAGCATATCTGTCACAGCTAAATAAACACAGAGTTTCAAAGTAATACCTACCTAACCACATTCTCTAAAGGACTTTAAATAAGTAAAGAGAAAAAGAGGGGGGAAAACGTTTTTGGCTGTTCTAAGTACTTCCCCATGGCTCCATCTCCATTTTGGCTCCCACAGGGCCTCTGCCCTTCCCAGAGCTTTCCCTGTCCAGAACAAAGCTAAGGCTTTAACACACCACCACAGAGAAATTAGGGTATTTTGGACTGAAATCAAACTTGAAGTTCAAATAATTTCCAGCAAGAAGCATCAAAAGGGGGGGACAGTGTCCCCAGAGCCCCATCCCTCCCCAGATGAGCTCAGGCAGTGAGGGGTGATGGGGACATGGGGCTGCCCTGATGGCAGGGTGGCACCAGTGCCCAGGGGTCAGGCCTGTGGTTCTGGGGCATTTTCTCTGCTTGCCCTCATTCCTACAGACCTCAGCTCACATGAGCCCCCTCCCACCGCTCAGGGAAGGACAACGTCCATGGCACTGTGAAAAACAAGGTTCACTCTCCTGGGAAAATGTAAAAGTTTGCTAAAGGACAACAGGAGACAAGGACAATAAAGATTTACAGCCAGGGGGCTTCTTGGCGTTCCACCAAGAGCACACCTGCTATTTTGGAAATATCATTTCCAATATTTCCCTTTTGGAAACATAATTTCCTTGAGATATCATTTCTATGGCATCAGCCTGTTGCATATTCATAAACAATGATGCATTTTTAAACTTTTCCCCCAGACTAGTTGGCATGTTCCAAGAACTGTTCAGCATGGCTCCTCCTCCATTCCACCTTTTTAGAGCATGCCCTATTTCTTGACTGTGGTTTTAGTCCATTCTCATCACCTCCAGTTTTTGGGCTTTGGTCCATAATTTCTACCAAGAGTGAGTGCTGATAACTGGCACATCAATATCAGGGACCTCATCCTGTGTTCATTGATTGTTATCCCAACCAAGCAGGGAGTTTAACGCTGTTTCACTACTATGTCTAAGTTGAGTTGGCAGAATAAACTTGACAAAATAAGTTTATATGCATTTATTGTTATGGTAACAATGTTAGTAATTATGCCTTGTGTACTTTACCGTGCACCACAAACAATAAACAAAACCATCAAAAAAGTTTTTTCTGTTCAAGAGAGAGGGGGAAATGTGGGAAATGCATCTGTAGAGAATGCTCAAAGCCTGACAGAAAGCTCCCATAGGGTGCATCAGTATGCAAACTTGGAGATAAGAAATGGGGATTCAGAAATGCCATGGAATAGAAAAGACACTGCTGAGAGAGAAATGGAAATACAAACAAGTTTCCAAGGATGGTTCAGCAAATCAGACTAGACTCTGGAGAAATAGAACTATGAAAGATGTAGTAGGACCCAGGAGGGGTAGTTTTAGATAATTAACTTTAAGGCTTTACAGCACGGTGTGGCTAAAGCTCATAGGCCAAGAAACACTTATAGTGTATTGTAATTAAGAAATAGTTGGCTTCTGATCGTGATGGTGTGAATTGCAACATCTGTATTGGGAGACTGAAAATGGAATAAAAGTTTTTAAAACACCTCTCAGTTACCCTATCTCTGGGTCAGAAAAGGGCTTAATCCAGCAAAAAGCTACAGCAAAGTTACTTTAAGAGTGTACATACAGTATCCACTTAAATATTTGCAGAAAGTCAATATTCTAATACAAAACTATAACAGCACCTACAAGGCAGCTGCTGTGCAAGAACTTCCCTGGCCCCAGAGGAGCTCCCAAGGCAGAGCCTGCAGCTTTGGAGCTGTGAGAAGTCCCCAAATGTAGCAATAGGCTCCAGCATTGCCACCTTCTTGAAGTGCCTATGATGCCTCAGGTTTCAGCTTTTATGTTTTCAGAGTTATATTTTCTGCTTTCAACTATAAATTCACATTCTCACTCCTAGCACCTGAGTTTGGAAGCCTTTTCCAAGGTCTCAGATCAAGTCCTGTGTTTAATTCTAAGCTTTGGCTTACAAACCCAAAGTTCTGGGAGTTCCCTGGGATGCCTCAGGTTTCAGCTTTTCTATTTTTCACATTCTGTGCTGCTTTAGTGTGTGGGTCTGAGCTTCACATGAGGGGATGCTGAGCTCTGTGCACAGAGCAGGGAGACAAAACAATTCCTGCTCCAGCTGGGCACCAAGGACAAATGATCCCAATCTCAGCCCAAGAGCACAAACCCCGTGGGCTGGAGAGAGAAAAACAAGCAGGGTGGGACTGCAGGGGCTAAAGCTGGAATGGGACAATGAACTGCAAGATGCAAATGGAGCAGAACTGATCCAAGGGAGAGAGCCCGGGAGCGCTGGTGCATTTTGGGGCCATTTTGGTTCATCTTGGGTGCAGGCCTGGCTGGGCTCTGGTGCTGCCCAAGGTGGATCCATGGAGGAGATGCTTTGAATCAATCCCTGCTTGATTCTTTAGCTCTGCCCAGCCCCTGCTCTAGGGCAGAATTCCCAAGGCATCACCTGAGCTCAGCCACGGAAGGGGTGGCAGGAATTTCTCAGCCTGCAGCCTCCTCGGAAGGCTGCTCATACATCATGCACTATAAAAGCTAACACAATTCCAGGAGCTGTACTACATGGCCAAGGTCAGGGATATTTTCTCTGCACTCACACTTTCTGAGCACTTCACAAAAGCTTGCCTTAAACAATAGGTTTGTTATGATAAAGACCAAAGAGCCCACAATCCTGAGGGATTGTGTTTATTGTTTTAACCTTTGCAGGCAATGAGAGTTAAGAATGGAGAAATCCAAGGTAATGCACAATTAAGGGGCTAATTTACATGATTATTTGTCACTATTTCTCACACATATCAAGTGCTACTTACGAATGGCTTGCTAAATACCTATTTGTAAAT
Source organism: Molothrus ater (assembly GCF_012460135.2). Taxonomy (NCBI): domain Eukaryota; kingdom Metazoa; phylum Chordata; class Aves; order Passeriformes; family Icteridae; genus Molothrus; species Molothrus ater. Next base: position 5,496,161 of record NC_050483.2, on the reverse strand, counting down.
ACAGATACAGGATTTGTGCACAGCAGATACCCTGCTTAGTTTGACTGCAGGGCTACAATCCCAGAGCACTAGGAAATAATAAATGTGTGGAAACCAGAATGCAAGTATTTAAATAATTCAGAACTACGGTATTCACATCGAAAATTTTGCTTTATGTTTTCCAAAAAAACACACCAAATTCAAGGGTCTTGTATTAAAATTAAGTTCTAGGAAGAAAAATCTTTTAATTACAAATCTTCTATTCCCCAATAATACTATTTTTAAGTAAATATGCATTTATCTATGACTTGTATTACTTTAATATTGATAATGACTATTAGCAAAACATTTACAAATGCTACCTGAGAAAAAGTGGAGCATAACTAAATGCAATATTAACAAATAAAACAAGCATGGGTTTGGGGCATCTGAATGTTAGCCTTCCTCATGAAATAAATTTTTAAAAAATAAATAATACATACAGTACTTTGCCCATACTGTAATTTGTCAAGTGTTGAGGAAATTGGCATGTCTTTTCTGCTGATTTATTGGTTAATCCCAACAATCCACTGCAGAAAAGGCCAACAATGAATTACAATGCGAGGAAAAATTAAGCAGCACATTTAAAAAGTGTTTAACCACACAGCCCTTAAAGCGAATTTCAAAGTTCTCATATACCTAGCTAAAATATTTTGGGTACTACAGTAGACAATATTTTCTCTTTTATGTATTATGTGCTCTATAGTAGCTTTGCTACTATTGATTTCAAGTATGTTTTAAAAAATATACAACCCTTGGGTTCCCCAAATATAAAACATGAAGGCATGCTGGATCTATTACGTTGATTTTCTAGGTACTGGCCATTTCTATGCATCAACTAAACAAATTATTTAATTTAAATCAATGACTTCCTGCTTATTGTAATGGATTTTTTTTTTTTTTAAGATGAAGCAGGTTTTAAAATAAAAATACCCCAAGAGAGGACTAGGCACTTCTAGACTTGGCTTATTTTCACATAACATAATGGGCACATTTTTAAATTATTATTCACTTCATGTAAATTCCTTTCCCTGTCCCCCCTACACACACAGCCCCAGCTAGGGCTGAGCTGTCCAGTTTGGTACTGGTTTTCACATTGTGGTCCCAGCTTCAGCTGAAATAAAGATTTTTTGTAAAAATATTTATTTTATTTCCTGTAAAATATTGGTAATCAGACTTGGCTTCCTCTTAGGCTTTGCCATGCAAGAAATGGAAAATAAGGAACACCTTCAGCTGAGGTCAAAATAAGCCCCACTTGCTGCTTTGGGACAGAATTCAAAGCCTGGCTGTGGACAATTGGAAATGCACAGCAGGTTTGAAGCAAACGCTTTTTGAGGGCACACCTTGAAAAGCTCCAGCACACCTTCATGTTTCATATTTTAGATACAATGCATGAACTGTGCAGAAAAACACCAGAGGCAGCATACAGTCCATACCTGGTGTACACCCTCAGCTTGCACCCTCTTTTCGGGTAAGAGTTTTGAAAAGAACCTTGGGCTCCACCCAAGAGTTCCATCTCCTGGTGCTTCTTCTTGAGAGCTGTGCCAGATGCTCAAGAACTACCTTCCAACCCGAATTTATTCAATGCAAAATTATGCCCATTTCTTGTCCCACCAGATCTCCGTTAGCTTAACTATTGTTTTGGGGTAGGCAGTGAATATGATTGTTTATGGGCTGCATCCCTTAATTTTGGCCCTAAATGACCTCTGTTGTAACTCTGGCCAGTGCTCTGTGACTGGGTACTTGGTTGCACATTTTATTGGAATATCCTTAAACTGAAGTTCCAGAGCACTTTTCAATTCCATGAGCTCAATTCCCTAAACTCTTCAGAGCAGTTCATTTCATTGATCCACCCTTAACTGATACAATTTCTGAATTTTTCCCTTCTGACATCACTTTGATGTTCGGGCACCTTCTTGCACATAATTTAAACTGAATCACTTGTGATCACTTCTTTCCAAGTTATCACCTCCACATTCCCCCTGAGTCACTAAATTTAAATCTAAACTATCATCATGTGGTTGGCTCCACACAGCACATGCAAAAACAGATTTTGCCACCTTGAGAATAAGCATAAAACACTTTCCAAGACAGAATCCACAGCTTCTGTGTATTTTCAGGCACAAAGCATCACCTTTATTCTGCTCCCCAAAGCAAATCTTATATAAATATTTGCTTATATATATATATATATTTGCTTATATATATATTTAACATTTAGCCAGATGATTCTTTTAATTAGATAATAAACCTATACTGTGCATTCATTTCAGAGAACAGACATGCTTAGTTTAAAAATAAAAATAACAAAAATCAACAAAACTCAAACCGAACTCAGACAATAAACTCTGCAGAGTCCACAACCTGGTTTCCTTATTCTAGATGTTATTTCAGTAAATTTCCAAGTATTTGCCTTGCAACCAGTCAGCAGGCTATAACTAAACCAGAGAACCTGGGAAAGAACAAATTCTAAAAATAGCAAGACATTATTTAGAGCAAATACTCTAAAATAACAACAAACTCTTCAGTTTGCTCTACAAGTTAATACCACTTTTCACCCTCACACAACAGGCTAATGTGTCCAGAAATATCACAGCAATCAGAACTCAAGACAGAAACTCTAAAAGAAAAGAGTTATTTTTATAAAAATGATGAAATCTGGGGTTTGGGTTAGGTTTTTTGGTTTGGTTTTTGGAGAGATGGATTTCTTTTTTGTCTTTTTTTTTTTTTTTTCTTCACAATCTTCCCAAACCAGTTTTGGGTCCTCAGAATGCTTGACAGAAACCAGTAATACCCATGATTCTCCAAGAAGGGAGAAAACCCCTTGCAATTCTAAAAGCAAACACCTCCTCCACAATGAAAAATTTCTATCAGTTGAGACTTCAATACACTCACAAACTGCAAAATCCGGCAAAACATCACTTGAATTCCACATTTTTGCCTGGTGCTGGAAGGGACTGTCCTGCAGAGAATGCTCTTTGAAAACAAACATCATACCAACAAAGCCCAAGCAAGGACACACTTGCAAAATTGAAATAATTATCAAATATACCACGAGGTTTAATCTGGGGCATCCAAAACTTCATGGACAAATCTAATAGGGAATTTGTGAGAAATCCATCAAAACGGTCTTAGAGAGGGAAAAACCATTTTTGAAGGTGAAAATTCTTACTTGTCAGTTACAAGCAGAATTTCCCAGTAACTGCAGTGCAAGGCCAATACATTTCAAGACATTTCTCTCCTTAGGGAAACCTGAACCTTCATTTCTCACTCCACAAACCAAACTCACACCCAGCCTCTGCCTGTGTGCTCTCAGTTTCTGCTGTTGATGCTCCTTCAGTTAGAACAAAATATAGAAATATTTAGTGAGACAAAACCAAACAAAAATAAAACCTCCAGAGTCAGAATGAAAATGAGTCTATTGCCTAGTCTTACAGTCAATTTTCTCAGAGATCCAAGCTCAAATTTGTATGGGAAAAGTAGTGAAGCAGCAGTCCCCTTTTTGTGATCCTATGATTTGTTCAAATTTCCTTTTCCATTGAGACGAGACAAGACAATAAATAGTTAAGATTTGCTCCAAATGAAAATAAGTTCTTTACTAGCATTTTTTCCCCTTGGCAGCTGACCTGAAGAGCCTAATAAAAAAGTTATTTTCAGATGCTTAATTGTGATTGCAATCTGGAGCCAACAGGATTACCAAGAAGAAGAGGTATGAGTTCCATCTGCTGGCTGATAGTCGAGACACTGGGAGGGAACAGTTATACCCCACCAACAAATCCCATGCCAAGAGATGCCACCAGAGAACATCCCATCTGTCAGGGAATTACTGGGCAAGGTGAGGATTTGGGCCAGGTGATGATTGGGAAGCCTATTGAGAGCACTCCCAATGGTGCCTCTGGGGAACCGGGCTGAGTGAGGAACCCCAGGGACATCAGCCTGAACCAAAGCAGAGCAGAGCAGAGGAGGAATGCTGCACACAGCAAGAGCTGAGGGCACAAAAACATCACCAGGGCACGCAGCTCAGCACAGAGGAAGTGAAGAGAAGCACCTGAGACCTGTGAAGGGACAAGGAGCACTCTCCAAGAGGAATTTGGCAGCACCTCGTAGCAAAACAACCACTCAGCAATTTAAAAAATGACAGAACTGTGATGATGCCTTAGGGGGGAGATGATGCCTCAGGTTTCAGCTTTTCTATTTTTCCCATTCTGTGCTGCTTTAGTGGGTGGGTCTGGGCTTCACATGAGGGGATGGTGAGCTCTGTGCACAGAGCAGGGAGACAAAACAATTCCTGCTCCAGCTGGGCACCAAGGACAAATGATCCCAATCTCAGCCCAAGAGCACAAACCCCGTGGGCTGGAGAGAGAAAAACAAGCAGGGTGGGACTGCAGGGGCTAAAGCTGGAATGGGACAATGAACTGCAAGATGCAAATGGAGCAGAACTGATCCAAGGCAGAGAGCCCGGGAGCGCTGGTGCATTTTGGGGCCATTTTGGTTCATCTTGGGTGCAGGCCTGGCTGGGCTCTGGTGCTGCCCAAGGTGGATCCATGGAGGAGATGCTTTGAATCAATCCCTGCTTGATTCTTTAGCTCTGCCCAGCCCCTGCTCTAGGGCAGAATTCCCAAGGCATCAGTGACACCAGAGTGGACACTGCAGAGTTTTTGTGTGTGTAACACACTCTCTCATTTCAATTGCCAAACTGTGCATTTCACATCCAGTGCCCCTGTCCTGTACACACAGATCCTCAGCTTTTCAACAGTGATGTCATCTGTGAGCACTTGTTATTTGATAGAAATCCCATGTTTGGGTGATGCCATTACTTCAGATAACTGCAGAGGAATTTGATTTACCCTGTAAGAACAAAAACTACATAACCTCGTTTCCACATTATTTCAACTCCTTCGCTGCTCTCTATTTCTTACACTGAGAATTTGATCCTCTTTCCAAACCTGACATCAGCAACCACTGCTCATTTCAATGGGTCATGTCCTGGATCCTTCCTCTGCTGCTCCAAGGGAGTTTAGGGACCTAAAGCTCTGCTACAGCAGCAGCTGGGGGATGCCCAGCCATGGGGACAGTGCCAGCCCACGCTGTGCCACACTCCCAGCTTCTGCAAGAATCCCAGTGCTCAGCAGCACGGCAGAGGCCAAAGGGGAGCACAGCAAAGGCAGCACAAACCACAGCATGCAGCTCCCAGGTGGGAGAACCAGTCCCTGGGCAATGGCTAAGGACAGCCCAGCAGCGTTGATTAGGTGCTGGGAGCCTCCCCAGAGTGGCCACGGGATCAAGGGTTGCAACAAAGGTGTTTTGTAATCACATATAAGGCACAGTTGAAGAATAATCTCACAGAATGTATGAGGTGCCCAAATTCATTCTGATTTTAATGCTTATTGATTTTACTATACTGCTCTTCCATGTTGTCTAGTAGCACTTTATAAATGTTTTATGTAAAATAAATAATTCAAGAAAGACACTGCTTTCTTCAGTAAAGTTTATGACATCATAAGAGCTATTTTTTGTGACTATGCTGACTGCAATGATAAAAGAAAAAGGAAAACTGGGATCTAGACATTTCAAACGTGACCATTTTCTAAATCACAGCTGCTTTTTCTGTTGCAGCAGCACTGTGTTCAGAACTGTATTAGCTATACATATATATAGCTAATATGTATTATACACACAAAGCTATATTACTACATATTTTATAGTACTATAAATATATATAAATATTTTACTATATATTTTATATCTATATATAACATAGTTCTGTCCATTTCTGGTACAATTTTTAACATTTTCCCTCCCCTCTGATCCCAGTGCCAAGTTCTTAAATATAGCAGACTGCAGTTTGTTGAATTAAAAAAAAAGGATAAAAATAATAAAATAATATAAACCATTATAAAATACTATAAAATATTTTCTATATGTCCCCATCATGCTGTCCCTTTTGTTCTACTGTGTTCAGCAGCATTCCCATTATATCAAAGGGAGAGTCTGCAAGCTGAAAGAGGCACTTTTGACTTAATTGAAAGAAATTGCAATCTGGCTTTTTAACATAATTTTGGTCTACTGACTTGGCAACAGCCAGCCAATTATAATGGTTAAAACTCTTTCTAATAAAAATATTTCATATCCTTATTTACACTCTCTTTTCACCTTTCTGTCAATTCTTGTGGAGCACACCATAGGATTGAAAATTTACCTATATTATAATATATATATTTTATTATATATATATATATATAAAACCTATATATATATATCCTATATATATATCTCTTTAGTGGTGCCTCGGTGTCCATGTGTTTTATGCCAGCACATTAACATTTACACTCATCACTGAAAGGGAATTATAAATAGATTATAAACCATGGTTACATGTCTGTATTTCTTCCAGCTGTTAATCCTCCCAGTTTAGAAGGATTCCTGACTTTACAGAAGCACTGCAGCACATGGAATGAATAAATCCTGCCTGAGGCACACACACACGGAGATAGTGTTATGCAAACCTTGCTGCAGGTCACCACAAAGTCAGAATGCTCCTCACCTCCCAGGAGCCCATCTGGAGGACAGACAGACAGACAGAGAGAAACAGGCAAAGGCACCAAGAGCTGGAAGCATTCTGCTTGGTTAATTCAGTCCACAAGGATTTTCTTATGCATTTTTACAGTGGTCTGCAAATCTATTCAGTGGGAGCCCAAGGATAACTCCACTTCCTTGAAATTTCATCAGCCTGTGGGCAAAACTCGCCCTCACCTTCAAGGAATCATCTGAGCATTTTGAAACAGAAGATTGCTGGGTTACAGATAAGCTCAAACCTCACCAAGAGCAAGTAAATAAAATGAGAGTTTCTGTTCACTTCTCAGTGAAAATACTGAGCTATTAAATGTCAAATGCCATTCACCATCTTGCACTACCTTACTCACTAGAGCTTGGTACTTGCAAGTTTCTTGGCTCTAATTGTGACAGCACTGTTTTAGACATGTTAAAAATGCTAAAAGTGCTGGGTGAATGAATAAAACAAGTAAAAAAGAGCATTGTTTCAGAGAATAATGGAAGTCATTAGCATTTTTTTCACCATTATTGCTTAACAATCCGACAATTTGGTCTTATACATCCATACATTATATTCTTGTAATATTTTTAAAAAGTGCCACAGTCTGAGGGCAGCTAAGAACCAAATGCTGTCAAAGACTGGAGCAGGGTTAGCAGCTGGAGAGCACCATTGATCTTTAGTGCAGCTGATAGAGTCTCACACATCAGTGCTGGAACAGACATTTCCACACCACTGTGCAGTTGGATAAGAATCTTCTCATCTGAGCTACAAGCACAGAGATTACAGCTGGCAGCAACAGGAAGGAGATCCTTCTGCCAGAGAGCAAAGTGACTTTCTGAAGGGATGGGAACCCTATGCTAATGCCTGCAGAGATTATAGGGCCAGTAGGAATAGTTATGATCATTGTTTAATCTTCTGAATATAATAAGCCTCTCTCTCCTGTAACTTGCTCTTATCCATTCAGAACTCGAACACAATTATCCAGTGTGCAGTGCTACATGATGGGCAAATGGTACCACCCCAGAGTGATGAAGCAGCACAAATCCAGCTCCATTCTGCACTAAGCACACAAAACATATCTCTAGTATTACATCAACATTGCTATTATTGCTTCTGGTGAATTCAAATGAGGATGCAAAAAACCCCAGCACACTTTATTTATCAGCCTTAATTCACAGCCTGCTGGGTGGAGGCTTTACTGCAGATTCATGTGTGGGGTGCCTGATCTACCTCTAGAAAGGATGTACACCTTCTTTTTTTCTTCACATTGCCAGTATTTATCACTGCCAGTTATTCCAGGCTGTCATTAACACTTAGAAATCACATCACTGAAGACTAGAATTGTATATAAACCTTAGGAAACTGCTGGTGTCAAACGCTTCATCTTCACTGACTCCAAATGTGCATGGCCCATGAGAAAGAGACATTAAACTGCTGCCATGCAAATGCACAAGAGACTCACAGAGCACAATTTCTGCCTGGCTCATTTGAGGCAAAGTCCACCCACATGGCCAGGGGATGGCTGAGCACACTCTGCAGCAGCCTCACCGCTTTCTCCTGCCTTCTACACTCAGTCTTGGGCAGTGACCAGCATGTTCAAAAACACAAAACATCAATACCATCACCATGACACCAGCACACTGTGGCTGCTGCTTATTTCCATGGCTCAGCACAGTGTCTGCAGCAGGAGCAAAGCATTCTGTGCAGCTGGTAAAGTGTTTCATCTAAAACAAAACTGCAGTTTAAAAAAAAAAATAAAACAAAAACACTTTCCCAAGTCTAAGACAACCAGCTGCCTCAAAACTGAGCCCTGATATAATTTGCTTCCTCAGAACTGGTTGTCCTAAGGTTCCCAGGGGCCACAAAGGCAGTGCAGGTAGCCAAAAGAATGAATAAAAACAGGGGCTTTACTTGTTGAATGAGAACTGCCAGCAGAAACGCTTTGTGCAGGAATCAATAAAACCTGTTTGACAAGTAGAAGGTATTTTGCTCAAACCCTACTGAAAATTTTATTTTGCAAGGCAGAAACAACCTATGTGCATTTTTATTTCTGTCAACAGCAGAGTTAAATCCTACAGAAAGAAGGGTTTGTTATTAGCAATAACACAGCGCACCAAAGGCATTCACTGAGAGCAGGACACTTTGGGCCAGTCAGAGAGGTGAACCTCTGACGGGTTTCTGAGCTGCACAAACAAGGTACCTAACAAGTTAAAAAGGTCCTTTGGTGAAGTTTTGAATGAACAGGCAGTCTCCACACTTTTCCCAGCCGCACATATTTCACACGGGTTAGAACAGATGTGCCCTGAGATGGTTCTGTATTGGTACAATGTCTGCCACAAGGCCAGAATCAGGTCCTCTAGCTTGTAAACTGTGTGACATAATGATGTGTTCAGCTCATTTCACACCTCAAATGGCAACATTTCTGCACAACTGGCACTCAGACACAAAATGTTCAGTGAACTCCCAGATCCCATCTTCTTTCTCTGATAGTGAGGCAGTCTTGACGTGCCCTTGTGCTAGCAAAGGGTTAAAACCTTTTCTTATGTTCCTAGAGGGTTGTAAAAGAAACTGCTGAAGCTGATCAATGACCACTGTTAAGACCTGGAAACCAATTATAAACCTGAAATTTGTGATGAACAAAGCTCTGAAACACTAGGATGAAAACTACTGAATTAGTCTAGTTCATTAAAATCATTAATAGTCATGAAATGAAAACCACCAGAGTCCAAAAAGGCTTAATGCCCTATCCATATTAATTAGATGGGAGCAAATCTGAAGTGAAAAGCAGCACATGCTTTGTAGAATTAGCAATTGCTCTCTACAGACTACACAGATCTCTATTAAAATTCAGTTTAATTAAAATTGATCACGTTAAGAAACTGATGTGGTTAATTAACTGAATTCCTGAACTTCTTTTCATACATTTCACAAATGCATTGTACACTGTTTTCCTGGGTGACAGCTTATGTTGCAGTGAAAATCTCAATTTCACAGGTTAATGCTGCATGTTCTGTGAGGCCCAAAGTTCCTGTGTCCCTGCCAGGAAACCCTGACACCACAGGGAAAATGACAGGCCTTGGAAATTTCCAAAATCCACCACCAGAAAGCCTGGCTGGAGTTTTAAACAGTTTCTCTTTTAGGTACGTGTGGAACTGTGGGCACTTATGAGGGAACATCCCAAGAGCTGTGGTCCCATAGGGTCTCTCATTAGAGAGACAAAACTTTCACCCAAAATGAACAGGAAAGCCTCCAACAGACCCATCAGAGATGCAAGATCAGCACAGACTGATGTGAACAGCCAAAGGCTCTGCTCCATACAGGTAATGAATGCAAACACACAGACTGCAAGTGTTTCAGCTCCTAAAAACCATTTGCTCCCTGTGTCTCAGCAGCATCCATGCTGAAATAGGGCTTGGCCCAGGGCTTAAGCCAAGAGATGTCCAGGAACACAGCACTCTGCATGGAGACTCCCAGGGCAGCCTCCAAGAGGCTGCAGGACTGTCAGAACCCAGGAAATTCCTCTGGCTGCCCTGGAGGGCTCCAGCCCCTGCCCAGGGGGCTCAGAGACCCTGGCACAGAGCCCCAGACCCCTGTGCCTTTGATTTAGCCCTTGGAAAAAACAATTAGCAACCTTTAGATGAAGAATTACAAGCCATGAAAGTTTAAGTAGAATGAGAGTGAATTTATCACAGGGTGACAAATAGATTTTGGGGGGTTTTTAGAATGGGGGTTCAGGGGGCAAAATGGAGGGATCTGGGTGTGTCCAGCCTTTCTCCTTCTTCTTGGCCTCCATCTTCTGCTGGGATGTTGGCACTTTTAGATTGGTTTAGAGTAGAGACAGACTGTCTAACACAGGTAATAGGTATTGGAAAGTAACTGTAAATATTGTACACATAGTTTTTAGTATAAAAAGATAACACTGCCTCCAAGGACGGGCAGAGTGCCTCTGTCTGTCCTGCTGAATGAACCTCATCAGGCCAGGAGAAAGAATTTTATAGATAATAAACAATAAACAACCTTGAGACCAAGAACTGAAGAGTTCTGACTCCTTCTTCGAGCACTGGGCTGGGAAAAGAGACTTTCTAACACATCTCAGGGTCAACTCTGACCAGCTGAAGACCCCATTCTCTAAACAATGAGGCAACAATTTCCAATTAACAGCAGACTTGGCAGTGCTGGCTTAAACGTTGGACTCCATCTTAAGGGTCTTTTTCAACCCAAATGATTCTGTGATTAACCACTAGTGCCCTACCAGCTTCAGGAGAAAGACTGAATCGCATCTCCTAAAGACTCATTTTTATCATTTATCATTTCATTTCTATTTTGTATTGTTTTAAACAATAAGGCAACTGTGAATTGTGCCATTCTCTTTTTTCGGTAGGAGGACTTCAGAATTTTCCACGGGCATGGTTTAGCCTATGGAAGCAGCTTGGTTATGAAGTAGTGCTGCAAACAATTCTCATCCTTTCACAAAATATCAGCAAAGGGTGCAGAACCTGCCCCTGGCATCATGCTGTAAGAAAGGGCATCATTTCAGCTGCTGTTTGAAGGGAAGTGGATGGATGACCATCCGATCCAGCATAGAGGACCATGCTGCAATATCAAGGTTAACACCTGAACTGCCAAGCAAGTGGCTTCCCAACCTTTCAGGGAGCAGAGTGACACATGGGTTCTCAAAGACTGATAAGCAACAGACACAGCCCAGGGCACACCTCGGAGATAAAACCCAAAATTTGAGAATTTTGACAACTAGTGAAGAGGTGTGATCTAAGGTCTGAAAAATCTCAAATCTAAATGGAGGCTAAAATAATCACCCAGGAATTATAACACAATAAATACATGACAAAGAACAGAATTTCACATTTACATTTTACACGCCCTTGATTTAAGTTCAAATCTGTATGAATAATAGCACTGAATTTGGTATGACTGCATCTCATTCTTTATTACTTCTGACCACAATATAAATGCTAAAGTGGTATTTTCTTCTCTGAATTCATTTTGCTAAAATAAAGTGCATCTGACTAGGATGTAAGATACACGACTGACTCTTAATTCCCTCGTGGCCAAACCCTTGTTAATGTCTTGGCCTGTTTCAGTAAAATGATCATGGTTCAAGTAATGTAAAACACATGCATTCAATCATTTTCCTTTTCCCTAAAGGCAAATACTTTCTTATCATGGTAAAACAGGAGTCGTGTGCTGAGGCATTGGAGAGCCAAAGTTCTTTTAAGCCTCATCAGGAAATTGAACACTTACTGCAACCTATGGTTTGGAGCTGCAGAGTGAAACAAAAGCATAATGCAAACAAACATGGGAGATTCAGTCAGCATTATCTGGTATTGCATAAGTCTAAGCAGCTGCCTTAGAAAATGAGAATACATAAGCAAAGACCAAATAGAAAATAGAAAAATCAAATAGAAAAATTAACTTCAGCAAAAAAAAAAAATCTATTCATATTTAAATCAGGATTTCATAGTTAATAGTTAAAATACAACCAATTGAAAGGAGATGCTCATGATATGCTTGCCTTGGAAGACAGGTTGTTTCTCCCAAGTAACCACAAAGACAGCAAGGACTTAACACAGCAAGTGTGCACTCTCTACTTGTGCAGTATCTTCTTATAATCCTCTTTTTGCAACAGAAAGGGAATAGTCATACTTGGAAAAACTGAATGACAGTACAACTGGATGAAATAGTATAACAGAAACTACATGGTAATTAAAGCAGATTCTTCATTGGTTAAAAAAAAATATAATCTGAGAACAAGATATTTGAAGTTGTCCTCCTCAGGTTTCTTACAGGAAACCTGTACCGGATCTTCTGTTTCTCAGAGTGGCTTGATAACTTCCTGGCTACCATGTTGAGCCACATCTCCTCCCTGAGCAACAGCAGAATAAATGGGAATTGTCCCTTCCAAAGTGAAAGCCAGGCAAGCTGACTGGAGTCGTGAGAGGTGACAGAAAGGGAACCAGAAACACATGAGGATTAAACCCATCCTTTAGGAATGGGGTCAAACCCCAAGCCCTGAACAACTCCCCAGGTGTTCACTGAGCAACTCCAGCCCAAATGTCTTTAACACTCTGCTCCCTGCACCTGCAGCTCCAGAAGCTCCCCAGAATGTCCCAGCTCCTCAGGAACACACTTGTTTTTGAATCTCCATCCATCCTTTGCCCATCACATCTTTCCTAGCAAGGCTGACCCCCAAAAGAAGAAGATCCAGGTACATAAAGGGTCAACTCTCTGCTGCTCTCCTGTGGGAAATGCATTTGTAGAGAAATCTCAAAGCTTGACAGAAAGTCCACACCGTGTGCATCTGTATGTAAACTTTGAGATAAGAGATGGTGATTTAGAAATGCCATGGAGTAGGACAGGCATTGCTGAGAGAGAAATGGAAACACAAACAAGTCTTGAAAGATGGCATTACAAGTAAGACTGGATATTTTGGAGAAATAGAGCTATGAAAGATGCGTTGTAGTGGGACCCATGAGGGGTAGTTTTAGATAATTGGCTATAAGGCATTTACAGCACAGTGTGACTAAAGCTGATAGGCCAAGAAACATTTATAGTGTATTGTAATTAGGAAATAGTTGGCTTCTGATTGTGATGGTGTGAATTGTAACATCTGTATTGTCTCACCCTTCACATGAGACTAAAAACAGCATAAAAGTTTTTAAAACACCTCTCAGTTCCCCCATCTCTGGGTCAATAAAGAACTTAACACTCTCCTACCAACTTCCTTTTCTTGCTGCTAACACAGCTTAAACACAAGCATTAAATTCATTTCAGCAGTGGGTGACAAAACCTGTCATTGGCCTGGAATGAAAGGTGTCATGAAGCAAAAACAGGGAGCAATCTTTCTTAGTAATTAAAATAGGATTCTAAATCAGATCCTAGTTTCCAGAACCTGAAGCCCCAGAAATGAGGATTTACAGTATATTTAGCCCTTTTTAGCACCTCCTTAGCCTACAAGTGCTTTTCTGGCAGAGCAATCATCACAGCACAGGAGGTAGAGGACTGATGAAACAATCCCATGCCTTGAGCAGGCACATCATTCTGAGCAAGTCAGACCTCATAATAAGTATTTATGTAATTACACCCCACAAAACTGAATGACACTTAACACAGAGCACAAATCTTCATCTGTTTTATAACCACACAAAGCTATTACAAATCTATTAAGTTGGTGGCTTTCTCCCACTTATATGTAAAGCCAACAAAAAAGGACGGAGAAAACCTTTTATTTGCCACTGTGTAACATCATATGCAGCAGCCCAATTTAAACCAACTAGAAAGACAAAAAAACCAAACTAAAATCCACATCAATTTCTTTCACAGTTAAAAGTCAGGAACTTCAGAAGGAAACATGTTTACCAAAAGACTAGTCTAAAATCAATAACAGGAAAATATTGTACTCCTTCATATTGTTGACATCAGTTAATTATTTTATATGACTTTTGCATTCCTCATGCACGAAGAATGTAAATTCAATAATTCCTCCTCTGGGCTTCCAAATACTTCTTGGGCCTGTTACCTGCAGCAGTAGGTACAGAATGCAGACCTTGTCTGGGCTCAGGGCAGAAGATGATGTAAATCATTTAAATGAACCTGTGGAAAATGGAGGCACTGCCAGAAAATGTTACTGCTGGACTTCATTCCCAAAGTCTGCCTGAGTGCGTTAAAGGGAAAATGCAGAGAAATCCTCACGGCTGACTTTGGGAAAAAACCCCAGGCAATAGCAATTCTCTGTAAAGCAGTACTAAAGGTACACTAGGGTACAGTTTGGTCCAGTTTCTTGTCAACTTGCTGGCATGGAATCAATGAACTTTTGTGTCTCATCCCCTCCTATGCACAGATTTAAATACTGCATGGAATATTAGAGATTCTTTAATTATTTCCTGATGAATTACTAAGTAGGCAAGGTTAAGTAACAGCCGCAGTCAAAATGTGGAGCTGAGAGGAACTTTTCCCTAGATTCTATTTATTCATTTTATTTCCATAATGATTATATAATTTACATAATTATTATAATTCACATAATGAGTATTTGTATTCATGGGCACCTGAAAGAAATGCTGTGCTCATACACTGAACATTTACGACTTTCTGAAAGTTCAGGCTCATCAGGATATTTCAAGGGAATGTTTATCTTGACTGACTTCTTCAACCTTGGTGAAATGCTCATCAGTTTCTGACAGACTTCTTGTCATCTGTCTTTTGTCATCTCCCTTAGTGTGACCCTTTATACTACAAAAATCATCAACATTTAAAACACTTAAAGTGGGATCAGCCAAACTAAAAATTCAGGAAAAGGAATTACTAATTGGATTTTATATAGGAAAGTGTCCCACACTATACAATTGCATGTGAATGAAAAACTTCTGTCCTTCTTGCTGTTTGGGAAGGTAATGCTTTCTGTGTATGAAGTACATAGATACTTCATGCAAATTCTCATAAGCAGAGTTGTCTTACTTAGCTAAATACATTAAAGTTTGCTACTGGTAAAATACATTCATTATTCCTACAGTCAGATTAAAACCTTCATCTTGCTGCTGAACTGAGAGGAAAACGCTACAGAAATTCCAAGTGAAAGCACCTAGAATGGCATGGAGCATGCTGGACAGGGAGGAGGATGATGATGCACACGAGGAGCCCACCCTCAGGAAGCTCAGTCACAGTTTATCATATCCCACCAGAGCCCCTGCCTCAATCATCTATTCTTCTGCTGGGCATGGAGCAAGGAGCTTGGAAGCAAACTCCTGCACTAATTTTGTTGAAAACACCATCTGGCCCTGAACAACTCTCTGGGCTGTGGATCTGTTAGAGCCTTGATATGGTCAACATGATACTGAAAGGTCAAAGAAGGGTCTAATTATATGCCTTAGTACTTAGAGGCCATGGTCATTGGAGCATGAACTTAATCACTCAGGCCAAACAAGACTCATTTATAATTTTAATTATCAGTGAATCAGACATGTCTTGAAGAGTTGTCCATGTAAAGGAGTTATATGACTGTTGCTCAAAATAGCTGTCTTGTTTGTCTCTAAAATAACCCCTTGAGACACCCTCAATAATTCCCTGCTGATATATTTAGAATCTATCCATCTTTCAAGCACTGCACGTTAACATATTTGGAGTATTGTATAATTGCACACAAAAAAACCCCTCCTTGTGTTCCAATCTGTTACAATGGAGCTAGTAAAAACCCAGAATTCCAAACCTGAGATTTCTCAAACCAGGGCTGACCATGCAATTCCATTCACTCCCTCACATGGAACGATGCAACATGTACAAAACAGACTGCAGTGATGTTTTGACAAGTGTGGTATTTTTGGGGTCCCCCGTGGCAGGAAGGAAATGATGAATCTGACTCCATGTTCTTAGAAGGCCAATTTATTATTTTATGGTATTATATTAAAGAATACTATACTAAAGAATACTGAAAGGATGCTTACAGAAGGCTTAACAAGATAGTAATTAAAAACCTGTGACTCTCTCCTCAGAGTCTGACACAGCTTGGCATTGATTGGTCATTAAGTAAAAACAATTCACATGTTGGATAAACATTATCCAACCATATTCCAAAGCAGCAAAACACAGGAGAAGCAAATCAGATAATTATTGTTTTCCTTTTTCTCTGAAGCTTCTCAGCTTCCCAGGAGAGAAGTCCTGGACAAAGAGGATTTTTCAGAAAATATGATGGTGACAAACAAGTCTCTAGGCTCACACATTCACTGTATGTGGTGGAGTCCTTTGTGGGGAGGGAAATGAGCTGCAACTAAAGGAACACCCACTCTGGCTGCTGGGGAAAAAACCCCAACATTTTGTTTGTAAGGGACCAGGAGGACACCACATGAAGCACATGTTGGTAGGTAAGCTGATCTAGAAGGTGCACAACCTCCTCAGCTAAAAGTCACCTGATAACTTTTTTGCCCTCAGATAATAGGATATTCTCATAGGTGAGAATATATATCTATATTCTCCTATACTCACAGGATATGCTCAGTTACAAGGGACCCATCAGGATCATCAAGGCCAATTCCTGGCCTTAATCAGCGTCTTGGGGAAAAACCTCCTGCAGGCAGAGTTTAGTTGCCCAAGTTTAATACTGTGACATATGCCCCTGTTACCACTCATTTTACCCACTCACAGCTTGAGTTCCTCCCATGTTTGTACATGGCTGGGGAAAAAAGGAACAGATAGTTGTATAGTCAAAGCAGCTGGAGTAAAACACAGAGCTAGAATCAAAGATGCTTATCAAATAGAAAAAGGTAATAAATTGGATCATTTGCTCCCATATTTCCTTTCAATCATTAATCAAATCCATTTCCATATCTAATTTTACAATTTTTCTTTTCTTTTGACCTTTAATAAAATGTTTCAATTGATCAGGGTAATAAAAATGTGAATTATATGAGCTGGCACAGACAAAGAAAGACTGTTGAGTAATCTGTGTTCCAGATATAACAAGGAAAGTGCCTCTGATTAAGTATGGGCTAAAAGGTAACTTTAAAAAAATTCCAAGTATTATATTTTTATCTCAAGAATTCAGTGAAGTACAAACTTCAAAAAAATTCCAAACATGAACAACCAAAACAAGGGGTCCCAAAATGTGGGACTGCAGCTGTCCTTGAGAATCTATTTGCTCATTAATACAAATATTTTTTAGCACAAATAAGAACATATTTTCCTTTGCTCTTGAAGTTTATTTCAATTATATCTCAAACACTAAACTGCTTAAATTGTTCCATAGCAAAAGCACTTAAAAGTTGGGGGTTTTTTTGGATTTTCTAAACACCAGTGCAGTACTGTCAGCAAGAACATAATCAAAGCAAAAAGCCTGCTGAGCCTGCCAACCAGTAATATTATTTGTTTCAATAGCTTTCCTTTGAATAGAAGTATTGATTTTCTACATCAGAACTCTTCTACAAAGAGCATTAAAAAAGAAATTAGACTTCCTATTTTTTCTCCACCTTATTAAGGACCATTGTTGAAGACTAGCAATAGAGTCACCAGGGATTTAAAAGTTTGAGCTAAATAGATCAGCCATTTAGGAATTCTAGGAAATTTTCCTTATCTTCTAAGAATTCCTGCTGTGGGGCAATGCCACTCCTACCAGAATGGATAAGGTTTTTGGGGTTTTTTTTTGCCTTGGACAGAGGCAATTAGGTAAATTGCATTATCCCATGACCATCTGCCCTCAGCTAGCTGTGTTCCTCACATGAAGCCCAGGTAGGGTGAAAGGAGCTAAGAACAGCAGCACAGAATAAAGGGTACCAGTGGACTGGTGGAAGGGAGAGGCTGAACTCTGGGAAGGGAGGTCAAGGTCAGAGGTGTTTGGAAACAAAATTTAAACGAGTTCTGCACTTCATGACACTTCTTAGCTCAGAAGAATACCTACATGCCAGGAGAAATCCCTAATGACAGGTGGTTCAACAGGTTTGGTTACTCCTTCAGCAACGTCCCCGGCCTGCATCACAACAGCCTGGGAGGATTTTCAGGTCTCGGGCAGCAACACCCTTTAGCAATGCTCTTTCAAGAACAGCAGTGTTTTTTGACTTCCTCAACTTAATATCTATTCTTAAAAAAAGCCCAATGAACTAGAGAGCTACTACTGAGTCAAGTTTAGTGGAGTTAGTCATGTCCATTGAAGAACAAAGACTGGCCTTGCTTTTACATTTTTACTTAAAAAGCATCAACATCTATTAATATATTAATTATAATTAGCTGAATATCAATTTTCAGTGAGTACATTTCCATCATATTAGAATAAATTTGGTGCAGTTATTTCACACCAGCATATTGAAATTGGAGTTAGCAGAGGTACAAAGCAAAGATTTGCCCCCACTTCCATGACAGTGTTGTTTGGTTGAACAAGGGTGACCCTGGAGTATCCCCAGTGACAATTACTGCACCAGGATCACTGAGGAGACACGAGCAACACATTGCCTTTGCACTCTGACTACTCCCTTGGGATTAGGGATGGCCAATAAAAGACACAGGGCTCTACAAAGGACAGGCAATGACATTTAACTCCTAGGCTTCTGATCCCAAGGAAGGAATTCAGATTGCTGGTGCCTGCAATGCATGGAGGAGCTCAACATTTCACAGTGGGATTCAAAACAAGTAATGCGCTTGAAGCTCAGAGAAAAACCTGAGCACACAGAGAGAGCACCTAAAATGCCGGACTGAAAACATTTGCAGACAAGTTCTGGCACACAGAGCTGGGCACCTCCTTCCTCAGGCAGGCTGATGTGGTCTGACACTGGGCTTGCTAAACATGACTGATGGGGTGATTACACTGCTCACCTTCAACCACAGCTCTCACACCTTTGCTGAGGGTGTACGAGGTCACGGTCAATGCTATCCTCGCCTAACAAGGCTCAAGCCCGGTTTTTCCAGCTCCTTTCCCCCAGGCTGTGTATCAAATGACACAGCACTTCCTGTGATTCTTCCTGCTAGCCCTGTCCCGACATGCAGAAAGAAATTCTGACCTCAGAGGGGAAAAAAGCCAAACCAACCCAAACACAAGCAAGAATCATAGCTGGTTTTAATGACTTCTTGAGAATACTTTGCCTCTGGGTTCCCAGATGTTGATGTCAGCCCCTGAGCCTATTCTGGGATAGCTCCTACCCTCCTGGCAGTTCTCTGTACATGCACAGGTGTGCCAAACCCAGAGAACTGAGGCTCCTTTCTCATACTGCATGACACACACGGCTCCCCCACCTCAATCATTCAGCTGTTCCACCAGTCACACCAGAACATCCACTCACACCCTGCACATTTCTGGCTTTCCTTCAGAACTCCTCTCAGTTTGCTATATTCTAACCCATTCTTTCCAGCACTAACACAGTTGAAGCTATCAGTTTGAAGCTGGAATCTCAGTAGGGCATCATCTCCCCACAGGAAGAGCTCCCACTTTTGTGCTTGAGGGGCAAACGAGTGATTAGAAGAGTCCAATAAAATATTGGGAGTAGAAGTCTCCAAAAGAGAGAAATGTGGTGGAGGGGGATCCAATTAGAGAGCAGCTAAAGAGAAAACTTCACCCCCAGCTTAAGCAAAATCTAAGAAGAAGTTGTGATTCCTACAGTGTGTTGGAGTATCATTACCAGTTCTGGACTGAAAAAAGGATATTCAAACAAAAAGCATATTAACTCAAAGTGCACATTTTTATTTAATTAGAGGTAAAACAGAAAGACCAGTAATAGGTCAATAATAATGACTTATTACTTCCTTTATGTGGCACATTTACAATAAATGGTAATTTACCATTAGAGAGACTTATTAAATTTTTTTCTGCTAAAGAAATTAACATTAGTCATGTGGAGAAAGAGAACACTCTCCACTTCCAGCTCAAGGATTTGCATTCACCAAGGCAGTCAGGGGATATTACAGACCCCATTCCCCCTTTAGCAATGCAGGAAGAATTAAAGCATAACCGTGTATGACATCATTCCAGCTGTAGGCTGATGGGCTACAGATCGTTTCATCCATGCTATTTGAAAAACATTCCACTTTCCAGTCATTAGACCTGCTAAATGGATTCACCTGCCATACCCTTGGAATCATTAAAAAATGAAAAAAAAAAAGACTTTGGCACACAGACCCGTACTTTAGTTTTATTCTTATGGCTGATGTACTATTACTTGTACATCCTAAAAATAACTTTAAATTATTTTTTCACTTTCTCCATCTACATTTAAGTTCCCTGCTTTTATTCTTGCCCTAGGCTTATGTCAAAGTTTGTGATTAACAATTTCAGCAAACAAATATAACGTGACTTTCTGGACAAAACTTGTCATTACCAGGGCTGCACTGTGCCTTAGTATTTTTAAATAACAGCCTGTTAGCCTGCTCCAAGGAAAACAGGAGCAGTTGACTCCTCAGAAGTCTACTTCTGTTAACTTCCTTAATTGTTTGACACGAAGATAGAGAGCTGCTATTTAACACTTCTTCCAGTCACAGAAAATATCACACCATTTGTGCACTCATTATGGCCCTTAACTTCAGACTCATCTGAAAGCTTCAACTCTACAGGTGGGATTTTCAAAGCTGCCTCTAAGTCATTAATTTCTAATTGGACACCGCAACCCTCTAGGCAAGCTTTAAAAATCTCATCCTAAATAATCAATATTCTACTCCTTAATAACCTGATCTGCAAAAGACTTGACAGGACAAAACATTTAGTTACTAAGGGAGACTGCTGTGATCATGGGAGGAAAAATAATAGATTGTATATCCTCATCTTAATGGTAGGATTATTTCCTACTCCCCATAAGGTGTGAGAGGAACCAGACTGACAAAGGACAGAGAAGAAGAGGGAATCCTCTGGAAAAAAAAAAAAAACAAACCACAAATCCAGAATCAGGAGAACAGAACAGATTGAACAGTGCTGTGCACTGCTGTGTATATTCAGAATAAGTCTAAAACAATATGATCAGATGGCAAAAAAAGCCCAACAACAGCTAAAAAGTAGAACAAAATGCTGTACCATGCTACAAAACAATATATTTGATAAACAGAACACCAAATAATTAAGGTATCATTACAAATCTAACCCCACATGTTTGAAATGCACAAGACGGGGATTTAAAACACCAAAATAAATACCAGATCTTGCTAGGTTAAATAATAGTTAAATATAAAATAAGATTTCATTCAGGGTATATACATCAGCCTGAGTGACCTAATGAAAATGAGAGAACTAATTATATTAAATCTGAAGCAACAGCAGGAAAAAAAAGTCAGAGAAACATTTGGGAATATCTCACCAATTCAAGACTGTAAATAATTTGAAACACACTCTCCAAATACATCAGAAAGGGGGAGAAGGTAATCTAATATAGAACCTCCCTAGTCTAATTAACAGGCATTTGAACCACTGCATTTTCTCAGAGGGAAGAAAAATAACCCTCCCAAAATCCACACATTTAAAATTTTAATTATTATTTTCTCTGAGTTTCCTACATTCTAGAACAGTTACAGAACTGGATAATAATTACCCTGTGGAGTCCTTCCAAAATAAAATACCCTTATCCACCTTGCAGCAGGAAAAGGATTGCATTTGGCTTAACATACTTTATTTAAAAACACCCCAAATCTTTACACGCTGCCATCCAGGTAATTCAGTGCAATCAGAACACAGCTCTTTGCTTTAATGATTCTGTGAAACTTCCTTTGCCTCTGCCTTGATTTTTGCACAAGTTAGCCAATGACATGGATTATGCATGTAAAACCACAATAATGGTATAACTTTCAGCTATTTTGTTTTATAATCAGCCTGTTGTGGGATTTTTTTTTTTTTGGCATTATATGCATGAAAACCAATCAAGATTTTAGTACAGCATCTGCCAAGGAAATTCAAGTTCCCTTTCTTTGCTAACTTCCCAGCTGAATCTCGATATAATATTGTCAAGTACCTGCTTCACATTTGGTCTGACTTGAACTGGTAATCTGAGATATTCAAAAATATTCTGTTACTAATATTGCTCTGTAAATCAGCAGATGATGTCTGGAGAGATGCGTTGTTATGAATTCAGATGTTTCAAAACATTACAAATAGATGCTTTTTTTTGGAACATTATCTCAGAGATGCACTTATTGTTTTGTTTTATGTAATCACAGTGTATGTAAAATTCGAGGAGAATTAAAAGAAATTTTGCATAATGAAGAAGCTCAGCTTTTCAATGCCGAGGCAGTGTGGACTGAGCAGGTTGAGTTCCTAAGTAAGGTCAGCATCAGGATTTTAATGTGCCCAATTCTCTTTTTGACTTTGCCCAAAGTCCTAGCTCAGACTCAATTAATTCTACATTCTCCAGACTTCTAGCTGTGGCAAAGCAGTAATGGGGCTGAATGATATTGGGACATTCTTTGAATTTCTCTCACTCACAAAATACCTTAATGAAGCTTTTCTTTCTAGTATGTCAATAGCCAGTGACTTTTCTGCCTTTCTCTAGAGAGGTACTGCTGCTATAATGCAAATAAAACTCCAGAGCTGCATCAAAGACCAGCAATTGTTTTTTAACAATCCCTGGTGTTGATACCAGGATATCAAATCTTAGAAATCAATTCTGCAGACTAATTACACAAACAGTTGGACTCCTAAATTTCATTTGAAGTCACTAACGCAGTGGATACCGTCTGGGCAGTAATTTCCCTTTCCTATTTTGATACTGCAGTTTGGAGCGGTACTCCAAAGGGCTCTGCAGTGATCCTGAGCTGACACACCCACCACACACCCAGGAGTGAGCGATCCCCCTGACAATCAGCCTGTGGGAAATACCTCCATGCAGTTCATGATAAAACATGCTGTGCTAAAGCTGACCTGAACCCCTGGCATGGTTTTTCCTCCTAGGAAATGTCAGCAACCCCTGGAGACACAGTGCCACTTGCCCTGCACAGGACAGCAGCAATGCTTCACAACTGAACATACTGCATCCTGAACTGAGAAACCCTTCGTGGTTTCCACATCAAAGGAGGAGAAAAAAAAAATCCAGAATCAGGAAAAAAAAAAAAAAAAAACAAATCCAGAATCAGGAGACCAGAACAGATCCAACAGTGCTGTGCACTGCTTGGGTGTATATTCAGAGTAAGTCTAAAACAATATGATCAGATGGCAAAAAAAGCCCAGCAGTTAAAAAGGAGAATAAAATGCTGTACAATGCCACAAAACAGTGTATTTGATTAAAAGAACACCAAATAATTAAGGTATCGTCACAAATCTCACTCCCCGTGTTTGAAATGCGTAAGATGGGCATTTAAACCACCAAAATAAATATCAGATCTTGCTGGGTTAACTAAGAGTTAAATATGAAATAAGATTCGCAAGGGTGACAACACAGGCATAGCCCTGACACCTTTTCGGCAGCCACTGAGGGTCATACACGGAGGGACAAGGATCCCAAAGAGCACAGCTCTGCTTCTTTGTCCCTGTCATTCCCCCCACGCCGTGCTGAACCACCCCAAGCAGCTCCTCTGTGAACGTGTACAATTTTCCACAGAGATAAACTGGCAATTGAAATGTAAAAGCCCATGACCGCTCACTTTCTAGGTACAAAATGCTGTAATCTTGTAATCAATATGCTATTTAACACAAAGGCAGCGCAGCCCCTGGGGGAGGGGAGCTGTGCTGGGAATATGTTAAGTTAGGTGATAAGGTTTGATGCTGTCTTTCTGCTTCGTGGGAACAAACAGGACCTGAACAGTACAAGCTCAACAATGCTATCTGATGGTCACCTCAGATTCATCACAAACAACGACAGAAAGGAACAGCAAGGCAGCCCTTGAAAACAAAGCAGACCTGTTGGTTCAGGCAGCCACACCGCAGGGCTGAGAGGGAATTCCCTGCCGCCCGTCACAGCACTCACAGGGGTTTTGGAAACTCAGCCAGCTGGGGGAGGCTGAGAAACTAAAAAAAAAACAAAAAAAAAACCCACCAAACCAAACATGCACAGCGTTGTTTGGCAGAAGTAGAAACACTGGTACATTTCTAATAATTTATGTTATGAACACCATTTACAGCATTCACCCTTTAAAAGATCTCAGAAGAGGCAGCACTGGTTTACAGAGTCTATTCCAATTCTAATGAAATTACTAATCCATTCTTTAACTCTGATAATGTTCTACTAGCAAATATAACTTTTTTAACAAAAGCATCAGATACTACTACCATTTCTTTGGGTTTAATTAGGCAATAAGGAATTAACAGCCAGCTAGATAAAACTAGAAACAGTCAAAGTAATTTGAAACCTTTAAACAATTTCTAGATGTGTATTTAAGTAAGCTGCTGCCTTGTCCTTTTTGACCACTGGTGGAGACAGAACAGTGAATTACACAGATAAGAGCTGTATAATAACTGACTAGAAGCAGGGTATTAAACACAGAAATTGTCTCATGTGGAATAGCAGGGTTGTTGTCCTGGTTTTAGCTTGCATTTTCATTTGTACTTAGGAAAACAGTCTGATGATTACAGCTGATAGCAATTTGACATAAGTGGCAAAACCACACAAAATTACAAAATTTGAAGAAACTACGTAAATTAGAAATACAAGCAAACAATGTGCATCAAATATGAATCAAAGCACATAGAACAGAAAACAATCATGCAAGCTCTCAAAAAAGAGCATTTCCCTGTGAGATGTTCCAAATCCTATTAAGCAAAGCTCAACTTTTGTGTTTTTTGCCATCTCACCCTCTGCTGAAAGCTGCAGGGACACATCCAGGTGATGTGTCCATTCTTCAGTTTCCAGTTCAGAGGCAGGCACATTATAATGTAAGCCACTATTGATTTCAGGTCACTTTAACACCCTGGACTGTGAACTGTGGTGGTGGTGGACTCCAATTCATAATTCCTGTCAGATTTAGCTCCCACAGCTAAATCCACAGTGGTTGTGTATAAAAGAACTTAGAAATCATTTCAAAGTGAGATATGATCCAAACAGGGGGGTACAGTTTGAGGATATAGACGCTGAGTCAGAAGGTAAATTACTAACAAGCTCTGCTCCTGAAAGAGCTGCTTTAGTTGAATGGACACCATGAAGCAGGAGCTCAGACACACCCTGCTATGAAAGCACTGCCCATGAGGAACAAGGCAAAAAGAAATCACTGCAGAGCTCCTCTCACATTCTGGATACTCTGCAGAGCAACACTGCAGCCCTTCAGGGAATCAATTCCCCCATATCTCTTCCCTCAGCCTCAAAAGTATCACCCCAAAGGAAGTGAGTCCAACCACTTCATCAACCCAGACCTCAAAAGGAGCCTCCCACAGATGTGCTGCACTCTCTTGTTGCAGCATCTGTCACAGCACATATGGCAGCCAAGATGGCCACAACACAAAATACACTGAGTGTCACCACTCAATTTCAGAAACCTTTAAACATTCACCAAACACAGCAACACCTTACCTCATCAGAAGGCTTCAGGCATCTGCCCAGACAGAAAACCAACACATCCCATCAAAAGGCTGTGAGCTACTCCTCCTGTCCCTCAGCCCAGCCTTTTATGCCCTCCTGTTGATGCCCTGCACCTGTGAGCCCTCTGCCCCCTGTGTGATTGCTCAGCACCCCATGGCTCCTCACCTTCAAGAGCATTCACCTGCTGTTCACAGCTGCAGCCAATCTGGGATGAGGCTGGGCCCCAACCCCACTCCCAATCACCACAAACTCTGTGCCCACACTGTCTGGGTGCGCAAGATGATCAGCAGTAGTGCTGCTCAAAGGTCTGTAACACCAAGCATTGCCCACACAGGCTGTGCCTTCCTTGACATTTTGCTGTTTTGTGCTTTTCCTTCCCAAGCCTGTGTCTCTTTAGACCATAACCTTGTGTGGACTAGCACCCTCCAAACTATAGTTAAATCTGTAGAAGCCTTCTTAGGGTAAAATTAATCATGTCACAGGTATATTCTGTCTCTCCACTGATATAACTCCAGTCATGATATCTAGCCCAGTGGTAGCTGTTTATCTAGAGATACATTCAATATGAGATTACCTCATGTCACTAGAAAAATAACTAGGAGTCAAACAAAAAAAAAGAACAAGAATGTCAGATTAGCTATAAAAAGTGCTCCCTCTCTACATGAAATCAAGATGTCACATCTTCAATTTTTAATTTTTCTAAAGGATTAGAAAAATTAGGAGGGCAGACACCTCTAACACATGGTCCTTAAGTAAGGTTCTGCTAGACAAGAAAAACTGGTAATTTAGTAGTCAGTTGCTGATTTTCCATCAGTAAGTCTTATTATTACCCAAACCAGTAACAGCAGCCAACCCCTGCTGCCTATTGGCACCCAGAATCACCTCCCCAGCACTACATGACTAACCAGAAACTCACTCCCATACCTAGACTACTTCTGTAATTTTAGAAAACCAATCAAAACCAAAACAATGTGATTCAATCAAAATGAAATAACAGACAACCAGAAGCTCATTTTTGTTTGCCTTTACTTTTGCAACATTTTACAGTCTGCACTTTGGCAGTTCAGTTCTGTTGTCATACACACAGAAATAGTTGTAAGAAATAAACATGTCCAAGCCCTCTCTGCAGGTCATTATCATGTGTACAAGTTTTGAGAATGCAAGCTGTAGTTCACATATACATAGAGGAATCCCAGGGACCCGCCCAATTCATAGCCCTGGGGAACCTGGCAGTTCACAGGGGCAATATCAGAAGATGAGATATTTACAGTGACAAACTGGCACCACTGAGGCAAATACTAATGAAGCAATGTCAGAACAGAGCCCACAGGGCTCAGGAGCTTCTACAGGTATTTTAAGAGAAACTTATGATCTCTGCTATCAAAAGCCACAGGAAGATCAGTAAGAATTAAAATTGACAATGTGCCAGAATCCACCTACTATGAAACAGAAGGTCACTACAAATCCTCATTAAAGCTGTCTCTCTGCTTTGGCCTGATTGAAATTTTTCAAACAGTTTATTATTACCATGAAGGTAAGGGCTGCAGTTGCCCTGCCACAACCTTTTTTCAGGACCTTTGCTAGAAAAGTAGATTTGAAACAAGGTGGAAAACTGAGAAATTGCCTCAGGACAGCAAAAGGCTGCTTAATCAACTGCTCCAATCTCCAGCAAAGAAGAAATGCTTCGAGATGCCAAAGAGGTGTTAATGATAGATATTATAAAAGGGAACTGCTACGGTGCATCTTCCAAGGACTGCTACAAAAGCCTTGCTGGCAAAAGATCAAGAAAACAGCTTGCAAGTGCAAGACCGTATCTATAATAAAAGTACAATGTGACAGGTTTAAAATCCATAAGCTATGCTGAAGTACATAGTTCAGAATCCCAACGACCCAGCTGGAACTGAAGTTATTGAAAGCCTTGGCATTTAACCACCACAGGAAAAGGAAAGACCCCAAAGCCTTTTCTCATCTTCTCACATCTCTCCACTAGTAGACCTTATGCCAGGAAGTGCAGAAGCCCAGATTGCTTCTATGTAATCAGCTTGGAAGACCACCACGCTCGGAAAACTTGAGCAGGTGTTAATCACAAAGAACATTAATCACAATGAACAGCAGCATTGAGTAACACAAAGCAAAACCCGCAAGCCCACCACAGGTCCTTGAAAGTTATGGGAAACTGAGGGTCTCCCACGAGCTTCCCTGGCCTCCGAGGCAATGCCTTAGCAGGCAGTGAGGCCATGCACTCACAGGTGTACAGCAAGGTCCTCCCAGATCAGCTCCTCTGACTCTTCTCTTACAGTGCTTCAGTTCCTTCTGCTGACCACGTTTATTGCAGTTCTCCCTGTCCCATGCACATCTGCTCAATAAAGGAGCTGCCTTTCTGGGTAGGAAACCAGAAAGAAAACGTGGGAACATCAGCTGGCTGCTCTTTCAGGACTAGAAGAGTATCACCATGCCCCTGTCACACTCATATTCTCTGAAAAATCCCTTTGCCCAGGATTTTTCTCCTGGGAAGCTGAGAAGCCTCAGAGAAAAAAGAAAACAATAATGATCTGATTTGCTTCTCCTGTGTTTTGCTGCTTTGGAATGTGTTTGGAGATTGTTTACCAACAGGTGATTGTTTCATTGGTATCATGTGAATTGTTCTGACTCTTTGACCAATCAGTGCCAAGCTGTGTCGGGGCTCTGGAATGATTCACGAGTTTTCATTATTATCTTTTTAGCCTTCTGTATGTATCCTTCCTGTATTCTTTAGTAGTATTCCTTGGTAGTATAGTATTCTTCTTATGCATACTCTTCAGTTTAGTATTCTTTAATATGATATAGTATCACAAAATAATAAATTAGCCTTCTGAGAACATGGAGTCACATTCATCATTCCTTCCTGCCACAGGGCACCCTGCAAATACAATAATATCCCCAAACCCCAAATCCCCCAACAATCCAAACCTCTCCCCCCAAACCCCAAGGATGATAAAGGAGCAGCATTTCAGTAGTTCCCTAAGTCTGAGAAGGATCAGCATTTGTTCACGTCTTTGGCAATCTCACTTCTTTTGTGCTCAACAAGCATTTCAACTGAGCAAAGTTTAACTAACTTTGAAGCTGCTGAATGTTTTATTTCAGCAATGGTACCATTCTCAAAGATCTGGAATGACCAAAAGGGACTGTATGGAAACACAAGCCTGCAGGGAAGCTCTTGGGAAAGGAGCACATGGTCACACCCAAGTCCTGAGACAGGAGCTGCTGAGAGTGCTCTGCATTCTTGTGCTGATGGCTGGAAGAGGCGGTGTGACAATGAATGTCATTGAAAGAACAAGTAGATGTCCAAGGAGTGAAGGGAAGGAGATGCATTAGTATTTCATTCATAGATGAAGTTCAGCAATCAAGGAATTCACTTAGAAAATGAGGTTGAGCTGTCTTGTGAGATTATTAGTGAATGGACAACAAGGGAACCAACAGTAGAACAGGTCACCAGTGACACATGACAAAGAAACGCTGAAATGCAAATAAATTTTAAAAACAGCCTAAAGTTCAGTTCTTGTATATCTCCAGTATTAAAAGAAAGAGATGGATTCTGGGCTAAATCTGAGACCTAACACACCACCCTCTTTGCAACAGCAACTGGTGCCAAAACTTCTGACAGCATCTAAAAAAATCCCATAACAAAAAATTATGATTTCTGGAAACACTTGCTTTTTGTCTTTTGCTCATGGCCTTCTGTAACTCTCTCTGTGTGCACTTCCACCACCTCTGTCCTCACCCCGGCCAATGGCATTACTTATACAAAGCATCCACTTCTTTCTCTCTCCTGAAACCTCCACCAGGCTCTCACTTTCATAGCAATGAGAAGAAGCTGCTGTTTGATTGTTACATTAAAAAGTAACATTAAAAACATTTTCTATGAAAATTTAAAACAACCTGCCTCTACCTTGATGCCTTTTGAAGGCTGACCTAGAACAGATATTAGACACAGCTAAAGAATCAAGCAGGATTGATTCAAAGCATCTCCTCCATGGATCCACCTTGGGCAGCACCAGAGCCCAGCCAGGGCCTGCACCCAAGATGAACCAAAATGGCCCCAAAATGCCCCAGCGCTCCCGGGCTCTCTCCCTTGGATCAGTTCTGCTCCATTTGCATCTTGCAGTTCATTGTCCCATTCCAGCTTTAGCCCCTGCAGTCCCACCCTGCTTGTTTTTCTCTCTCCAGCCCACGGGGTTTGTGCTCTTGGGCTGAGATTGGGATCATTTGTCCTTGGTGCCCAGCTGAAGCAGGAATTGTTTTGTCTCCCTGCTCTGTGCACAGAGCTCACCATCCCCTCATGTGAAGCCCAGACCCACACACTAAAGCAGCACAGAATGGGAAAAATAGAAAAGCTGAACCTGAGGCGTCATTTCCTCCCTTTAGAGGCTCGACAAGGCCTTTACCTTCTAGATATTTACTAATATTAGGTATTTAATAACAGATTAGTATCTAACAATAGTAAACAACTACCAATATAAGCATCTAATAATAAACATCTAATAACAGATAACTATCTAATAGTAAATCAACATCTAATACTGGATAAATGTCTGATAACAGTAAATATCTACCAGTAAATGTCTAATAATAGAGAAACATCTAATAATATTATTAATAAACAACAATAAACAGTAATAAACATCTAACAACAGTAATGCCTTGCACAGTTGGGTATCATGCAAAGAGGAATAATGATTATTGTGAACAGTTCTTTGGACACAGAAGAGGAATCATTTAAAACAGGTTTTCATCTGCATCAGTCTCTGTTTTTACAGTAGTTTATTTGTATCAATACCATAACCACCTTAGCTAAAGGAATAGAGGATAAAAAGTACCAGGTTATGTCACTGTAAAGAAGTAGTGAGGTCAGAGCTGTTTATTTTATATCTATTCTGTCTTTGTTTTATAAGGATGTGAGAAAATAAGAAGTTCATTATTTTGTCCAAAACAAAACAAAGGTCAGTACCATTTCTGACAATATCACCTGTTTGTCCTCCAATAGCTGTTTATTTGTTTCATATTTGCTATAAACAAGGATCTCCTCAATCAGCTCCATCCC
The DNA here is from genome assembly GCF_012460135.2 of Molothrus ater. Classification (NCBI taxonomy): domain Eukaryota; kingdom Metazoa; phylum Chordata; class Aves; order Passeriformes; family Icteridae; genus Molothrus; species Molothrus ater. The sequence continues at coordinate 5,465,599 of NC_050483.2, read as the reverse complement.
TATGTTGTTGCTGTACTACATGGATGTCACAAAACTGTTTTCGCATTTGGGCTCCTGCAGGTGACAATCCAACGCTGCACCACAATAAATGCATTAATAAAAACTTTAAACACTTTCCTGTAACCTGGCTTTCCACAGACTTGAGCCAAGCAAACCACAGGAGTGCATTGCCTGTGTGCTGAACACGGTGACGAGAGGTGTGACTGGCACACAAATCACACAGCAGGCACACTGCGAGCTCATTTTTTTCTGAAATGGAGATGCAGTTCCCCGGTCTGGCACACAGAAATGTGAAACTTTGGAACACAGTTATAAAATCCATCACAGCTCTCACACAGAGCCAGGTCTATATTTCAGTTCTGCTGGACTAGACATGAGGAATATATGGATCTCACAATCTAGCTAAGGGAAAAAAAGGATCAAACAGATGGGTGTCTTCAAATTCTCACCATGAGAAGAAAATAAAGTGTGTAAGATGCAGTTTGTCTGCCTGTGTTTTCAGTTCAACTCCTCTGTGCTTGACTCCAGGTTATGATGATGAATGATATTTTCTTTTGAATTTGTTCATTCACTAGGAGTTTTTGGCAGAAGGATAGTCTGAAGTCTTTGTATGATGATGCTCAAAGTTCCTTAAAGTTTTGTCTGCAGAAGCTAAGCACTTATATAATGAAAAACACAGGAGGACACAGAATTACTTAATTCCACAGCTTTGTCCCAAGAAATAAATCTGCTGGAACCCTGCAGTTTTGCAATACATGATCCTCTTAAAGCATGATCTATTGTTTAGATGTCTACATACAAATCAACTGATAGTGCCTGATATTGTTTCCCCTAAGAATTATGTCAGAAGCTTTTCTAGGAATATGACTCACATAATTACCCTTTTGCACGCCTGCAAGAATTCCCACAAAAACCAGTAAATCAGCAATACCTGTGGGTACAAAATGTATTTCACATCTCCATGTTTTCAAGCTGTGAGAAAAGCTCAGAGTTTCCACCTGTTTTCACAGCAGTAGGAGGCTGGGCCCTGGCCATCTGAAACATCCTGTGGGGTTCCAGATGCACACCATGATGTGGTCACTCAGCAGCCAGGCACTCCCCCATTCCCAGGTCAGTGTCTCCCAGGGCACAGTGGCACAGTGTCACCTTCTGCCAGGGAATAGAGCAGCAGAAATGGTGCAGATCAACCCTCCAGTGCCTCTGCTGTAAGGATTAAACTGATTAGCCACTTTGGGATCACAATTTTATTTTCTCACAGGCAGCTTGCAGTGAGCACCATGATCCCACTTTGAGCTTCTTACACGGACCCAACAGGACAAATGAACAAATACAGAAGAGAGGGAGGTAAGATTCACCATAAAGCTCCTCAGTTCTGACCCAAACAGGAAGCAAACTGCCACCTCGTCCTTGCCAACAGCATGTCTTTACAGGCTGGTCCACAGAGGAAAACATTTCTCCTTCCTCTTCGAAAAACCTCCTGCTTGGGAGATAAGGAGCAGAAAGGATATTAACATATCATTAATTATGCAAACAAGAAGGCATTTAGGTGTCTGGATTAGGAGACAATGCAAGAAAGCATTTGGATAGAATCGTAGAATCCCTCATGTTGGAAAAGACCTTTAAGATCATCAAGAGAAACCATCAACCCAGTACCACCACCCTGTTCACGATTAAACCATGCCCTCAGGTGTCGACATATCTACAGGATTTTTAACACTCCAATGATAGTGACTCCTCCACTTCCCTGGGAAGTCTACTCCAATATTCTACATCCCTTTCTGTGAAAAAATTTTTCCTACACCCTATCACTTTTCCTATCACTTGTTACTTGTGACAAGAGACCAACACCCACATCCTGACAACCTCCTTTCAGGCAGGTGTAGAGAATGATAAGGTCTCCTCTCAGCCTCCTTTTCTCCAGGCTAAACACCCCCCATTTCCATAAAATAAGGAACAATGAGGAAAAATCCATTCTGGTAGAAGCTGGGTCATTCTTGTGTGAATATATGGATGTTCCAATAAGTAAGATGAAGGTTTAGTACCACTGTTTGTAGGCAAAATTTATTTTCATTTGTCCATAAACCACAAGCCAAACTACAGCAAAGACACTGCTTGCCTGGAAGCTGACCAAATACATTTCTCCTGAAAGTACATCAATAATATTCCTCCTAGTCTTTTACTTTTCACTTGGCAGTAATTACTTTACTTACTCCACATCACTATTTCATCTTTGTAAAGATGCATGGAGACCCAAAATAAGCTCCTACTTCAGCACAGCACTTAAGCACATACTGAACTTAAGTACCAGTGAGTCCAGCAGGGATGTTCACATGCTCAAATGAGCCTTGGGATCTCTGAATTCAGACAAGCACCATTAGCACTGGGAACAAGAGCACTACCTCACCTGTCCATCACAGCCCAGAGGAGCGATTCTGTCAGGCCCTGTCACCAGGAGCAAACACCAAAACACCCTCCCTGGGGAGGAAAAGGACTCCTTCTCCCACAGAAACTACTGCAGCTCTGCTGCTGCACAGCAAACAGCAGGAACATTTAGCTATAAAATTCAGTGATGCTGTTACAAGTGCATAGGGCCGTGGGAAAGAAATGCTGAAGCATAAATGCCTAAAGTGAGTAAAGGAGCAAAGGAACTGCCATAATGGATGGAAATAATTCCATACTTTCCCTCCAAAAACAGGTACCACAAATAAATATGTAAAACATCCTGGCCTGGGCAATTAAATGGCAGCCAAACTACAATGAACATCTCAGATTTATCTCAGTGTTCAAAGGCTGGCTTCTATTTAAATCAAAAGAGGTTCTCTCTCTTTATTTTTAAAACTCTAAGCGCAGTCTGGCCGGGTTCTTCTCTGCTATACAAATGAAAAAGGAGGCCTGTGTTAGTTAAAAAGAAAAAAAAAAAGGTCAGAGACAAAACTAGCACATATATTTTAATAAAAGAGCTGATAAAAAATATTCTGCATCAAAGTTCATGCCAAGCAGGAGCAAGAACCTCATGATGTTGACAACAGGTACTTTAAAACCTCAGGTCAAGGATAGTTGCTATATGCCCTGTCAATACACTGTTAACCATGATGGATTTGGTCCAGTGACAGATAATCTATTATGCACTCATACTACAACCCCAGTAAATCAAAGATAGTTTGTCTAGCAGAACAAAATGACACAACACAGGAGAAAGCACAGGGACAAAGTAGTAGTATTCTTTTCACCCAACATTCTCCTGTGACAGAAGGGAACCAACGCCCAGCAAAAGGTCTAGCAAAACACAAATGCTTGTGTCTCTGGTGGATGTAGAAGAGGAGAAGGAGAACACTGTAATTTAAAAATATATACTGATGAGAGAAAAGCCACAGAAGCTCTAGCAAAATGTCAGAGAGTTGTAAATAGCCTAAACATAGAGAACAAAGTAGGGACAGAAAACCTGCCCCTGGAGTGAAGCTGTGTGGAGATATTTAGCTTAACCTTTGCAGTCAGGGAACAGAAGCAGGCTCACCACTTCTCACCACCTTCAGTACAAGGGGGGAAAACCAAATTGGATTCTCTCTAAGTATCAAATAGCATAGTTTACATGCTTTTATTGCCTGGCATAGACTTGCAGTTCCCAGCTTATTCTCCCTCCTGATCTTTCTTATTTAATGTGGATATCTGCCTAGAGACAAGATGTCTGGGAACCACATCTTCCTGTGTGTATCCCAACACTGATGTCCTAAAGCTAAGGACTGCCCACCTACCAGTCTGCATGAAAATAGAGTGCATCCATCCTCTTTTATTATTCACCCTTAACACCCTGATGTTCACAGCATCAGGAGTCTGTGCTGGTGAGAGGCAACACATTTCTGTGAAACAACTGAACTCCACTACTCTGTCACCCAGACACCCTTTGCTGGTCACAGGGACTGAAAAGAAATGGACCCACGCCATATGAAGAATTAGCAGAGGATGTAAGTAGCCTAGGTAGTAGAAGACAAATATTTTGTGCAGATACAGAGCTTGGAGCTGGACATGGAGTGCTCTGCTGCTTGGCATCCATACTCCACCCCCATCCATTTCTTTATGGGCTATAAACCAGCAGCTGGTTACCCTGAGCTGGGTACGTGTGTGACACCCAAAGCCCAGAGGGCCGTGCAGACACTGCAGGGTGTGATTGGAGCACAACCCCAGAGCAGAAGTGGCACCATGATACTTTCTGAAAAATCCTCTTTGCCCAGGATTTTCTCCTGGGAAGCTGAGAAGCCTCAGAGAGGAATGAAAACAAGAATTATCTGATTGCTGCTTTGGAATGTGGCTTGGACATTGTTCACCAACAGGTGAATGTTTGATTGGTTCCATGTGAATTGTTTTTAATTAATGACCAATCACCATCAGCTGTGTTGGACTCTGAGGAGTCAGTCACGAGCTTTCATTATCATTCTTGCTAAGCCTTTGGATGTATCCTTTCTCTTTCTGTAGTATAGTTTTAGTATAGCATTGTTTAATATAACATCATACCATAAAATAATAAATCAACCTTCTGAGAACTTGGGAGTCAGATTCTCACCTCCCACCTGGTCCTGGGGCCCCTGACAAACCCCACACAGAAGTGCTGCCAGCCCAGGGCTAGAGGGATGTGCTGCTGTGGGCACTGTGGAGCTGAGCTGCTCTCTGCACACCAGCCAGTGCCTTCCACAGCTGCACAAAGGCATCTGGGGCTCTGCTGAGGCACTTGATTGCTGTGCAGGGGTGTAAAGGGTTACTAAATAAAATCTCCCCCTCAGGCCTTTTCTTTTGGAGGTCTACATGGCATGGACCAAAACTAATTTTCTCTCCTAACCACATCTAGCAAGAAAAGCTCAGCCATACACAGAAGCTGTGGAATATTTGACAAGGACAAAAAGACTTGGAGAACAGTGAAATATTAACCTGGAGATAGTGTTCATGCCCCTCACCGTTTAATATGGGACAGAAATAAGAGGGTCAGCCCTCATCACAGAGTAAATAAATAATATTTTACATTCTATTGGGCAAGTACAGTATATATTTTCAATACAAAGTCATTTTACCAAAGCCAAGTAGCCTGCAGATATTTTTGTGTTTCCTCAGTTTTATTATTTCCTTCCCTTAGATTATACAGACATAGATTTTTCTTTAATTAAAGTAAGTATACTACAGCTGTGTATAATTTTTCTCCTCAAGCTTTGTAATGTGTTGTCAAAGCAAAGAAGGAAAAAAGCCCACCATAGTAGTGATGGTGACCTATTTCACTTCACTGTGCAGCCAGCAGAATCAAATTTGCTTCAGCTTTAAATGCACTGCCAATTTGAAAAATTTAACACGAGCCTTTTTCCTTCTAATAATAGAGACCATTAATAAGTAACATTTACACATTCCTTCCAGCCTTTACAGCATCTCCAATATGCAAAACTTGGTATTTTTGCAAAGGCTGAACTCCAGAAGACTCCCCCCAAGAGGCACATGGATCAGGTCTTCAGATGATATGAACCTACCCTGATACCTCCAGGGGTTTAGGGAAACCATTTCAACTTAACCTGGCTGAGGAGCTGGCTCACAGCTTTAGAAGGTATTTATTTTCACACTCTGACTGACACTGCAGGCCAACTAATCTAAGCATTTATCCCATTCTATGCATCAGTGATTTAAATTTACAAATACTCAATTTATACACAAAGAGTAAGGGAATTATGGGCTTGCTCCGGGTTGCACAAGAAGCCAAGACCAGGGCAGAAATAAAAACTTTCATTTCTGACAATAAATCCTGTATCTGACTGAGAAGCCATCCCATTCTCTACTTAAAAATAAATCATGTCTAAGTGTGACCACAGAGGGGACACATGTTCAGCTGGCACACGTGGGCACAGCTCTTTTCTTGACAGCACAGCTGTGCTCTGTTTCAGTAGCTCACCTGATCCAGAGTTTGTATATGTGCAAACTGACTAAACACATGAGAAACAGAAAGCTTAAACACATGCAAGGTGTGTTTATATGGTCAATCTCAAACTTATCTCATTACCAACAAAGATTTCCCCCCAAAACACTTAAATTCCAACCATTTAATGCTAATTAAAGTCGTTGTTTTTAAAGCAGCCTATCTCCCCTCAAGCAGTTAAATTAGGCTTAGGAAAAGAACATCAGATGACGTACTCATTTCTTGTTACCATAAGAAGAGTGACTTTCTTGGCTGGATGATTTTTAAAGAAATCACATGGTGGTGATATAATTTCCCCCTGGTTAATAGCTCTGGTGTCTGAGAGGCAAAGAGAGACAAGAAAAGTCTCATTACACTGAATACAGAGCAATTTGAGAATACCTACTGTCACCTTCAGCAAGGCAAAACAATTTAGCCATATATATTCACATATGTTCAGTTCACTAGAAACTCTGTGTCAAAGCCCAGATCATGCCTGACTTAATGGAGAGCACTCATAGGACACAAATTGCAGACTGCTTCCTGTAGCAGGCTGAGAAAAGAGAAAACACATTAAGAAAATGGAGTCTTTGAGTATCTTGTAAATAGAGAATGTCTGCCTGAGCAACCTGCCTTGCAATCAGTCTTTAAGCCCTAAAGGCATAAACTTGTGCTGTATTTGCTGACTGTGACAGAGCCATACCCTACCCCCTAAATGCATCATTTTAAGAAAAGGCACACAACAATTGTAGGGGTGGAGGGGGGGGGGGTGGGGGGTGGGCTGAGGAAAAAACAAAAATGAAAAAAAAAATCACACACACACACACACACAAAATGCACAGTCACTTCGAAGGAGTCCACCTCCTCTGAAAAGTAGTATTTCAGTAATATTTGATGCACAAATATTCCAACCCACAACCAGCGTCTCAGCCCATCTGTGCCCTGCAGCCTTGCTACCCCCAAAAGCAACACCTGGGAAATAAACGCAGTTGCTGTCTATTTCACTGTATACAAAGGGGCTAATGAACTCACATTTGAAATAAACCAGAGTCATTGAAGCTTTAGTGCAGCCATATATTAAGATACGAGTATATTGTTCTCTGTCCAAGAAGACTTCAACGCAGGAGACATTAAACCATAAAACCTTTACTGCCCTGCCAGCAGAGCTGCTGCGTGCCTGCCCGTGTCCATGGAGCTCCCTGCACTTCCAGAGCCCAGGGAAGCGCTCCTCCAGCTCCCGAGGGAACGAAACAGCTCACCGGGGCTGGCTCCTGCCAAAGAATATAGGTAATCTTAAACACGTGCCCACCTAGGAGACGAGCTGTATTTGTGCACTTGGGAACAACTCGGCTAAATCTGGCGGAGACCTTCAAAAGACAACTAACAAGCCGGGAAGAGGCCACTGAAATATATGAACTCGAGACTGGAACATGTTAAGGACAAGATCGTGGAGATGTTCGCCAGCACCTAAAGACAAAGCCTGTCTTCAGGCAAACACAGCAAATCCCCATCCTCTGGTTCATCTTTACCACGACCTACTCAAAACTTGTAGGACTTTGGAAAAAGTACAGTGAATGGCCCTGGACATAAACTGGAAACAAACTCAGTCAGAAAAACCCCCAGTGCTCACTTCCCGCCATTGGGTAGCGATGCCCCTCAGCCCTGTCCTGTCCCTCAGCCCTGTCCAGCTCCTCAGCCCTGTCCCCCGCCCCTCAGCCCAGTTCCCCGTCCCTCAGCCCAGTCTCTCAGCCCTGTCCCCGGTCCCTCAGCCCTGTCCCTCAGCCCTGTCCAGCTCCTCGGCCCTGTCCGCCGTCCTTCAGCCCAGTCTCTCAGCCCTGTCCCCCATCCTTCAGCCCAGTCTCTCAGCCCTGTCCCCCGCCCCTCAGCCCGGTCTCTCAGCCCTGTCCCCCGTCCCTCAGCCCTGTCCCTCAGCCCTGTCCCCCGTCCCTCAGCCCTGTCCCTCAGCCCGGTCTCTCAGCCCTGTCCCTCGCCTCTCAGCCCTGTCCCCCGCCCCTCAGCCCTGTCCCCCGTCCCTCAGGCCAGTCTCTCAGCCCTGTCCCCCGTCCCTCAGCCTGTTCTCTCAGCCCTGTCCCCCGTCCTTCAGCCCAGTCCCTCAGCCCTGTCCCTCGCCTCTCAGCCCTGTCCCCCGTCCCTCAGCCTGTTCTCTCAGCCCTGTCCCCCGTCCCTCAGCCCTGTCCCCCATCCCTTAGTCCGGCCCCAGCCCCTCCGAGGGTGAGACCGGGCCCGCGGGGCCGCCCTGCCCAGCGCGCACGGGCCCGGCCCTCAGGCGCCACCTGGCGGCGCTGGAGCGACCTGTCCCTCATGAGGGGCGGCCGTGCCCGGTGATTGCGGTGGATAAAGCGGGCGGCAAATGGGGGTCCCGACCAAGGGAGAGCGTGTCCGGGCCTTCCCGAGGGAAGGGAAAAGGCCAGGAGGGGGTCTGAGATTGTTGAGTCATGCTCTGAATTAATGGCGTCATCCCATCGCCAGGCGGTCCGACAGAACACCGTGCGCCAGCAGATTTGGGGGGGATGAAAGACTGTCACTTAGCTAAAAGTGACCCTGCATCTGCCCGAGTGCTCTGGCTGCTTATAGACCGACAGCAAAGCGAGAGGTGTGGCAGTAAAAACACGATTTAAAGAGGAGAAAGGGCTGAGCTGCCCGGCTCAGCAGCATGGGAGCCGCGGAGAGCAGCGGGTGCGAGAGGATGCGGCTCTGGAACGGGGCAGGGAGAGAGAGGAAGGGACAAGGACAGTACAGGGGTTACAAACCACAATTAACGCGATCCCCTCCTTCAGCAGCCCCACAGCACCCACACAGCTTCTGCACTCCGAAGAGCTGCTCTGCAGAGTTGTGTTTTGTGTGTCCCAGCTGGAACACGCTCACTACAATTGCAAAAAAAAAAAAAAATAATAATTAAATCTGAAGGGCTTTTTCAGTGCTGCATCACCCTTGTGGAGGATGTGGACATACATGGCACAGCCTCCCTATTCACCACATGGCAATTAAAAAAAGATAACAATAATGTGCTGCTTCCTAATTCTACCTTCTTTTTGGGTTTTAAAAGTGTCCATGCTCTGTGTTATCATTATAAGCTGCTCTGGTGTGTTTTCCATGAGGGTTTTAGATGCCAGGATAAGGCAGAAATCTATAACGATCATTATTCTGTATTTTGAGGACTGAACAAAAAAAGTGACATTGTTGGTCTTGGGGGCCCCTAAGCATTCTTGGTGTTTTGTGTGTGTAGTTAGAGATGAAATATCAGAGTAGCAAATACTATTTCCCAACAGTTATATTTTAGAATATGTCCATATGCTTGTATTCTGTTGTACTTTCCTTTGATAAGTATTTCAGAAATGCAATAGTACATTTCCTGTCTTCCTAATAACACTAGTAGCTTTTAATATGCTATAGCAAATCCTGCAAGTGTTATGATTGATATAAAAGCAGCTTGAATCCTACCATGCTGGAATCCTGGATGCTGAGAATTTGAAACTTTCGGTGCTTAAAGGCACAGACCCACAAGAGAACACAGAGGCTTCTAAAATGAATTGAATGTACTGAGATTTCATGTGTGTAGTTGGTTAGAAGCGTGTAATATCACAAGGTACAAAACGTAGAATATGGAAATAAATATGAAGCAAGATAGAGGTTTTGAGGTGAAGGCAAGTTGTCCTTCTTTACCTTCTTCTTCCTTCTTCTTCATGGGTTGGGTGATGTTTTGAAATTAGACAGAAAAGTCCGCATTGCAAGCTTCGAGAGATCAGTTATTAAGTTAAAAGGGAAAATAGTCTAAGTGTCCTTTCTTAATTAAATAGTTTAGTCCTAAAAGAACTTGTTATAGGAAATAGTGAGGCATTTTGTGCCTTGCTAATGAAAAGCTGCCAAACTCATAGTTGTAAGACTGTTTTACTAATGAGAAATAATTAACACCCAAGTCCAAACACAAACTACTGTCTCGAGTACCTTCAATCTCAACCTCAAAAAACCAATACTGCCAGTCCTTTTTTATTAAAAAAAAAAAAAAAAGAGAGAATTTATCATCTTGGGGTCTTCCTCCTGAGCCCACTCCTGACAGAATCTCTGAAAATTGCAATGGAAGAGATAAGAAATAATTTCTCTTTATTTGTGCATCATTACCATAAGAGAAGTAACAAAAATCTCAGTAGGAATTGCTACACTTCCCCTGCCTCTTGTTGGTACCTAGGACTGAGAGCATTCCCTTCTTCCTACATCTATTGTCAGAAACAAGTTTTAATATAAACTTCAAAGCAATTGTTCGACTTTAATGAAACTACTAAAAAGATATAGTTTAATAAAAGCTGCTGTATGAACCAAAGAACACTTAGAATCTGTTATATATAGATTTACTAAATATGACAGTATGTTAAGGGGCTTTTTTTAAAGAGGTATGGGATCAGACTCTATATCAGAGTAGCTGGAACTATGAATAAAAGTTCTATTTCTGCTTAAACCTGGTAAGTGAATCATTTTTATGATTTAAGTAAGAGAAAAAGCCATGGCATCTTATGGCTTTTGAGATGGTGCATGAACCCAGTGTATCCAAAGGAGTCAAGAACTGCAAATAAAACTCCAGTGGAGATTCTGCCAAACAAAGAAGTTTATGTAGTAAAGAATGCATAAACCAACAACAGTACAGAAATGCATGCTACATCCATGCCAGACTTAGTTGTTGCTGGAATTAATAATCACGTAAATTATGAGAGACAGAAAAAGAGAATTGAATTTGGTGCCAAAGACACCACCCAAATGTAGTCTTCTTGTTGAACACTTTTAAAAACAAGAACTTACTATTTATAGATCCTGCAGTAATTCTAGGTGTCAGATGGTAAACGTACAAAAATAGCATATTTCAAGGTATTAAATTATTTCCCAATCCAAAACCCATACTATTATTGATAATTGTTTTATCCTTGAAAGCCTTGCTCATAGGAGAAGGTGCACTAGTGCATCTCTTGATTTAAATATATCTGCTTCTAGAAAGAGAAGTAAAATCTGTGAAGAACAAAGGATAGATTTCATTGTTCTTTGCCATTAACCAGGAGTTTAGAAGGGAGTACTGTAAGTTGGTGTGTCATATTTTGATTAGTTAAAAAAATTTACACTGTAGAAAAAGTGCATAAGACAAAATATTTAAGGATTAAGTTAAAAACATAAATATCTTGGTTTGTGCCATGCATGTCCTCATCCTCCACAAGGGTGATGCAGCACTGAAAAAGCCCTTCAGATTTAATTATTAATTTTTTTTTGCTATTGTAGTGAGCGTGTTCCAGCTGGTATCACAGCCCAAGAGTGCTGGGACACACAAAACATAAATATCTATTTTATTGATTAATAAATTCTTATAAAGTCTTGTAACTAGGGGGTTTGTGACTTTCTAAACTATGCTATAAAGACGTGAGCTGAACTCACCCTTCTCGCTTATATATAATATAAGAAAAAGAAACTGCATCATCAAAAATAATTCAGAAGTCTCATCCCAAATTACTACAAAATTCCTCACAAATGTCAATAAACCTCTTGACTGTCAGGGGGTTGCAATTCTGGAATTATCAAAATTATGTGCCATTATAGAAGGTCCTGTTCTTAAAACTACTCTCATGATTTTTAAGTAGATATTTCAAAAGCGTGGGCCTCACTCTCAGTTACATTAGAATAACCCCATCAACTTCAATTATCTTAAAATAATATGAAGATCAGAGACTTATCATTGTCCACTTGCTGCTGTCTCTGTAATAGAACACTGTGGGCATCAGATTTAGCTTTTTTTCTGTGGAAAATGATTTCTCTTTTATACTTTTAATAATGAGATCTGACATAGAATCAAAGCGACTTTTAAGAACATCCTATTTGTTCCTTTTTGATATTTTTTTCTTCCTAATATACCCTAAAAACTTTAACCAGAATCTCAAATAATGAGATCAAAACTATTCAAATTAAAATACCTGTCTAGACTATTGAGTTATGCCTCCTTCAATCGTACTAAAAAATACAAGCTGGAGAACCATAGCTTCCAGCCAGGTCTTTTGTGTATTTGGAAAAGCTTTATCAAGCCTAAGTTAAAAACTGCATTAAACTACATGAAAGTTTTCTTCTCAATGTGCTTGGCACCATTTCATCTGTAACCTTGCCCAGTTTCAGTCGTGGTTTGGATATCTGTGTGTTATCCCCACTGGTGAAATTTGCCATCTGAGCATGTCCTGGATCTTCAGTCTTTAGTGTAAGGATGTATCATGCCACGGGTTGAAAATTGTTTTCTCATGACAATGGATGAGTTTGACAAAACTCTCAGTGCAAGAAGGAAATACAAGACCAGCCAATTGTGCTAAAAATATGAAATGAGTGAAGCCTGCTGAACTGCAGGTGGGAAATGGGCTGTTACCTGGAACCAGCTCCTGCAGCTGCACCCAGGCATCCACAGCCATAAGGAACCCGTGTCTCGGGGTTCCACATCCTTGTGCTCAGTCATGCTTTTGCATATATCCCCCTTCACTCTGTATTTTCACCCAGTAGAGAAAAGAGTTAAAGAATATTCTTCCTCATCCCTTATTTTGTCTTTTTAAAAATTATTTTTTCTTCTTTAATTTTCTTTTTCATTTTTTTTTTAATCTGAATAGTCTCTACCCATATTTTTTTTTGCTGTTTCTGTGTTTTCTTCATGAAGCCAGAAATGGATGAGCCTGGTCTAGCCATGACTCTGAATTTTAAATTTTTCCTTAAAACAAGGGAGTGAGTTATTTCAGGTATGGATTCAAGAGATAAAATCTAGATATTCTCCTCTGGAGAACCAGTTTTGTGCAGCCTGACTTAACAGAACCCAAAGATGAACTGAAGAGAAGGGGATTTTCAGAATAATGCAGTTAATGGATCCTAGCATCTGTATGATACAGAAGTCCCATTTCAGAAAAAACAGCCCCAAAAAGAAACAGATCTGGGTTTAAAGTCATAGTGAGGTGGAATTAACTGGAACATTTCTAATTTACCTCTGTGAGGAACTTGCCTAGTATCCCCAATAAAATAAAAAATAATATAAAAGAAAATAAGAAAATAAAAATAATTTTGGATATGATGCAGATGGTGTTGTAACATTTCTTAACTTTTCAAAGAAGGCTGTGTTTAACAAGTGAAGCTTTTTAGTCTCAGGTAAATTACATCGTTCATGCTAATTTGCTTCTGCTTTTCAAATCTAGAACTACAATAAGCCTGTCTTTTAGTGCATTAAACTTCATTTAGAGACAGGATATGCAAGAGCACACTCCAGAAATTCCTTGTGAGGAGATATTTGTACCACCTAGATTTAGACACCTACTTGCAAATCTGATTTGTGCACAAAAAATATGCCTATAAATTCCAACTAACTTATCAACTAATTACAGGATTCTTAAAAAATGAAATAACTTTTTAAATGGCTGCCACAGACAATCTCACCTGTCCACGGGATGAAATAATATGGTTAAAGTTTTCAGAGAAATTGGAAGAAAAACACATTTTTAGTAGAATAAATGCAATAAGTTTAATACTGATTTTAAAGCTTATAGATGCCAGTCCCACAAGATCTTCTGTGAGTTATGAAATCCAATTTTATTCTCATAACTCTGTAATAAAGTTTTATAAATGTTATAAAAAAAGGTTTTTACTAAGAGTGAACAGAAATCTGAGCTATCTGGCCAAGTAATAAAATTGCATTCCTTTGTCACTAAGTGTCAGAGAAGAAGTTTTACAATACACTGCTGGAAGATGGAGCATTGGTCATATTTCAACTGATGATTATTCTGGGTAGAAAAATTTGATTTTAAAATGTTTTTAATAGCATACACACCTTAGAGAATACTTCTTTGGAATAACATGCACACTTCAAAGAACTATTTTTTGCTGCATTTGTTAGCTTTTGTGGCTGAACATCTCAAAATTCCTTTTTTCACCCTGAATATTGCTTTTGCAACTGCAGATCAATAATTGCTTTCTCACCATATTGTCATATTGTCCCAATCACACCAAGGAAGTATTAAAAACAGCCTGGAACTGTTAAAAGGTACCCTCATTCTACCTCTTTAATTAAGAATGTTATTGCCTTAATAATTGTAATTTCTTTCATATGATGAGATTTAAAGAATGCCTTGATTCTATTTTCACTCCTCAACAAAATTGTCTTGTACTTCTATTTATATTTGACTGCTATGTGTATTATAATGAGATTAATTCATACTTCTAAAATTTGTCACGATTTTCTTGCTTTAAAATCATGTTTCAATTCGTGAATAGCTTTAAGAAATACACTTTGTCTCATTCCTTCTTTTATTGCATAGAGAATCTTTGATTCTCCACAGTGATCACTCTAATGATCACTGGTATTACTGTTTTATAAATTACTATAATATATTTCTCAAAATTTCCCATAATCCTGAATGGTTTTGGCAGTACAAAATGGATAATGTGAATTAAGTTCAGCCTTTAGACAAATTTTACATATATATATATATGGAAACTCTGAAGAACCTCAATTTTCAACCAGAAAACTCTTTTCATGCCTTATTCCTTAGAAATTAATTATTCTGAAAGGAACAACAGGATGGCAAGAAAAAAAAAAAAGGAGGAGAGAAATAGGAAATGGAAAAAAACATAATTACATCTCGTAGCGCTTTGGTGAATAAAATCCACGTTTCAACTAAATCAATTAGATCCAACTCCATGTAATTATCCTGAATGCAACTCCAACTTGAATTTAACTTGCTACAGGAACTGTGAAGTTTGCCTGTGTAAAAAGGCAGATTCTATCACCAGCTAAAGGCGCTTCAATTAAAATTGGAGGCTTAACCAGCCAGAAGCCTGCTGGCACTGCCTTGATGAGCCGGAATCCTAATTGGAAACTCTTTGCAGTGAGTGCACAGCAAAGAACCGTGGCTGTGTTTCCAGGGATGCCCTGCTCTCTGCAGATGTTTCCTACACATCTCTGGAATTTCTACACATCTCTGCATTTCTGGAAGGGCCTTCATGATGTGCTCCACGGATGGGGAAACGCAGAACAGGTCTGGACCCACCTAAACCACAAAGTTGGTTCATTCTGCTTTCAGGAGAAGTTTTGATTTTCCTTATTCTGTGTCCTCTAAAATACTTTTCCTTCAGATCTTTTTTATTTCATTGTTTTGCTGCTGGAGTTTGTGGGAATCGGAAAAACAGAATCTTCCACTGAAAGGTTTGATCTGCAGCATTGGAAGAAGCTTGGATTGATGTAAAAATAGAACACACAGACATTAAGCAGAAAAATTATGAACTATTATCAAGGTTCTATAGTTGGAAGAAAGAATATGCCTTAAATGAGAAAGGATATGGGTAAGCTGGTGAAGGATTTATAATGTAGGGGTGTGGTTGTATAGAGCAGCTCAGAGTTTAGAAGTTAAAATAGAAGTACAGGTGTGCCTGTGAGTTAAAAACCCATTGAGCAAAATATCCACAGTGCAGCAGAATTAAATCAAGGTGATAGGTTAGAAAAGCAAAATAAACCCTGTGGCAACTGTGTGTTGGCTTAGAAAGTTCTGTATTGCCTTGTAACAAAGAACCTGGGACTACTCTGAGCTATGGCTGAGTTCTTGCTCCTCTAAAATCTCCCAGCCTCTGAGACTGATGTTCACCTGAGCAATAAATTGTTCTTGGCCCAAAAACAGTCCCATCTCTTCCTTACTGGTGGTGGGTTCAAGTCTCTTCCGCCCATGCCAGCAAAGACCAGAGGCATTGGTTATATGCCAGAACACTTTTCTGGAGCTGGCCAGCTTGAAGCACCTCCAAATGAAAGCTATGGTAATGGTAACTTGAGCAATTATAGTCGAATATATTCATATATTTTAGAGCTTATGATCCCCAATTCAATGCAGTTGTAGCTGAGCGCGTAAGAAATATCATCAACCCTGCTATTAGTGTTTGATTATTGTTAAATAAGCTCTTTTTTAATCTGTGGTTTCTTCACCTAATGTTCATAAATTCTGTAGGGTATGCTCTTGCTTTTTGGGCTCTATTTCCTTAGCATATTCCAGCTACTGATTCACTGTAAAAAGCTCTTATATCCTGTAGTGGGACAAATGTGTTTGGGTTTTTTTTTTGTTTTTTTTTTTTTGCTTTGGCTAGTGGTTTTTGGTTTGCGTTTGGTTTTTTGTTTTATTTTTTCCAAGCAGAAAACCCAGGATAGATAATAATTAACACCAGAGAGTTCCAATTTTAGGAGAAACAACATCACCAAACACTAATTTCCATTCAATTACTTGTGATACTTAAATTATTAGAATCGACGCAGGTGACAGTTTAATTTCCCTTCATATTATTTTTTGAGGTTTTGAAAAGATTTCTGTGATACCACTTGTGATTGTGACAGCCTAAATAAGTTCACTACTGTTAAGCAAATGTAAGGCCCAATATTTGGTAGAGCTGCTTACTGTTTTTTTTTTTTTTCCAAATGACAGATTATTGATCAAAAATCACTTCCAAAAATTTTCCAAGAATTTCTCAGTGTTTCATTTTTGCACAGTTTGAATACTGAATATACAAATGAGTAGCCACAATTGATATAAAATTTGATGTAAATAAAAATTTATTTATATCAATAAATTGCTATCAATTTTTAAAACACAAAAAAAATTGAAGTTGCATTTTTACAAAAATATAAATTGATGTAAAAATTTTTGTGTGAGGTGTTGACAGTGATTTACTTTCATCTTTTTCATGTATCCTTTCATGATTTCCAAGGTTCCAGCAGCAGGCTCAGGCTCTGCTGACACAGCATTTCTGCAGGCAGCATTTCCCTGCTCACTTGCTGGGACTTTCATCTGAGGAAGGGTTGACTCAGCTGGGAATGAAAGGAGTGACCTGACAGGAACTGCACCATGGAAAGGTGGCAAAGATGGGAGAAATAACTGAGTTTGGGAGAAAGAAGGGAATGTCACAGGATGAAAGATGAGGAGCGTGGAAACGCAGAGAAAACCTTTGAAATTAAAGGGCTGCTTCAACTCTTAGCTGCAGATGAGACACCATTTCTTTGAACTCATTTCACTGAATCACCTTGAACATGTTCAGTAAGTTTTGGGATATTTGCCAGAAGTCAAAAGGTTAAGTCTTCCACTGTATTTTTAAGCAGTTTTGCTGGTTTTAAGTCTACATTCATATCTCAAAAGATTTTTTTTTTTTTTTTACATCAAAGGAAGAAAGACAAGTAAAAATTCTAACTGGTAACTTCTTAGTGTTGAACCATTTTTTCTTGTGGCTATCATCATGGTAACTTTTCCAATCTCACCTTTGAAGAAAATACTACTGATGTATTTTAGGTCCTTTAAAGTCACCTAAATGTAGTACCTTTACTTTTTTTCAGGATCTAATAATAATGAATAAGAGCAAGATGAATCCTAAAAGGGAATAACATCAAGTTTTCTTTTTTCCTTCCTGACTTCTGAAAATAGAACATTCCTTGGAATCAGTGTTTCCTTTACAAAAGAATACATTGCTAGGGTTTGGAATTTTAATTAAACGTGATGCTCAAACTAAGCCTGCTCTAATATTAGTACTACTGTTTGTTGATTTTCTACAGCAATGTCCCTTGGAAAAAGAACAAAATTCTCAAAATGTAGTTTTCCATGAATCCAAAATTGTCAGGATAGCATTCCAGCTGATGATATAAAACTCTACCTCTGATAGTCAGTATCTCATTTGATGGGGTGAGTTTCTAACTCAATTATCAAGCCTCAGTGATCTGTTTGGGGCAAATGCTAACAACATCAACAACTGTGAATGGCTTAACCATCATGGTACTGAAAAATAAGCACTTAAGCTTAGTTTTTTATTCTCCGAGATTTGAAGATGTCCTTAATTTTAAGTAGAAAAGAGTCCCAGTGAAGACAGCTGGCATTTAAATTTGCCTAAAGATACAGCTGCCCTAAATGGCTGCATCACCCTCTGACACTGAGCATGACAAATTGTTTTAGCTAGAAAACAGAAATTGTGAAAGATTCTGCATTTGTGTGGTAGTTACACTGCTTGCCAGTTTTTCTTCCATTATAACAATTTTGATCCTGTGGTGGTGTACAGGTACCTTCTCATCAACACAAAAAAACCCAAAGAGTTAAAGACTTAGACACCCCTCAATGCAAAATATTTTCTGAGGAAGTCCTGTGGAATCGTGGGCAGTTCTGGGATATTTTCTATGGAGAGCAGCATTTCTCCAAAGATCAGTTCTGTAAACTGAATACAAACCTCTTTTTCTCTACAGCTGCATGAGAGTACTAATATTAGTATTCTCCCTTTTTCCTGGGTGTAAAAAGATCCATGATGGTTGCCATTTTTTCTGCCATTCTTTGCTTACAACACATTTCTGTGTTCTTCTCCTCGCTGAGATGCTGGTTTGGGCTTAGGCTTCAGTTCAGCCAAATGTGTGAGCTTGACTTTCCTGTGGTGAGCTTCACATACATAACTTTGCTAGATAAGGCACTGAGCATGAGGAACTTCTCCTCAAGTTTGAACTTGCTTCATGTTCACAGAGAGAGTCCTCTTGGACAATTTTCTGAGAACCAAGCCCTTGAGAATATAGGATCTTTCATGTTGCTGTGGACAGTGTCATAGCTGATAAATATGTGACAATCACAGCATTTTTGTTTCTGGCCAAACTTGTCCCAGAAATACAGCTTCCAATCTGATCCTAAGCTGAGTAAAATTACAGTAAAATTGAGTGCTTGGCTAATGACATGCTGAGCAATCTGTTCTTCAAGCAGAGATGGGCACTGCTAGTAAGGCTCAGGGGTAAGCCAAGATTTTTGGCATGAAAGAAAATTACAATAATCATAACTGCATCATAATATTGACTTTTTCATTGTTCTTAAATTAGACATTGTTTAAGAAGTGAGCAGTTTGGAACAACATTGTTTTCTAAACTTCTTTCAGCCTACATCTAAATGCTAATATTTTAGTTTTAGAAAAACATCCCAAAACATTAATGGTCTATTAAGGAAACTGAACAGCCTCTGTCCACAGAGAAGAAATCAAATTTTCTTCATAAAACAATCCAAAGAAAGAAGGCCATGTAATGAGGCTATCCATAATGTATAATATGTATAAATATAAGGTTATTCCGTCAGCTGAACCATAAGCATATAAATTCTAGAGAGATAAGAGAAACAACAAACTCCTGAGCTGGATTTGCATATTTTGCCATCTTGCAGTGTATATCTCTGTGTCTTCTATAATTGATTTGAAGCTGCTGTAGCAGCATTAAAGTGTCAGAGACTTCAATTTATGTGCCACTCTGCCCAAACCCACAGCCCAGTCACAGAAAGGGAGCTATTCAGTCACAGCATGAGTTATTCCTTATTTTGCTTGAGAACACCTTGCAAATAAAGGCTTGGTGGTTCTGGAATCCTCCTGTTAATTATGGACAGGAAAACCCTTTAGACAAGAAAAGCCTGAGATGTGCAGGCACACAGAACTCTCTTGAGGCTGCTCAGTGTGCACTGTGGTCACTGACCTGTCACTGCTGATTTACCTCTGGATCACCCTCCTGATCCTGGAGCAGCAGGAAATGCATCTTCCATGGGATGCTCTCAGCCTCTGAGGTGTTTCTATCTTCCCACTTGAATAACAGCATGGCTTCTCATTCATCTAAAAAAAAATACTGCATTCTCATTTGTGGCTTTCAAATACCCGATGCAAATTTACAAAAGCCTTTCAGGAATGACTGGGTTTGTTAAAAAATTATGGTAATGTGACAATCAGATCCACAAGTCATGGCTTAACCAAACAATCTATTTAAGATTTAACCACAGGGAATATTTCTTCAGAAGTTGAAGTATTTTTCAGGGAAAAATATGTAATTTAATTGTCATTTGACAAATTTCCACTTAATACTGAAGACAAAAGTGCCTTCAACTTTGTTTATTTTGTTACAGAAATCTCATTATTCAGACTTAATTTCAAACACCTTTTTGGTTAAGTACTGAACAATGATAACACTTGTTTTTATGAGTAGCTGATAATGTACTGGAGGTTTAGGCACTTAACTTTCCCTTAATCTTTGGGTTACTGTAGAACTAGACACAACAAAGATTTGTACTTTTTTTTTTGTTCATTTCAGAGTATGAATAGGAAATTAAATTAAACTCAAATTGGAGAAACTCAATGAGGAGAACCAATAGATATTTCTTTGCTAGCTGGGATTTCTTTCTCCCCATGCTAGGAGAAAAGGAAGATTTCCTGTGGCTGGGATGACTTTTTGTACCTTTAGAAATGAGAGATGTAAAAATGAGAGCTGCCATTCTGGAGGAATTGCCAGTACTTATATTGTGGGGAAAAAAGGGAGAATCTGGGGATCTCATCTCCACTCAAAATATTAGGCTAGTTCACCCCCACTGGAAAAGAGCATTATAGAAAAATTTCTCTAAGGGAAGTAGGTGAGATTTTAAGTGAATATTCTGGCAAAACGAGCCCATTTCATCAGGCCTGCAATCTGCTTGCAGATGAGATGGAAAAATGAGGGAAGAGTAATGAATTAGTAACAATCAGGTTTTGATTATTAATCCTAACTCAATATCACTTCTTATTTGCATGTTTTAAAAGTGGAATGGAACGTAAAAGCAAGTTTCTCATGGATTTTAACTTTCTGAAAAACTAGATAACAGACTTCTTAACTCACTTGGAGAACTTCTTTGGGTTTTGTGTTCTATTTGTTTTGACAGTTTTATTGCTTGTTTTCTACTAAAGAGAAAGCAGCCTATGCCACACTAAAAGGAAAATATTACAAGTGACAACAGCCCCTGGAAGCTACAGCCATGAATTTGATGAGAAAGCTTCCTAGGGCATGGAAAAATTAATTTGATTCCAAAATAGTGCCACAGAAGTTTCTTTTAGATGAACTTGTATCTGTTGAAAAAATTAATGGATGTTATCATGCATTTACCATTTTTAAGGCATCTGTGGCTCTTATGGAATGGAAAATATATTTTTAATAAAGTCAAATAAAAATCTTTGATTATCAGGAGTAGTGTGTGTTTGCTTCAGTGAGAATTTCAAATATGTTAAATTCCTGCTTCTGAATTCATGTAGGAATCAATTCTCTGAAGTCAGAAGGTATAACAATGAAGTTTGTAAACTTACACTGTAATGGAATTAGTAATTTCTAATTGAATAAAAGGAATTAGTAACCACATACGTTTTCTAGATTATATGCAAAACACCTCTCTTAAAACCTGGCTCTTACATTTCTCTGGAGGAGAAAAAGCAGTATCTGTGGCAGCTGAATCTTGCTTCTTTTGGATGCTGAAATAGCAATTAAAGTTAGCACATAAAGAGAAATGTTCAGAGTTACATTTATTATATGGAGTTAGTTTGTATTCTATCCAGAAAACCATGCAAATAACTAAATAAATAAAAGTAACTAGTAAATAAATTAATAAAATTAACTAATAATAAAAGTATAACCAGATGAAGGAAAATACCAAGAGTACACATTATCACAATCTGGCTTTGACTCACAGATTGCAGACTAAAAGCTGCTGTAGAACTTAGAGGGAATAAATCAGAATCTCAGGGTGGTACTGTGTCTGTTGGTCAATTTACTACCAAAAAATTTTATATTTTTTGACAGCTGCCCACAACCAGAAAGAAGCTAATAAGTAAGGAGAAATAAATCACAGTAGAAACGAAGATCAAACAAACCAGTTTAGATTGGCTTTTGGAATTTCTAGGTTGTTGTATTCTCCCATGTAAGGTTCCTGGAAAGGGAGGAAAAGAAATATGGCTCTTGCTCCCAAATATCCTTAGAAAGTAGCCCCAGTTCAGGAGGGAAGGCATTCAGTTGTGTTTGGCCCCACCCTAACCATGCAGTGGAGTTTCCCTTTCCTAAAGCATCACCCCCACCATTGCAAAGCCTAAATCATTCCTGCACAACAGTAACAAAAGGAGATCCACATAGAAAATAAAATACTTCATTTGCTGCTCAAAAATAAGAGGCTGCATAAAATCCCTTTCACTTATTTTATTCTAATTTTCTTTTCCCCCAAAATCTTGGGGACCTCTGATGGCACAGAGCTCCAGTGGAATCCAAAGAAAGCCAGGATTATTGGTATTGCTCCTTCATCACCTCTCAAAAGAGGATCATCATTTCATCCCTTGCAGAAGTGGAAAGGATAATCAGGTTTTAGAATTCAAGCATTATTGGGATATTAGGTAGATTTAAGTTAGCATGAGGGGGATTGTAATAGCATAAGCTATAGAGGTTGAGAACCAAGGAGATGGAAAACTGTAAGCCTCCAGCTGCAGTATGGAGCAGTAAACCCAGAAAAATGCTGACATCTGTAATGCATCAGGAATGTAAATGACTTCATTGTAACAGAAATGGTAATTGAGAGCTCTCACTGATAATTTTGGATGTCTGAAAATTTCTGATTTTTTTTCTTTTTTGATTTTTAATTTTGGAGCTGTGTGAAACTTTTAGCTACAGTAAAGGTTGGTCCATTTCCTTAACTGTTTCTGTTTGTTGCTACTGCTTTGCCTGTGTTTCCTGGTGTTCTTTTGGTTTTGTATGCAATCAGAGGCATTATAAGGTCCCTCATAAAAATTATATTTCTGCTTATGTGCATGACTTTTTATGCTAATGACTACATTAAATGCTTTCCTGTACCACAGTTACTCAAGAGAACAAACATGCTATAATATTAAATTTTAAGGTTTAAGGCCATCTAATATACCAACTCCTGTTTTTCTCACAGTATCCAAAATACTGTAAGGGACAAGTGAAAAGGCACTCCGAGTATATACACTACAACTAAAAAGTTTGGTTACCAGTGGAATATCTTTTGGTCATATTAAATCCATAATGTTTCCTATCTGAACACCAAGCAGTTTATTTTCCCCTAAAGTAAAACCTCATGGTGGAACTCAGATTAAAAATGGCCTAAGAAAGGACTTAATCTGATTAGAAGCTGACAGCTCCATCCCATATCAATTTACAGGAGTCAGAAGTGGTTAGTTATATCAGTTTTCCTTGGTTATTACGTTCAATCTTGAATAAATGAGGGGGAAAGTCTGTCTGTGCTCCTCACATGCAGTCATTTAATTCACTGTTCTTTGCTGGCAAATCTCATTCATAGTGCTCCTTTGAAATATGACTGGTGATGCCAATTACCACAGGCATATTGGCTGAACAGAATATATTTCATTTTATTAGAGGAAAAGACATCAATGGAATCTGCTGTAATTTTTGTGTCCCTTGCCATTTAATTCCTACACTGTTTATTTTTTATTTCAGAGGGTGAGCATGCATCCTCTGCTCCCACTCAGTTTCTCATTATTTCTCCATTAAGTCAAATTACAATATAATTCAAGAATATCCAAATTGATGAAAGATGGTATTGCTTTAGCTTTTAAAGCTAAAGAGCCATAGAATAAGCAGCTTCCCTCATCTATAATCTCAGTCCTATCATGCTCAGTTCAGTTGAAGACAATATAAATGTAGGAGTTCAGAAACCAACAATCAAATGGATAAATGGCCTACAATAAGGATATTTCATCATGCAAATGTCAATAATCTCAGATATAAGCTTTAAAAGAGAACAGAAAATTCAAATTAAGAACAGAAAATTCAAATTAAAACCAGAGATTTCATTGACATAAGACAAATTATAATTTAAAACTGAGTTTGTTAAAAGAAGAGAGTGAAAGTCTTACTGATATTTTAAATTTAGCTGAAGTCTTGGCTTCAAAAGAATTTAGATTTTACCCCCAGTGTACAGCTACAACCATTCTTCCTCAATTACAGGCATGGGCCATCTGGCAAGATGTTGGCAACCTGTTTGTGTGGGGTACTTGTGATTAATTACCTTCTGATTAATTACCAGGGACCTGAGCTGGTCCCTGTCTCACCCAGGCTTGGGAACTTCATCCTGGGGAGCTCAGCAGGCTCCTGCACCCTGGGCTGAAAGGGGCACTCGTGCAGCAGATAAAATAAAGAACTTAGCAAGCTCATCATTGTGGGTTCTGCCACAGCAGCTTAAAATAGAGCCTTACCTAAAAATCTCTAAGTATAAATTACAGAAGTTAATAATACGACAAACTTTAAAACTATAAATTAAATAAAATAGTATAAATTAATAATATAAATTAATAAAACTACATAATTATATAAATAATACTATTACACTATAATACTATTATATACTATATAGTGTAACACTATTATTATACAATACTATTAGTATAATAGTATTATTAGTAGTATAATAACACTATTAATATAATAGCAATATAACAATATAATATATATTTTTCTCACTTAAATATATAGTTATAATTATATATATTATATATAATATATATTATAATAGTTATAAAATAAAACAAAACCATTTTATTATACCACTATTATACTAAAATTAAAACTATTATAAGTTAAAATACTATAAATTAATGCTATAAATTAAATACTATAAATTAATACTACAACATTATTATACTAGTAATAATACTATTATACTATAGCAGTATTATACTATATTGCATAATAGTACTATTACACTATTAGTATAATAGCATTATTAGTAGTATAATTATACTGAGTATAATAATGCTAGTAGTGTAATTGTCATATAACAATATATAATATATAGATTTTCTCACTTAAATATATATAATTATAATAAAAACCAAAGTAATTCTATTATACTACTATAATACTAAAATTATTAATACTATAAATAAAATACTACAAATTAAAAACAATACTATAAATTAATAAAATGACATTATTATACTACTAATAATACTATTACACTAAAATACTATTATACAATATAGTTTAATAGTATTATTATACTATTAGTATAATAGTCATATAACAATATATATATATCTCTCACTTAAAAGATATATAATTATAATATAATACATAATATAATTCTACTATAATACTGTTAGATTAAAATTAATAATACCAGAAATTAAAACACTACAAATTAAATGCTATAAATAAATACTATCAATTAAATAAAATGCTATGTCAATAAAATGACATTATTATACCACTACTAATATTATTATAATAGTATTATACTATATAGTTTATAATTATAATAGTATAATATTATTAGTAGTATAATAATACTATGAGTATAATAATGCTATTATTATAATCGTCATGTAACAATATAATAGATATTATATCTTATAAAATATTATATATATTTTCCACTTAAAATATATTAATACATAATATAATTCTACTTTAATTCTATTACACTAAAATTAACAATACTATAAATTAAAACACTATAAATTCAATAAAATGCTCCAAATAAATACTGTCAATTAAATAAAAACTATAAATAAATATTATAAATTAAAAAAAATAATTAATTACTTGTCGCAAGCAACCTCAATTTATCACAGCCTTATTTTATGCATCATGTGGATGAATCCGGACTATTATATAAAATAATCAGAAACTAGTTAAAATATGATCTTGGCACTTAAGGGTCTCCTTTAATGTTTAATACAGCAAATATGTTAAAAAAGGTGTTTTACAACAATGAGAACAAATATGAATATACTATTACAGTTTCACTGAAAAATCCCTGAAACAGGAAGGAAAGATACAAGCCCTGGTATACAATATTTTTAAATTTATTATATTTATATATAAATATATTTTTGTATATAAATACACATTTATATATAAAACATGTATTTATATCTATTATATATTCATATATAAATATATTTATTATCTCTTGATATATAAATTATATACAAATGTATAAAATACAATGATAAAATATATATTATATAATTTAATATATTATATAAACTCGTATTTAGTATATTTAAATAAAAAATATTATATATTATATGTTTATATATTTATATATTAGAAAATAATATTTTATATATTTCTATCATATATTTATGCTATATATTTTTATATAAATATATTTATATTTTAGGTAAAAACATTTTTATCCTTTGTAAAATCAGACACCCTAAGGAAGGAAAATTCTCTTAAAAATCATATCTTTGCAAATAGTAAAATTTTACCTATGGGGAGAAATCTTGGTGGAGATATCTTAATGAAAGGATAAGGGAGAACAGAAAGTAAAACAGACCAAGAAAGCAGCAATGTAGTATTAGATACAGTGATGCAAATAGAGCAACCCTGGAAAAAGTACATGGGCAAGGGAGTTTTGGAATATTCTTGAAGCAAACTGGACTTGCTAGTCTACTGTACCTTACAGTCTGTGCAGTGCACTGTAGTGGGGATTCCAGGGAACTGTACTGCATCTCTAGGGAAAAAAAAAATAGATTTATTGCAAAGTGAGTCTACATACGTGGCATTTCATGCATACAGTGCATTATTCTTCATGCTCCTTCTGCAATGCATAGTTCATCTCCCCAGCTAAAGTTTTTCAAGCCATTTCTGTGCAGTTCTTGAAGCAGATTTTACTTCTGGCAGCTGCCAGGACATGCCTGGGATGAGTTAAAACTAAGAGCAGAGTGCTGGAAGCTGGTAATCCACATGAACTGGAGAGCTTTGAAGAGCAGCACAAACACTCCAGGTCTTCCCATGTGTGGAGGTTTAACCCCAGCTGGCCGTGCTGAGGCTTCCACTCCCTCATCCCCACCACGCTGGGGTGGGGGAGAGACTTGGAAGGGTAAAAGTGAGAAAAACCATGGATTGAGATAAAGACAGCTCAGTAGGGAAAGCCAAAGCAATGCACACAAGCAAAGCAAGGAACTGATCCCCCCTTCCTGATGGAGCTCAGCCATGCCCAGGGGAGCCGGACTCCATCCCAAGGGAGCAGGGACTCCAAACCTCTCCTTTTCCTCCTCCTTCCCCCACCTCCATACACTGAGCATGAGCCAGAGGGTCTGGGACACCCCTGGGGCTGGCTGGGCTCAGCTGGGTCCTCCCCCAGGCCCTCTCTGCTGGGCTGGGAGGCAGGAAAGGCCTTGGCTCTGGAGGAGTGCTGCTCAGCTGCCAGAATCTGAAATGCAGATGATGCCTTGTGCAGGCTGCCCTAGAGCAGAGGCTGGGCAGAGCTAAAGAATCAAGCAGGGATTGATTCAAAGCATCTCCTCCATGGATCCACCTTGGGCAGCACCAGAGCCCAGCCAGGCCTGCACCCAAGATGAACCAAAATGGCCCCAAAATGCCCCAGCGCTCCTGGGCTCTCTCCCTTGGATCAGTTCTGCTCCATTTGCACCTTGCAGTTCATTGTCCCATTCCAGCTTTAGCCCCTGCAGTCCCCCCCTGCTTGTTTTTCTCTCTCCAGCCCACGGGGTTTGTGCTCTTGGGCTGAGATTGGGATCATTTGTCCTTGGTGCCCAGCTGGAGCAGGAATTGTTTTGTCTCCCTGCTCTGTGCACAGAGCTCACCATCCCCTCGTGTGAAGCCCAGACCCACACACTAAAGCAGCACAGAATGGGAAAAATAAAAAGCTGAAATCTGAGGCATCAGAGGGAACTCCCAGAACTTTGGGTTTGTAAGCCAAAGCTTAGAATTAAACATAGGATTTGACCTGAGACCTTGGAAAACGCTCCCAAACCCAGGTGCTAGAAGCCAGAATATGAATTTATAGTTTAAAGCAGAGACACATCAAGCTAAGTTCAGAGTTTTGGAGTTTAAGATATAGAAAAAATAAAAGTAGTTACAGAGGTAAACAAGGAGTTTAGAATGCAGCACTGTAGGTTTGTGTGTCATAACATGATTGGCTAAGAAATCTTACACTGTAGTATAGGTCCATAAGACAAAATATTGAAGGATTGGGTCAAAACCATAAACATCCTTGTTGGCAGTGTTTTATTGGTCAATAACTCCTTAAAAGGTCTTGTAACTGAGGGTCTTGTGACCTTCTGAGCCATGCAGGGAAGATGTGAGCTGAACTCACCCTTCCAGCCTATGTAGAAGAAAAATAAACCCCATCATGAAAAACAACTCAGAGATCCCATCTCTAATTCAAATCCTCACACTCAGAAATAACAAAAACACCCCTACTCAAACACTATTTCCACCAAAAATCCAAAACACAGCCCTATACAAAGGGAAAAATAATTCTACTTCAGCCCCTACCAACACACTGTGCTACTGAAGAGATTTTTGTTTTTTCCAATGTTTTAGTTATGACATTTTTTCTTTTTGGATCAGTGATAGGTTGTACACATCAAAGACCTATCAGATGAACCCAAGATGACTAGACAGCAATCAGTTGAATTAGAGAAAATAATTTTTGACCATTTCTTAATTAATTTTATGATAAACACATATACAATAAAATAGCTTTTTAAAAATATACATATAAATATATTTTGTGGACCATATATAGAGAAGCTATTTATAAAAAACACAGTTAGAAACTCTAGCTAAATTCTCAACAGCCTGATTGTGCTACAAGGATCTGTGGAAATAATCTAAAAAAGAAATCAATCCTAATAAAAAAATCAATGCTTGGATCTCCATGTCTTTTGCAGTGAGCTTTATGTTGTTTTGGCCTCTCAGTCATACAATGCACATCTTTTGAAAGCCAGATCTCTTTTTTTAGCACCTCTACCTCTGCTATTATTTTTCCTGAGGCATAAGTTCCCTTCTTGGGTTTATAAGCATTCAGAGAAGCACAATTTTTTGCAGCTGGTTGATCATACCAACAAATATCTGTTTGGGTGATGGCAGTTTAAATAAGAATGAAAAATTCCTTTTGAGTTCTAACAATGAGCAATACGTCAGTGCGGCAAAATATTCAGGTAATGGTATTACTACAAATTGCTCTCAGCATTTTAGGTTAGGTAAATGAAACAAACAAACAACAAATTCCTTTTAAATACTTCAGTGAGCCCTTAAAAAAAATCAAGGTACTTGATTTAAAAAAAAAAATGACTTTTTTTTTTTTTTAAATCAAGGTACTCGGGCTTAGCCAACAGTGTCTTCCTGAGTGAAGTTTGGTTCTGGAGTTGATTATGGCCAACAGGTGGTCCAGATATTACTTAAATTGTAATTAAGATAGTTCAGTTTTCATTTCTATTTCATGGCTGTATCTTTACACATCTTATACTGAAGAAAACAGCTATTTCTGCCCTAATGCTCTATTTTCAAATTGCAGTTTTTCCCTGTCCATTCCGTGTTCAGAATAGAAATGTGTTTTGCCCACAGTTTATGTTGTACACATATGCTTGGTTAATCTCTCCAGTCTGATTCTGAATTGTTTGATTTTTTTTTACTTGTTATCTTCTGTTGGGTCTTATTTCATGATGTCAAGACCCTCAACAAACTGCATAACACATCAGCAAGCTACACAGTATTAAGGTTATTAGCACCAATTGTTGTATTGTGTTTTACAGTCCATGCAATTTCAATACAGCTTGGAGGAAAATGTTTCCAAGGGCAAAATTAAAAGATCCTCTCCAGTTCTACAGCACATATCCTAAAATCTGACCACATATCCTCTGCATAACCAGGTGCTGAAATATTGACTGCTCATCCACAGGAATGAAAAGAAGCTTTTAAATACTGAAAGCAAACAGTATTTTCACTCCTTGTGCTTTTCACTCCAGGCTGTTTTGAGAGTCCCCCTAAGGAGTTATTAGCGCTGAATCCAGTTTTACTGTCCTTTATGTAAATATTCATGCACATATCCACAAGACTATTGTTTGAGTCTCTGCAAAGATCATAGTTCTTGTCTTCTAATCAGTCAAAGTACATTTACACATAAATCACGTGTATATTCAAGTGTCTCATTAAGGCCTTCATAGAGTGTAATTAATCTGATCAGGATCTCACTGGGGTCTTAAAAATCAGTCTTTGATAAAGCTCTTGAATGACATGAAAAATATTGTGTTGATCTAGGATATAAAGTGTATTGAAATACCCCTGCATACTGTACATTTGCATTGAATTTGAGTAATTCCTGAGTTTTTTAGTCCATCTGCTGTGGGATTTCACTACCACTGGAGAGGCCTCCTTGTCTCAGCCAGTGTAGCTGCATTAAAGGCTAATATTCACCTCCCTAAGATAAAAATAATGTACCTCAGGTTATTGAGCCTGAAATACTGAAAAAAGTGAGGCAAAAATAAAAAGAAGTATTCAGGAACACAGAGATCTAGCAAATGCCTACATATCATTCTCTTCAGAACAAGTCAAAGGAACAAATAATCTGTTAATCTGATTTGTATTTGAATTCATCTAAGGCTTCATATGTAAAAATAATTCATTAGATGTTAAAGCAAAAACAGTCTGTGTCATTTTCTTTCCATATTGTGTTTAACTTGTGTTTAACAAGCCTTTTCCCACTATTGAAAGACATATTTTGGCATAAGGGATTGCTTGAAAATAACCCAAATTTACTTTATGTTGAGTAATAAACACTGCTACATTTAACTCTATTTTTTAAACTGTTGCTGGTTTTCACACTGAGGTTTATCTACTACACTTGAATATAATATTAAGTTGTTTCCACTTGCCTTAAGTGATGTTTATGGATTTGTAAAAACTACAGTGGATTCTACTCTTGTTTTTAGGAAACCTGAACATTCCACCCCTTCTGTGAAACTGCATCTAACAGTTTTTGTTCTCAAAACAGACATATAATACTATATAATACTATTTTTCCAATGCCCCATAAGAGATCTTTTTTGCCAAAAAATCTGTACAGACACAGGCTTTTCTAGATCAAAAGATATAAGTGCTAAATTGTGTGAACAAGTCTGCAATGGCAAAAATACTTACAGCTCATAAAACCTTCCAACAAAAACTCCTAATTATACTCAAAACAGTGCCTTGCAGGATGCTTTATGACATCAACTTGTGGCTTTCTCCTGAGATTTTTGGCATCTAGGTTGTAAAAAAAAACTATTATTTTCTAAGTAAGTATCACCACCTTTTTTCCCCACATATGTCAAAAATACATACAGTACACCTATAGTTGGTGGATAGATCCCATATGGATTTGTAGTAATCAATATAATCAGAGCTATTATGGAAAATACCTCTGAAAAAGAAGAGTGGAAAATAACTGAGTGCCCTGAAGAAGTTACAGAAACCAGGTGGATTAATAAAAATATTTCCAAGTGAAAAAAAAAAACCCCTATGTATTTCAAATGGTTTTTTGGCATTTACTTCTCCAGTATTACACAGTTTCATCAGACAGTGAAGATGGTTTTATCCTACCTTATTAACATGCACCCACTGCACAAAGCTCTTACCCTTAAAAATGAAAACAAGACAAAGTTTCTAACATGCAAGGAGAAAGAATTTATTCAGCTCTTACAAGTGAAATTTAAGCAACCAACATTGTTTCATTCAGTTGCTCCTGCACTCAGTACGAATAAATCAAAATTTATTAAAAGGTTAAGATAAAACAGTTATACCACAGAAGGAGAAGATGACCAGGAAGGAAAAACCTAATAAATATTATTTATTAGAATAAATAATAACCACACCCACCTTAAAATCACAGGAGTAGCAGGTCACATTGCTGAATGGTCCATGAAGAAAAAACAGTGAGGTGAGTAAAAGACCAGTCTCTCCCTGGATGTTTTAAAGAAGAAATCTTTCTACTTAAACTGAGTTGCAGATGAGATATTGCCAAACCCAAACCAATCCTGCTTGAAGACAAGGGAGGTCCACGCTGATATCTTATAGGGTTAAAGGAGAAAATTTGGGCAGTTTACCCTGGAAAACAAAAATCACCGGCCCACCCTCCAGATTGCAGCACACAGGAGCCACTTGGCAAAATCAAACCAAACCGAGTACCCAGGTGTGCCAGCTTGGGTCTGGGAGGCATCCTACACAACGTGGAATTTCAGGAGCCAGCTGGCCACTCTGGATCACACGGCCCTGAACACCAACACCAGTCCTTTTCCCAGGGAAACAAAACTCACCATGCCAGGTTCCTGATGGCAGATTGCAGGAGCCACTTGGCACTCTCAAACCAGCCCGAGCTGGCAGTGGTACCGGCGTGGGTCGAGGAGGCATCCTACATATTGCGGAATTTCAGGAGCCAGCCGGCCACTCTGGGCTGCAGGCCCGGGAACTCCAACGCCACCCCTATTCCCTGGGAAACAAAACTCACCAGCCCAGGTTCCTGATGGCAGATTGCAGGAGCCACTCAGCATTATTAGACAATCCCGACTTGGCACTGGTAACTCGACTCGTTCTCTCAGTTATCTTGTTCAGTTCTGCATAAGCTATCAGTAATTTTTAAAGTTTTTTTTCTAACTCTCCAAAGCCTTCATAAAATGGTTTAGGAGTATGCAGATGTATAAAGTGGTTTAGGAGTGTGCACACATGTTTGTGCTGACAAGGCTGAGGACCTGAAGCTGGGCAGATGAGGGTCTGGGTTACCACAGCCATGGCACTGCAAAGCCAAACCTTTATTTGGTCTTTTTTTTTTTTTTTACCATTTTATGCTCAAAAATTATTGCTCAAAATCAGGATCAGCATTATCTTCCTTCACAGAGATTAGCCAGAAGCAAAATGTTCCTTTTCCCAGAGGGTTCACAGGGACGATGTGCCAATACTGAGCGATCACAGCGTGGGCATGGCCTGCCTGGCTGGTGACAGGCAATGTGTCACCACTTAGAGCCTGCTGCAGGCTGGCAGTGACTGAGGGAGTCATTCTCTGGCAGCTGACAGTTGTGTAAACCAAGTTCATGCTTTGCTCAGCCCTCGACAAGAGCCTGGAATTCCAGAAGCCACTGTGGTGGTTATCAGCAACTGAAATGCTGCTGTGGGTAACCTTGCACTGAAACTCAAGAATGAGTGAACCATAAGGGCTTAGATGGTCCTTTGCTGCTACAGCTGTAATTGCCCTCCTCTCTGCAGCTGAAGGCACCCCAAATGGATTGATAAAGACCCATGGAATTCCAGCTTTAGCTCTGTTAGACTCATGGGAGTGTCTCTCTCTTTATGATTCTTTTTCTTGAGTTTTTTTACTGTGAATTCACTGGCCAAAGCCCTTTGTGAGGTTTTTGCTGAAACCCATTTAAAGTAAACTCAGATCCAGAAAAATGGATTTTTGTATCCAGTATAGTGAAAACATCATTTTCTTGCTACATTTTTATAATTTTGGGGTTAATTACAGGAAAGAAAAAATTACTGCAATTCTTTGTATAGAAAAAAACTTTATAGTAGGAAGAAAAAAAAGAGTAAAGATCAGGACTAGAACATAAGACTGCCTTCAGCAACATTTTCTGAAACAACTGAGGTGCCTCAAGAATGGATTTTGTTTAGGTCATGAATCTTAGTTTTTCAGATGAAGATTATCTTTGATGAATCAGAAATAACTTTGAGAAGGACTAGGAAACCCCAGAAATTATTAAACCTGCCCAGGAAACTGCTGAGGAAGGGACAGGTGAGAGGATCTTTAACAAAGGAAAAAAGTTACCTTTTCTTTTGTACTCTCCATTTTGAAGCCATTTTGGTCTTCATGTGTCTGAAAGGCTTAAAGAACATAACCTGTGGCAATTCCCAGCTGATCTTTTTTTGTTATAGCAGCACATTTGATATTCTAGTATTAAATGTTCTGCTAAAAATATCAATAATGCCAGGTTAGCATTGTTTTAAAACCTTGGTTTTAACAACAAGGACGTTAGAAAACTCAGATTTACTCATCTAGCACTTTCAGTGACAGCAGTCATTTATCTATAGTACAAAGATAGCAGCTTTTAAATCTAAAAATGTTTTAGCCACTAGAATTCTGAGTTAATTTGTGGCTAAAACTGTACGACACGGAATGATACGGCAAATGCAAAAGGAACGACATTTACATTTCAATATGTTTATAAAAGTTTAAAAACCAGCACAGAAGCAGATTAAAAGGTGTAATTTCTCTGTACTTTGACAGTAGTTTGTACTATATCATAGTAATTTTAAAATTCACACACTGATAATGTCATACAAGAAGATTTTAGACACAATAGAGGGATTAGGAATTAATTTCCTAAGTCTGCTTTTTCTCCCTGTAATGCTTATCAGGAAGAAAAACTAAAAATATTTAACTACACAAATTGGTAGGTTCAAATAGGTAACCACCATAATCATCCAAGTTTGCATTACATACAGGAGAATTAAAATTTTTGCATCTTGTCTTTAGCATGCAAACTGCGAGATTTTCTCAATTCTGGAATTTGTATTTTTAAACCCTAACTTAGGTATGTGCTTTAAGAAAATGTCCTAGGTATGCCTAGGATAAAACCCAATAATCTGTTGTCATTATATTGCAAGGGTTATATTGCTCTATTACATTACATTGCAAGGGTTCCATATTGCCAGAGTTTTGTACCTCCTTGATGTTTCTTGCAGGCAGCTCCTCCAGGCACTGACTCTTCTTGCCCTCACAGCAGCCAACTGGCTCCAGTTCCTCTTAGAAAAAACCAATCCACTCCTTTATAACACTCTTCTTATTGGCTAGGTGCAGCCTGTTAAAATCAGGGCCTGTTCCCAATCTCTAATAATTGGCTCAGCTGCAACTCTTTAGAGGGTAAGATTACTTTCTATACTACCTTTATTTACTTATATCCTATCCCCCTACAATAATCTAGGTCTAGATAATCTTAAACTTTCCTTCCTTATGCTGTAACAAGATTTACAAAGAGCAGAGAGTCTTTCAAGTAGCCAAGTCTCACACTGTTAATGCCAGCACAATCTGACTTTAATCTGAACTTGTGAACAACACCAGCACAGGGATTTGTGTCTAATTTGTTTTAGAATTGCCTAGAATTCAAAATTGAACAGTGCACAATATTAAGGAGTCTCCAAAGCTCTTTCCAGGGAGGGAGAAAATCTGCAAAAATGCAAAATGCAAAAAACATCTTCTCTGCTACCAAATGGGTGGAATAATCCACTGCACAGGTAATTATGTTATCTGCAGTATCAGTCTGCCCTCCACACACAGAATAACATTCCCTGCACACAAAAAATAAAATGTGGAGTTTGAAAATTGCAGTGTTGCTTTTGTTTGAAGTGAGTAGTCCCAAACAGGGTTTACATTCATATTCTATAGCACATCAATGCCAGGCAAACTTTTCAACATTGTAAAATTAAAGAGAGATATTTCCCCCTGGTTTTTAAAGTGTTTATTTTCCTCTTGGTGGTTTTTGGTTCTTTGTGGTTGGTTTTTTTTTTTTTGGTTGGTTGTGGTTTTTTGGTGGTTTTGGTTTTTTTTTGGGGGCAGGGGGTTGGCTTTCTCTTTCTAGATTTCCCTCTCTTTGGAAATTATTTTTGATACACCAAATCACACTCCTCTCCAACATCACAGCTTTGCAAAAGATGTGTTTGTTTAACTTCTTCCCCATCTATTAATTCTCCAGGCAGCATGGCACTCAATAAAGTCAGTGTATACATTCTTAGACCATCAAATCAGTTTTGCTGGGAAAAGCATAAAAAAAGAAGTGACATTGGCAGTTTTTGAAGCAAGGCTGATATGGCAGGAATCCCTGCTGTTACTAGTTATACCTACAGAGTGATAACTACCTCACAATCATCCTTTTATTATCACCTCTTATTGAACTTCATCATTTTTACCAGCGAGGTAAATGTTGATTTTCAGAGCTTCAAGAGGGCAGCAGCAGC
Source organism: Molothrus ater (assembly GCF_012460135.2). NCBI lineage: Eukaryota > Metazoa > Chordata > Aves > Passeriformes > Icteridae > Molothrus > Molothrus ater. Next base: position 5,430,080 of record NC_050483.2, on the reverse strand, counting down.
CTAGGAATGGACAAAATAGGAGTGAACATTGCTTAGGAACTGGAAGAAGAAATGAGGAAAAGGGAAAAAAAATATCAGTTGAGTAGGCGTGGATCTAATTAATCACTGTGAAGCAGAAATTGCTTGGAGGGTTAAAATTTAACTTCTGGTAGAGATTTTCAAAGGTACAGGAGGAACTGAGGTGTGGGGCACTCACTGCACTTCAACAGAAATAGCAAGGTACTTGTTTTGGTGCACAAAAAAAGGGATTGAAGATGGAAGGCACTGAAAACCAGGTGTTACACTGTTCACTGAAGAGTACCTCACTCCTCAGGTCCTTGGTTTAATACAGGGCAGGTGCTGTCCATCCCCTGTTTCTGTGGCAGACCTTAATGGTTAAAGCAGCCTCTGAAGAAGTCACAGGGCCTGATTACTCCTGTCCCACTCTCAGGAGAGCCTGTAAAGTACAAAATACAGCAGGGCTGGTCAGAAATCTTCACTCCATGAAATGGGTTATTAAACATTTAAACAAATGAGGACAGAGAGACAAAACCCCAAAAGAACTATTGTTCTATTTTAAAAAGACAGAAAAACTTCATTTCTGGTCTTTCCTCTCCATTATTATCTGTCCACAATAATTAATTCAGTGGTACTGTATGGAACAAGCTGCTGACTTCTGAGCAATCACCTCTGTGGTATCTAAGTCCTGGCATTGACTGCACAACTTCAACTTTAAAACTTTCAATAACTGCAATGATAGTTGGGGATGGTTGTCATTAAAAATTAAATAGGTAATGTAATGTAAATAAATAATCTGAATTTACTGGACTGCCACCCATCTTACAACTAATGATCTAAAAAGATAATTGTAAATTTAACATAAAATTCCTTTATATTTTTGTATTTGTCACTAATCTTTTAGCTATCCTCAGGCATTTGTTTCCATTTTATTACTCCATTTCAATGGACCAGCTATGGGGATTCTTGAAGGAGTTTTGAATGAGTTAGAGATGAGATCTCCGAGTTGTTTTTCATGATGGGGTTTATTTTTCTTCTGCATAGTCAGGAAGGGTGATCTCAGCTCACATCTTCACTGCATGGCTCAGAAGGTCACAAGACCCTCAGTTACAAGACATTTAAGGATTTATTTATCAATAAAATACTGCCAACAAGGATATTTATGGTTTTGACCCAATCCTTCAATATTTTGTCTTATGGACCCATGCTACAGTGTGAGCTTTCTTAGCCAATCATGTTATGGACACACAAACCTACAGTGCTGCATTCTAAACTCCTTGCTTACCTCTGCAACTATTTCAATTTTTTCTATATCTTAAACTGTAAAACTCTAAACTTTCCTTTACTTAGCTTAACGTGTCTCTGCTTCAAACTATAAATTCACATTCTCAGCTTCCAGCACCTGAGTTTGGAAGCCTCTTCCAAAGACTCAGATCAAATCCTGGGTTTAATTCTAAGCTTTGGCTTACAAGCCCAAAGTTCTGAGAGTTCCCTGCATTTCAGATTCCAACAACCAGAATATAAAATGGATCCATGAACCATTTTATGGAACACCAGAAGATGCTGAGTTGGAGTCCAGACATTGCCCAAGTTCTTCCTGAGCTCAGCCTTGCCTGGGGAGCCTTCCTCTTCTTCTTCCAATTATTTCAAAGGCATTAAGAGCAATCAATCTTTACATACTCCCAGTTCTATCAAGTATGCAATAAAAATGATTAACAGTAGCATCATAAAAATTCATCAGAAGCCTGTTCTGAAATGTATATCATCTTGCATTCAATAGTGATCAAATAATAATTTCTAAGTAGCCTGATATTTATTTAATACAACTAACCTTTACACCAAATCTGATTTTCAATAGCATTTAATTAACCTGTGCAATGACTAGAGTTGTGTACATAGATTAAAAATTTGTAAAAGTAATGGTCAGTTAGGCAGCAACCAGTAAAATTTGTACATACAGTGACATTAATTATGCTTTCAAATTAGGCACATCGTTGCTCTGGATGATGTGGAATTCTGCCCTTATAAGTGTATTCCCTTCAACTTTTCACAAACATTTCCAAGTATCATCTGTACATAGTGCAACTCATTCTTAGTCCAAAGAGATCCTATTAAAATACAAAAATGAGCAGTGTGTTTATTCAATGTTAATATAATTCCTAATAGAGTTACTTTTTTTCTAACAGAGTTATTTATTTTTAAGAAAATAAGAAATCAAGGTAAAGGGTTTCCACAGATAGTTTTAAGCATTTGTTTGGAAAGAATCTTCTTTTGGCTCCATAACAAAATACTGTAGGTAGGAAAAACAATCTATATGCAACTTCACACACAAAAAGTAGAGTTAACTGAAACTTTGAGGTTTTCTTTTTTACCTGCAATGTCACTGCAGTCACTTCTTCACCAGCACCACAATTTTAGTTTTCCCTTCCCACTTGTGGCCTGAATGTGTCTGTTGTCCTTTCACAGGACACCAGAAGAGGCGTCCTGTGACACCAAAGAGCTCAACAGCAAATTTGTGCAGCACGAAGTAACACTAACTCAGCTAAAGAAGATCCCACTTGTTCAGCTGAATTTTTTTAGGCAAAAACTCATTCTGGGTTCTGCATTTCTGAATCCTCTGTCCCCAGGTTTTGATCCTCACTGCAGGACAATCTCAGGGGCAGAAGTAAATGGTGATGTGGAATTCTCTTTGAGTGCCTTGAGCAACAGGGGATGGTCCCCAGACAAACTCTCCTTTCTTCTGTCCTTTAGAGGGTAAATTAATGTAGGTAAAAGTCTGTTCTCAGGGTGTAAAATGAGTATTTGCTGGTTTTGATCTGACTCAGAACTCTACAATGATAGGAGTGGTTATTTCAATTTCAGCGGACAAGGAAATTTCTCAAATGCAGCTCTGGAATACTTCTGAATTTTCCCAGTTCTCCCTCAAATGAATAACCATTCCTGCTATTTCCTACAGTAAAAAATTCTGTTCATGAGAGAAAAATGTAAAAATCTCATTGTGTTTAAGTTAAAGAACTGGAAGGAGATACCTTTTTTTGATGGAATGAGCAAACTTGAAAAGACAGTCCTAAGAAGTTTCTTGTTTGAGTCTTCCCCAGGAGGTCACAGGTTTTCAGTGTCTGGGATTTTCACAATTACCACATAGTGGCTATCTTTTCAGACTAGGAGAGAAAGAAATATTTGTCATTACTCTGTTCCCTATATCACTTAGATGCATGTGATCCCTGCCCTGCAAAACTATCATATTACTACAGTAAAAAAACCCCACAGCCCCTTGCTATTTTTCCTTGGTATTCCCAGTTGTTATTTTTAAAGGCACAATATTTTATACTGCACTAGAAGAGTCTGCCTCCACCATGGAAATCATTCTTTAAGTGCCATACAATGACAGAAATTAAAGAAAATACTGGTATACAGAATTACATAGTTCACATTTCAAAATAACTTCAGACCCTCAGGGGGAAAAAAAGTCATTTGAACACCACCTTCATTTTGCCTGGCAGCTTGCTATATGAAATATGGACAGGTAATCACATAGAATTTAGGACTTTGCAAAATGCAGCCTGCTGCTTTAGGACTAAAAGAGTAAAATAGAATAAAATAAAATAAAAATCACTAGGTCAAATTCAGAAGAAAATCCAGTGAGTCTGAAGGGATTTTAAGTTGGAGTGGTTGCTACTCCTGGGCTGTACCAGATCTGAAACATGTTGGAATAGGCTGACCCCAGCCAGCAGTTCACACAACTCCAGTGGGGTGGGGGAGAGAGAACAGCACAGACAAAAGTGAGGAAAACCTCATGAACAGAGATAAAGACGCTACTAAGTGCAAAAAACCCGAAAAAGCACAAAATCAAGCGATGCAAAAGCCATCTCTCCCCATGCCCAGCCTGTGGCAGCAGCAGCTGCAGAAGGTGGCATTGTTTGCCAAATTAACATGAGGAAAACTCCTTTTATCAAGTTGGTTTTTCTATCCTTACACCAATTAAAGCTGCTTCTGCCTGATGTGATCAAGAAAACATCTTCACATTTTTACTAATGCTATTCATACATTCCAGTATTTCTGTTAACCTTTCCTTTTGCTTCCATTACCTGTAAGAGCAATCTGACCATAGTTATTGTCTCAAAAAGAGGCCACCAGAATAATTGTGAGTATAAGGGCTGGACTTGATGATCTTTTCCAACAGAAATTATTCCATGACCCTCTAACACAGTGGAAGCTCGCCTGGTTAAACACACGAAAAATTGCAGCAGCAATTCTGCAGTGATACAGGTCATACACACACTGTTGTGGCCAGCTCAAAATTAAGTGTTTTTAATAATAACAGCCATAGAGTGTTGTCTCTGGAAAATAAAAGATTTGACATAAAAAAAAACAACTTGAATCCTACAGAAGAAAAATATAAGAGCATGTGGCTCTTTTATTATGAGAATAAGAATAAAAAAAGGGGTTAGGAGAGTAAAAACATTTCAATTAATCAATGAGTATTAAATAAGTGAACTCTGATGAGTTTTCTTTGAATTCTAGTTTTTGCAAAATTGTTAAACAAGTTGGTTTAACTTAATAACTAAAAGTTGGTTTATCAGCTTTGTGTATAACAAATATTTTGTATAACAATGCGTAGAAGAACTTGAAAATATAGTCCAGGGCATATAAATCCTCAATATTATAGATTAGTTTTGATTTACAGGAGACGCAGAGACAATGCTGCTGTTGGAATCAGACACTTTTCTCTGTTCATGAAACCTACTTTGAATTTCTGTTGTTACTGCTGAAAGACAGAGTTTTTCTCTTCATGGCCTCACTGACTGGTTTAATATATCTTCTGTCATGCTGCTGCTGTGGATTTCATCTCTTAAGGGAAAAAAAAAGGCAGAGAAAAAAGTATTAAACTGCACAGCAATCTATAAAACTATTGGCATTTGGAGCATTGTCAGTGTGTCTCTGATTAAAGGCAAATAGTGCATACATTTTTCTCTCTGTTTTTTGAAGGACATAATGCCTGGCTTCATTATAATAATACTAATCGGAGCCTCGTGACAATATCCTATTTTTGTTTGATGACAGGGTGGCCCTAAGATCATTCCTCACGTTGGGAAAGCTTTAAAGCAGAGAGCACTTCCCATATCTATCCAACAGGCCACTATTGAATGACTGTGATTCATTAGTGAGATGGGAAGAAAGTTCCTTGAGATCAGCCCTGAAAGCAATCTGTCATTAGAGCAGCACATTAGCTTTCCTCAAATTCATTTGTGAGACTCTTTGCAGGAAATAGTGCCTAATAAAGTAAGGAAATGACAGGGGAATATTGGAGACCTATTAAAGCATTAAACCTAATTCTTTCCCAAACACAATAAAGGCCAGCCAGACAACCACCTGTAATGTTGCATTAATTTTCTAAGAAATAGGGAAGAGTTTGTGTTCATAACTCTGGGGCTTTAACACATGGGTCACTGCAAGACTTTGAATTGTCCTTGTCTTTGCACAGAAGTGTGGCTGCTGCAGCCTGGACATTCTGCCACTGCTGTGACCTGTCTGGGTTTGAAAAGACAGGTGACTGCTGAGGAAGGAAGGAGCCTCCCTTGAAATGAAAAATGTAAACCCCCTCTCCCTCTGAATTATTATAATTTCGAAATTAAGGGGCTCTCAGGCAAAGATATAGGAGTAGGAATAACAGTTCTTATTAGGAAAAAAATAAAAATAAAAATTTTAAAATGCAGTGATACAAAACAACCCTGCCAGGGTCAGAGCAGGCCCTGTCCCCTGTGTGCCAGGGTGGTGGCACAGCCCCATCCCATGGGGGCTCAGCCCTCCTGCAGTGCCAGCTGTGGCTCTGCTGCAGCAGGGATCCTGCACAAGGGGGGAGTTTTCCTCTGCAGCTCCAGGGCTGCTGGAGATGGGCCTGGGCTCCCTCTGGCAGTGCAGGGCAGCAGAAAGCTGCTCCTCTGGGAATGCACTGGGCAAAGGCTGCTGGGCTGTCCCAAAGCTCAGATTGGATCCAGGTAGGAATGCTTGGCTCCTCCCCTGGGCGCAGCATCTCCCGAGGGATGATGGAATTGGATCAGCCATGCAGGGACACTCACTGGCCCATTAACCAAAGATAATTAACAATGAATGGCCCATTAACAGAAGAGATCTCCTGGAGGGAGGATTGGCTGTGGGAGAGATAAAGAAAAAATTGCCCCAATGGACAGCAGAGAACTGCCCCAGCTCTGACAGATGGAAATAAAACACACACCCCCAGCCACATCTTGCAGCCAAAGACATAACCTCAGTCCTAACACCCAGGGCAGAATTCCCCACTCCCAAAAACAAAGCCTGGGAAGGCAGGGGTTGTGCTGTTCTCTGAACCCAAACCATTGGGTTGCACTTTTAAAAAGACAAAGACCTTTGAGATCTGAATAAACAGCTTAATTTCATGGTGATAAAACGTTCTGTGAACCTGAAATATCGATAGCTTTATACAAACATTATAAAAAGCATAATTTATGCTTTTTACTGAAACTTTCTTAAACTATGTTAGAAGAGTAAGCATGATGCAATCTTGTGGACAAAGAGATAGAATTGGAAGTTTGTATTTAAAAAGAAAAACAGAAAAACCAAGGAATAGAAACTGCATGGGAAAATATTTCAAAGAAAGTATAAGGCCAGTGCTGTCTTGTGATGCTTACCAGTTCATAATCTCCAACAATTCTTCCTTCTTGTCTTTTGGGAATCCATCCTATGATCAATTTCACCAGTGTTTTCTTGCCAGGAGTATTTGTGTACTAAAAAGCAAGAATTCGCTTTGTGCCTTGATTTGGCATGTGACTTGCTTGAGAAAATAAAACAGAAAAGATGAAACTGTATTTTGTGTAAAATAAGTTCTGCAGTGAACACATTCGGTGTCCTTCATCTAAGAATTACTATATATATATATATTGATATGCATATATATGCATATATATATAATTTATAAATTTTATAAATTTATAAATATATTTTTTCCTCCAGTATTAGTATGTTAAAACAAGAGCATTATTTTCTAGGACCCAGAGCCCAGGATACTTTCTGATGTGCTGGAAGCTGGCTGTGGAGCAGTCCCATGTGTGATTTACTGTCCTCCATGTTAGAGACAGGAGAAGCTCACTTTTTATTAATTTGAAATACTAGAGGAACACTGGCTGTGAGATTGATCTCCCAGCTGCTCTGCTTTATGGACAAGGCATCAGAAATTATGGCAACTCCCTTGGGCATCTCCCATGCTGGGATGCTGGAGGGAGTCACAGTCTCCTGGCTTGCCGTGTGTTTTCTGCACACTCCCAGGGCTTGGCAGCCCTTTCATTTTGCTCCTCGTGCTCACATGCAAAGGCCAAGTACATGTGCAGCTCTGCACAGGGAATTTATGGAGTCTTTTTCAGCAAGTAGCTAAATTAGCCTCTTCACCTCTCCCAGACCTGTGTACTGCATCTTTTCTAAACAGGTAAAATCTCTTCTATTAACAGTGATCCTCAGGGAGCGCCTTTGCCCTGCTACTCTTTCACATCATATCATCTTCTGGGCTGAAAGGCCACGCAGTAATTAAACCCTGAGAGTGATCTTAGCAGGGGAAGGCTCTGGGATGTTTTTATATTCAAGTTCTGGATATGTAAAAAAGGCATTTTCATGTGGCAGTCAGCTCTTAAAACTAACATTTATCCACAGGTGATACCCACACTGAGTTTCTGAGAACCAACATTTATGCTGGGTTCCAAGAAGTGTCAGTGTATGATTTATAACTGTTTTAGAGTGAGATACCCTATCTAACTCTCCCAACACATAAGAAAATATTGCCATCTCTTGCTCCATGCAGGAAGTGCAGCTGCTTTCTCCAGGTCCTCCTTGATTTTCATTGCTCTCTACTTAGCTCTGTTGTTACAACAACTCAGTTGTTTTCAGAAAACTAGGCTACTTTGATGCCTCAGGTTTCAGCTTTTACATTTTTCCCATTCTGTGCTGCTTTAGTGTGTGGGTCTGGGCTTCACATCAGGGGATGGTGAGCTCTGTGCACAGAGCAGGGAGACAAAACAATTCCTGCTCCAGCTGGGCACCAAGGACAAATGATCCCAATCTCAGCCCAAGAGCACAAACCCCGTGGGCTGGAGAGAGAAAAACAAGCAGGGTGGGACTGCAGGGGCTAAAGCTGGAATGGGACAATGAACTGCAAGATGCAAATGGAGCAGAACTGATCCAAGGCAGAGAGCCCGGAGCGCTGGGGCATTTTGGGGCCATTTTGGTTCATCTTGGGTGCAGGCCTGGCTGGGCTCTGGTGCTGCCCAAGGTGGATCCATGGAGGAGATGCTTTGAATCAATCCCTGCTTGATTCTTTAGCTCTGCCCAGCCCCTGCTCTAGGGCAGCCTGCACAAGGCATCAACTTCTGTTTCACACTAGAAAGCTTAATTTCAATGAACTTGCCTTTTAAAATGTTGAAACAAGCATAATGCTCTTATTTTGCAGTCGTGGGTTTGGTTAAAGATTAATGGGAATGATGTCCTTAAAAGTATAGGGAGATTTCTTACATTCTTAGAGGTTCAGTCTTGAGGTGGCTGCTGAGAAAAACAACAGTGCATTTAGTGCTGAGAAAAATAACAGTGCATTTAGTGCTGTCACTGCTACTTACAAATCCTTGGCTCTTACCTTGATGCTATGGCCTGAGGTGTGTGTTATGGAAACTGTTTAGAATTTGTAATAGAGAAAAACATGGAGAAGTCCTATTCCAGTCTTGTTCCAACATGTGCTCCCTCTAAACTTCTAATATGTACAATCTAAGACAGAATCTAAACCCACAGAATACAAACACATACTTAATACCTTACCTAGTCCACAACCAACCTTACCTCAAATAATAAAAACTTACAAGATAAACACTCCTCAACATATAACAATAATCCAAACAAGGACCTTAGAAAAAAATCAAAAAACTTCTAAAAACAACAAATGAAAAACTAAAAAAAACCCCCACAACTCTCCATGTAACTGCTCAACAAAATAATTCTACAAAAATAATAACTACAAAAACTCACCAAAAACCCATATTTCAAATTTAGAAAATATAAACATATTAAAAATATTACCCAAAGTCTACAAAAAATACAAAACCACCAAATCAATATGCAAAATAGCAAAAACCCCCTACTTTACACTTCAGAATAATTCTAAAAGAAACATAGATAAAAAATTTCTACTCCTACCAAAAAATGCCAAAAAAACCATAACACACTACAACACAAATAATAACAGTAACTTATCAGCTTTAATATTTTTGCAGTTTGATTTTTCTTTTTCTTCACACAGATACTTAGAATTACAATTTAATCTTGTGATGGCCCCCCAAAAAAATAAAACCAAATTGAAAAATTCCACACAGAACAAAAATTCTCCAACTCCAAACAAGATTTACGGTGCCTACAGGCTTCTGCTCTATTTCCAATTTGTTCCCATTAGCTTGATCACTTCTAATTGCTCCGGTCAAGCATTCTTGATTTACAAATAAAAATCACACACAAGTATTACATCTTGTATAGAGGCTAGAGATACTTGGTGGCATGAGGTGAGTGGTGCAGCTGACCCTCCTGAAGGACAGGATGCCATCCAGAGGGACTGGACAAGCTCAAGAACTGGCCCATGGAAATCTCCTGTGGTTTAAAAGGCCAAGGCTGGTGCTGCACCTGGGCCAGGGCAGCCCCTGGTACCAGTCCAGGCTGGGGATGAGCAGATCCAGAGCAGCCCTGGGGAGAAGGACTTGGGGTGCAGGTGGGTGAGAGGCTGGACATGGGCCAGCAGTGTGCAGCTGGAGCCCAGAAAGCCAATCCCAGCCTGGGCTGCACCCAGAGCAGCCTGAGAGCAGCTGGGGAGGGGATCCTGCCCCTCTGCTCTGCTCAGATCCTCCTGGAGCTCTGCATCCAGCACAGCAAGGACAGGGAGCTGCTGCAGTGATCCCACCAAGATCAGAGGGGATCCTGCCCCTCTGCTCTGCTCAGATCCCACCTGGAGCTCTGCATCCAGCACAGCAAGGACAGGGAGCTGCTGGAGTGATCCCACCAAGATCAGAGGGAATCCTGCCCCTCTCCCTGCTCTGCTCTGGGTGATCCCACCTGGAGCTCTGCATCCAGCCCTGGGCTCCTAGCACAGCAAGGACAGGGAGCTGCTGCAGTGATCCCAGAGCAGAGCACCAAGATTAAAGGGATGGAGCACCTCTCAAACGAGGACAGGCTGAGAGAATTGGGATTGTTCAGCCTGGAGAGGAGAAGGCTTTGGGGTCACCCAACTGTGGCCTTCCAGTGCCTGAAAAGAGCAGTGGAGAGGGACTTTTACAAAGGCATGCAGTGACAGAACAAGGGTGAAGCTTTACAATGAAAAAGAGTAGCTTTATATTAGATTTAGGGGGAAATTCCTTGCTGTGTGAGTGGGGAGGCCCTGGCACAGAGAAGCTGTGGCTGCCCCATCCCTGGAAGTGTTAAAGCCAGGTTGGATGGAGCTCATTCTGTGGGATAGCAGAACGAGTCCCTGCCCATGGCAAGGGAGATGGAACTGGATCATCTTTGAGATCCCTTCCAATCCAGGCCATTCTATGATTCCATGATTTGTACCATGGCTGAGTAGGAGTCAGTATTTTTGCTTTCTGCTTTCATCAGATTATAAATAGGTACTCTCAAAATATATGAGAGTGCTGATGTTTTATAAGCATTAAAAATTCCTTGTTGTAATTGTTTTTCTCGCTCAGATGTTGTGAAATGAAGATTTTCCTTATTCATAAGCTGAATTTTAATATTTGCATCAGAGGATTTCTTTTTGTACAGTGAAGCAGGCCATGTTCTTTGGGCCAAAGTGTAAGATTTAATTTTCTTCACTCATCAGCAAAGTTGCATCATTTATTTAAAATTTTTTCACCCTTGAATGCAATGATTTATTGTCTTAGAAGTGAGACACAAAGAATATTACTATTGACTTATTAATTCAATACAGATACTGTTCATGACTTTACCTTTCAGTTCTCACATCTTGCAAGGTTTTAGTCCAGTAACCAGTCAGTAATTTCACCAAAAATTAGGAACTCAGCCACACAGAGGACGGTACAGATACTTGGTTAAGCCAGATTCAGGGACTTAAATTTCATTTAAGCTTAGAAAACTCAAAAGACAACAATTATGATCTGTTTTTTCTAGTTGTCACTCACCATGGTTGCTGCAGGAAGGAAACAGAGCTTTTCCCTGACAGAGGATTTCAGGTCAGACAAGGTGTGGCAACATTATTTTTGGCCATTCTTAAACCCTTCCTTCTGCTGGCTTAATCCTGCTGAGGTCCCCAAGGAGGTCATGGAAGGAAAAACCCCAACCTACCAAATAATAAATAATTAATTATTATTTACACAATAAATACAAACCAAATGGAATTGGTAAATACAATTAATAAATTGGTAAATACAATTAATAAATACAAACCAAAATGGAAACCATGCACACACAGGCAAAAAATCCACAAGCCAGCAAACCTCCCATGACAGGAAAATGTCACTGTTGTAGTTTATAGAATATTCTACAGCAGCTGGACCATGAAAAAATGGTCAGAAATTGGTGATGGCAGAGCAATGGGGGAATGACCTCAACTCTATCCTTAAGCTTTGATCCTGCTCATATTCTGGGAATTTCTTTTTCCCTTGATGTGTAGGCGGATCCTGTGCCTGAAATAAGAGTTAAAGTAACACAAGAGACAAGAAGGGCTATTTTAAGTAACTTTAAAAAAAAGGAAATTTCAGTGACTTAACAAAGAAAATGCCAAAAAGGCCAAATGACTCCAGAATCCTTCCAAGTCAGAGGTGCAGCAGCTAGAACCATTCATTAATGCTCCAGGCAGGAAGACCTGAATTATTTTAAGAGCACTGTATTTGCATTTTAGATATAGCAGAATGAACTAATTATGAAATGTATGCATCAAAGATTTCAATTTCAGGCTTGACTTTACTTTGGAGATTAATTTTTTACTTTATCATTTTTGCAGGCAGTTCAATGGACAGCCTTATTTGAATGTTACTCATTGTTCAGTGATGTATGAAGTGTATTTAATCAATGTGAAGAGAGTAATATTAAACTATTATCAGAAGCATCAAATGTTCCAAAAAACTTCAAAAGGAAGGTCAAAAGGTAACGTTTCAGCTAATAATAGGAGAAACAATATATTTAACTTATTCATTACATACAAGTTTTTCATGGCATATACATTATCCTTTCCACATAAAATCACAATGGAGAATGTGGAGGGTTATCCCCTTGATTAAAAATATCATAAGTAGAGTTGATCAAGTGAGCTTTCAGTGTTTAGTAAAAGATATTTAAATAACTGTTTTAGAGTTGGTCTGTATTTTACAGGGTTTGCTGCAAAAACCTTTGACAGAACAGTTCTTGTGCTCATCATTAAATTGCTCCAGGTGGGATTTCAGCCCCTGCCCAACCTTCTACAAGCACTTCCACAATGGGTGCCACAGGTAAAATCTGCTTCATCTAAGGCCAGAGCTCTCTCAATTCCACTGCAGGCACATCCTCAGGGGTCAGCTCAGGGTGGGAGGCACACCAAGCCAGCTGGAAAAGTGGCTGCTCAAAGGCACCAGAGCCATGCCCTAAACTTGGACTGAAACTTTTTATTTTCCATGTTCACTGCCTCACACTCGTGGATCATGTAAACAGTAATGTAAACAATACTGGTGTCAGAAATATTAAAAAAAAAATAAAATCCTCCCAAGTCTGTATGTCTTGCATTTTCTGTGCTAAGGAAGATTTCAGCTCTAGCTCACAAGTCCAGAAGATCCTTCTGAAATAAGGAAAAAATCGTGTGAATGCAAACCACGGACACAGTTAGATATGCTCAAAGGGTAATTTTCACTGTCTGTTTGGATGAAGAAATTAATTCATTGCAAATTGAGAAAGTGGTGACCTGCACTGTGGTTTTTAGAGCAAGCTACTGATTAAATTATAGAAAACTGGGGTTTTTTTCTAGCTTAAGATGAACTCAAAGTTAACTGGGATCAAAGAAATTAATTTTATAGCACTGCCAACATGAATTACTGTGTCCTCACTCTCTTTTTACCACACTTGTGATATCTCTTCCAGTAACAGCTGATAGCTTTGCTTTTGCCTCCTGCTCCCTGACACCAGCCTTGCACTTTCAGAGCCATAAAGCAGTAAGACTTGTTGACTGGGGACTTCTCTAGTGAGCAAGCTATTGAGGATGAGCAGCCCTTCAAGGCTAGCAAAAGTGCTTTCAGTGAAAGAGCAAACCATTGCTGTGATTTGACAGATCTGCTTCAACAACCCCTCTCAGTTTCTGCTTTGTCCCATCAGCATCTTGCAGAGAAGTGTGTATTTAAAGTTAAACTCGGACAAGCACAGCGTAAATGTTTATAGAGAGCAACAATCCTCTGTGCAAGAGCACAAAGGAAGATATTTCCAGCTTCTCAGCCTTGAAAGCAATGGGCATGCAAGGCCACCTGAAGTTCCAAAAGAAGTGTTCCACGGGACCTGGGACATGTAAAGTGTGACCTTCACTGTGCAAGCACAGCAAAGCCCTTGCAAACATCACTGCCACTGTGATGGTTCCCCTGGCTTGCAGAAATCAAGCATATCTAAGTCTTCTCTGCAGTAGGATTTTACTGTCATGCAGAATACTCTGCCTTCTAATTTTATGATCAGAGGTGGCTGTAGAAGATCCCTGGTGGAAAGTACTATTAGAAATGCACCTGGGTGTTTGAAAGAGTTTTTGGTGTGACTGGCATTGTCCTTCCTCTTCAATGGCTGTTGAGCACACATAAATTAATGCTGTGCCTTTTTCTTCCCCTCATGTAATTTTTCAATCTGTTTCAATGGATGTATTGGCAAGTGAAGGCCACTAAAACCACACAGCCTGACAGATAACAGTCACTTACTGAAGCAGACAACTTTTGCTTCAGTTCCTGATTAGTTATTTTATTGAGCAAGGTTAATCTATGAAATTCAGGTTTAGTACATTTGTAAAGTTTTGTAATTTAAAATCCAGTAATGTCACCCTAAAACACTCCAAGTTGTAATTACCTGTTATCAGTTGCAACAAGTGTGTTCATGTGATTAAAAATGAGTTATATTCTTCAGAGGCAGTAATGCTGTAATTTATGATTATTGGGTATATTAAAGAAACCCAACACATAAAGCTGTTACATGCAAATAAGCATGACAGATATGAAAGGATATCTGTGGGCCAAGTGCCAAGAAAGTCCATTTTTTAAAAATTTATGTGATTTACAGGTGAACATTAATGAAATAAGCAATGGAAAAAAGCTTCTTTAAAAACCTAAACTCTCAGTACCATACTGTCATGGAAATAGCAGCCTCTGAAGCTTGGTGTTTCAGCATTAAAGGTCAACAAAGGGCAAATTTTAAAGTTTCATTTTATTTCCTGTGACTTTTCCTAACCAATGAACATTTTCATGTATTCCTTTCCAAATGGCAACCTTCACACCATATGTCTGCACAGAAAAATTAAACCTGCTCTGCATTCTTAGTTAGACCTAGCATAAGTGAAACAAACCACCATCACTGGCAGTGGCATTAATAGCTGCACTACTTTTTTAAAATTAATCTATTAATCCCAGAAGTGCTGATAAAGGATTTTGAATAACAGTGTAAGCTCATTACAAAATTTTACTATTTTAATGCAGAGTTTCCCTGGTGGAGGGGCTTCAATTGCTGCTTCTTGTGATGCACTTAGTACATTAAAATCTCCATTTGGGAGTGGGGACAGCATGTATGTCACCTTGTTCCACAAGGACTGTTCTGCTCTGGAAGGTGTCTGCTGGCCAGGTTTCATTGTCCCTTCATGCTTGGCCCTTCACAGCCATGTGAAAATATAGGTAACTCCTAGAAAAGGAGGATGGAAAGCAATTAGTAAGTGAAAGAGAAAGTGAAATTTCTTCCTTTCTTTCACCAGATGCATTGTGAAACTACAGGTCTGGGTGTTGAAGATTGAATGCTGAAGCTTGAAATCTGCATGGTTTGCTGAAGGAGGAGCCCAGGTGCAGTTTCCACAGATGGAGAACACAACCTGAAATGTATCAACACCCTGATTCTACAGCTGATCATGTGCACTTCAGCTTCCAGGAGCACATGTCACATTGGAGCTGTGATCTTTGAGCTTCATTTTAAACAGCTGCTCGATTTTACAGCCTGCTTGGATGGGAAAACACTCAACATATTAAAATAAATGTTATTTATTATTTATATTTTTAATATTTCTTATTCTTTAAAATATTATTTCCCATCTATTATTATTATTTGTCTATTAATAATTATCTAAATAAAATTATTTATAACTTTTATTAAAATACTATTTATTATTTATATTAATATTTAATTATTATTTCTTTATTCAATACTTTAATTTCTTATTTGTTTATGGGATTTATTATTATTATTTTTTATTATTTATTATTTTGCACAGCAAAAGTTAAAGTAAGTGTTAAATAGTAAATATTACACTGTGCAGCAAATAAAATGATCAGATGGTACTTGCAGCACCACCAATCACAGCTCAAAAATATCATACTTCAACTGCAGAACCTATTTAGGAGCCCCCACTTTCTCAGATGCACAAATGCAGAACTCATCCCTTTGTGAAAGCCTTCCAAATTTCGTGCCTGTGCCTGAACTTAGATTTGCTTTATTACTTATCTGATTTACCAGATTGTCCCACCAGTGCTGTCTGATAATGCCAGCTGTACTGCCCACTGCCACAGAGGCTCAGCAGATGAAAATTTCACTGCAGGCTCTGTGCAATACAGACCCCAGAAAAGTTAATTCAATACCAGATGTACCTCTGGGACTCACCCTGAAATCCTGGAGTTGGAGCTGAGCTTGAGGCATGTTTTTCTTTGAGATTCATGTTTCTTATTAATAAGGGTTCCTTGTCTCCCAGAAGTTTCTCTGAAATTCTGCTGGTTTGAAGGGTCTTGCTTTTCTTCTCAGAAATATAATTAGGATATAAAAGAGTTTCAGTTAATTCCTCAGAAATTGTAAGGTCTTCAAATCAGAATATATTTTATCTGTAACACCAGACAATTTTTTTAAAAGAAAGTATTAGAAAGATGTAGAGAAAGCAACAGAGTGATAGTTGAATTATCAAGTTAATTTAATATCTCATATTAAAAAATATGAGATAAAAGACCCAAACTGCACTAGGGGATCTTAAGGAAACATCAGTTAAATACTTTCTGCAGACAGAGAAGTTGTCAGATGCTGCACTCTGCTGAGCAGCAGCTACAGCTCCTGTGCAACTTAGGCATAAAAAAGGACTGAACTTTGCTGGATATATTTTATTTCTTTAGTTTTGCTTCAGCAAACATAAGATGTCATTTTGCTTTGTTTTTTAACTTAACACTTGGCTGTAGGTCAGACTAACCCAGCTAGGACAATTTCACTTCAAGAGAAGTAAAGTTGTGGAAACAGAAAGAAATCATTAGAAAATTATGAATTTAGTTATCCTATCAATTTTTAATTGAATGCGATCAAATATCTTTGCAAAATTCAAATCAAGACACTTGCTACTTTTGCAAGAAGTGAAAGTCAACAATTGAAGTAAACATAAAAGCTAACCCTCAAAAAAAAATCACTAAAATGGTAAAAAGTAAGAATACTAGAGATACTAAAGAATTAAATAAATTTGCATGTGACTGTAGTTCAGTTCTCTTCATCAGTTTAAATATTACTAACATTAGAGCCAAATGAACATAGACTACGTAGAAATAAACATTTTCAGCAACAAAATAAAAAATTCTATCTACAGAAGAACAATGGAAACACAGACCTTCAGGTTTTTTTTTTTTGTGTACACTGAATATATTCAACCCTGTTTGAGATATCTGGTGGTTCAGTGGTGGTGATATAATATAATATAATATATAATGCAAAATATAATAATATATTAATACAATATAGTAATATGCTATAGTGATACATTAATATAATATAGTGATATGTAATATTATACATAATATAATTAATATGTAAAATATATAATATAATTAATATTATAAAATATAATATACAATATAATAAAATATAACATAATATAACATAATAAAATATAACATAATATAACATAACATAACATAACATAATATAATAGTATCTGGTGTATTTCTGTTGATAATATACAGAGTGTACTTTATCATACTGCAGGCTTTGCTCTGATGAACAAGAATCTGATCCACATGAGATTATGAATACTGACCTTTATTGTGTGGCTTTAGTGCTTCAGTTCATTGGTTTAGCACTTGACTGTTAAAGAGTAATCCATTGAAATCAATGAAAATTAGATACAGAAACATCTCTTAAAAAGCCAGCAGCATCCAGTCCATGATCCTGCATGCAGCATCCTGCTGAGCATCTTAGTTTGGGTGCAGATGGCCAGGATGAGGCCCCAGATAACCAACTGCAGCATTAACTAATTTCTTCTTTTTCTCTAGAGAGGAGGCCACTCATGGAGGTGTGATTTAGGAAGTTTTTCAAACACTCACTGATGTTTTCTCAGAATCTGTTCCAGCACGTGCTGCTGTCAGGTAACTGCATAATTCATTCCTGTGTCCCTTGCACACCTTCACTAGAGCAGCCAGAGGTACAGCTTTGCTCTGGGAACTCTTGAGAGCTCTGGTGACAAAGTGCAGAGGAAGGAGGTGGTTTTTTTGGGACACAGTTGTTTGGGTAAAGAAGCAGTGACTCTCTCAGGTGACGGGAATGCAAAGCTTGGTTTGAAAGGACAGGTGTCTGCTAAGGAAGGCAGGAGCCTCCCTTGAAACGAAAAATGTAAACCCCCCTCCCTCTGAATTATTATAATTTTGAAATTAAGGGGCTCTCAGGCAAAGATATGGGAGTAGGAATTACAGACATTTTCTAGGAAAATTAGAAATACAAATGCAATAGTACAAAGAAAGAAAACAAACCACTGCCAGAGTGAGACCAGGCCCTGCCCCCCTGTGTGTCAGGGTGGTGGCACAGCCCCATCCCATGGGGGATCAGCCCTCCTGCAGAGCCAGCTGTGGCTCTGCTGGAGCAGGGATCCTGCACAAGGGGGGAGTTTTCCTCTGCAGCTCCAGGGCTGCTGGAGATGGGCCTGGGCTCCCTCTGGGAATGCAAGGGAGCAGAAAGCTGCTCCTCTGGGAATGCACTGGGCAAAGGCTGCTGTGCTGTCCCAAACCTCAGATTGTATCCAGGTAGGAATGCTTGGCTCCTCCCCTGGGCGCAGCATCTCCCCATGGGATGATGGAATTGGATCAGCCATGCAGGGACACTCACTGGCCATGGACAGAAGATAATTAATAATGAATGGCCCATTAACAGAAGAGATCTCCTGGAGGGAGGATTGGCTGTGGGAGAGGTAAAGTAAAAACTGCCCCATGAACAGCAGAGAACTGCCCCAGCTCTGACAGGTGGAAATAAAACACACACCCCCAGCCACATCTTGCAGCCAAAGACAAAGGCCTTACCTCCCTTCTGTCAGAGGATTTTAATGGATGCACCTCAGGTTCCAACATCCCAAAACACAGAGAGAGGCTTTGAAGAGTTGGGTCACTGGAGACTGCCCAAGCTGGGATGTTGGAGATGTTCCCTGTAGGAAGCAACAGTCACAAAGGTGGTGAGAAGACAGTCCCATGACTATTATCTCAAACACAGTGTGGAGAAAAAGTGACATTTTCCTTCCATCCTTTGGAAGGGGAACATGAGGGTCTCTGCCCCAGCTGCTCCATTTCAGGAGAGCAGCAAGAGCTGCAGCAGGATTGAACAGCTGCCTCCTCTGCTCAGACAAAAGAGGACTAATCCATGTATCAGTTACCATTCATCACATCCAGGCATCATTTCCTGACAGTCATACAGAACTCCAAAGGTCCTCATGACAGCATAGTGAAACTCAGATATTTAAATGATCCTTGCAAATTATTTGAAGCAT
Source organism: Molothrus ater (assembly GCF_012460135.2). NCBI lineage: Eukaryota > Metazoa > Chordata > Aves > Passeriformes > Icteridae > Molothrus > Molothrus ater. The sequence goes on along the minus strand of NC_050483.2, from coordinate 5,411,104 downwards.
CTGAAGCTATTACAACATTTTTTCGTTTATGCCCAACTTGACATCTAATTGTTTTTATGTATTTTATTTGTGTAGAAGATGTAGGAAAGTACTTAATACAGCACTTCACTTTCATATCATAACCAACAAAATTAGATCCAAACAATGCTCAAAGTCTGAACTAAATGAGAAAAAAATATTCCTATCCTGACTTATTTAACCTGTTATAATTCATAGCAAATATTTATAATCCTAATCTTAAATTGATAATATCTGAATTTATAAGGTGTCCTACAAAGCTGGGGGAGGTGACTAGCTTATTTGAACAAGATTAGATAAATTAGTTACAGCTCATAATCAGAAAACAACATGAGTTTAAAATTATTCAAAAAGATAGACGTGGGTTAGATAGTTTAAATTATGATGTTTGCTATAAATTTCACAATTAAAAAAAAATTTAAATTGCAATATACCTACCAGAAAGACCATGGAAAGCTTAGTCTGGTTTTGAGTCCTTGAAAGCACTATAAGATCATAAAACAGGTTCCACTTGTTTCTAACAAAAAATAGATATAAAACATTTATTAATGCACAGAAATCCACACAAATTCCATCAGTCACACTTTTATCCATCTCTAATTCCCTAAAAAGGGGACAAGCTAATTTCTTGTGCTATTCACTATATTGAAACAAGACTGAAATTTGTAGTGAGAACTCATACCAAGTGTTTAATAGCACAAAACAAATTGCAGATCAAAGTCACTGCTTGTCTTGGTATTTCTGTTTGTGGAATTATTGCAAAATGCTATTTCCTGAGCTGAGAAGTTATGTTTTGCACATGCTTTATTCATAGGGCTGAATACTTTTTCCCAGTAATTTTCTTCCAGGTTTGAGGAGGTAACGCAACCAGCAGTGAATTTGCAATTATTTTTTAAGTTGGTATTGGAGCAAAAGATGGAGAAAAAGAGACTGTAAAAAAAGAGCCTGTTAGGAAACTGTTGTAGTATAACCCTGTCATTTTTAATTCCTTGAATTAAGTTATGCATTGCCCCCCTTTCTCCTATCTCGGAGCACTGCCTGTAATGGATCAGCCACTCACTGATTTACAGAGTGGTCAATTGGAAATTAATCCTTGACCCAGAGATTCTGCAGCCACGAGGGCACTCCATGGTTCAGTGAAGTTCCTGCCAAGATTTCTGTGCTATTTATTATTGATGAACATATTCATTAACAATAATGAACATATTAATGATTGTATACCAAAAGGTCTTTGCAGAAAACCCTGAGGGCTGCAAATGTCAACACCTGGTGAACTTTTATAGCCAATTTATAAACTTTGTGTGTTACAAATGAAACACTGACATATTTTAAGCTATAATGAATTAATGGCTGAAACAGTAACTGTTTATATGAAGAATAATTTTATATCATTCCAGAATCTCTTCTGCTTGCAGTGTCCCTACCAAGGAGGGTTTAGCAGCCCAGTTCCTTGCTGGCAGCGCTAGATGGAGATAGTGACTCACACAAAGCTTTCTGACAGATGCTTTCCTCTCTGCCAGAGAACAAGCTTTCTTTTGGTGTGCTCAGTTTATTACAGATTGCACGGTTATAGTTGTTTGTTTGGGTTTTTTTTGTTGTTTTTTTTTTTTTTTTTGTAGGCATTGCAAAAAACGTGAAATAAAATTACTCATGCTTTGAGTAGCTGGCAGGTCTCCCTGAATCTCTTTCACACACACATATGTAAATGCAAATCACAAAACTCCTGGCAAACTATAAACTAAGTATCAGAATTTTATTTCCAGGTTTAGTACATGTGAAATTTATTTATCAACCATAACACTGATTATGTTTTTATTTGACCCATAAGAAAAATCCCTACCCTTACTTTGTAATTGAGCGTTCTTTTGGAATTCCTGGAAATAAACAAACAAAACAAACAAACAAAAAAATCTATACCTGCTAGTTTACTTTCCCCACACAAAGTCAATATATTGATCTTCCCAGGTGTATTTAATTATCTTTACCACAGAGCAGCCTCCCAATTAGCAGCTGGACAAAGCTCTCACATGGCAGTCAGGAACATGGATGGACATCGCACTTCCCATCCCTTATTTTTGATTTCCTATGATCTAGGTTTGGGTAGAAAAGGGATGCTAAAAAAGTCAACAGGGACAGAGAATTGTCTGTAACTAAACAACTGCCAAGAATGTTCTGTGCAGATATTTTGGGTTAAATTTCCAGAAGTGGCTCGTGATTTGAGGAGCTATATGGCATCAGTGTGAGACAACGTGTAATTAGCAGAAAGGAGCTACACAGCACAGCCTGCAAATCTGACATGTGTGAATTATTAAAAAGTTGGAAGTCAGGTGTGTAGCGAGTCCTTTTATTTAGGCTGCTGTTTAAGACAAAAGCAGCTGGAGTTCTTGTGCTGGTGCACAATCTCCCAATTGTCTGAAAGATGGGACCTCCTGGCAGTGACATTGTTTTGACTTAAAAATCATTTAAACACACTGAACTGGAGTGTGAGCTAATTTCCCAATGGCAATCAAACTTCAGCTCCTGGATTTGGCTGAACCTAGCTGTGGCTGACTGCAGTTCCACGTTGGAACAATGCATCCAAGAGGAGCCTCTTGCAAACATCTGCTCCAGTTAGCTGAGCCCTGGTAGGCTCCTGGCAAATTGCACACAAACTGGCTGGAATTAATACAGCCTGGCCTGGTTTATTTGCATTTCTTTGCAGTACTGCACCTTGCAAGGGGAAGAAGAAGTGTTAATACTGTAGAATACTGCACTTCTACCGTGCTGGTGGAAGCTGTTCTGACTTTTGTTCAACAACACAGAGATTAATTGGCTTCACCTGAGAGCCTCTGGAGGCGCCCAGCTCTCTGTAAGATGTAAAGGCACTGAAATTTGCTGAGTGGTGTGACAGAGAGCACATCCCAACTGAAAAAACCACAGGATTGTTTCTCAAAGTAAGCAGGACAGCTCTCAGAGAGCACGATGCCATGGTGTGCAGCTGTCCCACAGGGCTTTTTTGCCTGCTGAAAGGGGAAAAGGAGCAGGGCAGGCTGCCTGAGGGTCACAAAGTCAGTGGCTGAGGTTAGTTATACACTTGGAACTCCCTGATAATCATTCACCAAAATTAACATCACTTAAGGAATTCAGGAACTTCTGTAATTTAGATGGTCTCCAACTGAATCCATCTCAGTATTCATAGTTTAATCAGGATTATGAGTTTTTCTGGCTGTTTTGGAAATGAGAAGGCTCCTGACAGTCTTAATGTATTTTTTTTATTCTTGTTTTCTTTAAGACATGCCATGACTACTGACACCTAACCTGAAAAACAAACACCTAAGCACACCTGATTATGTGAAAGGGACCAAAGAAAGCCCTGCTCAGGGCAAGGAGAATTTCTGTTTATCATTCATAATACATACAGGAGAAAATGCAAAATATCCTTCTGGAGCCTTTCACTACCAGTTTATTTCAATCTTCAGTTTCCTACAAATGAACAAGAGCAACCACAAAATACGAGCTAGGTTTTTTTCTTAGTTCTATTTTTTCCAATGGCTCACTCATTTTTCATGTCATTAGACTATTTATTACCAAAAAAGTAGTTGCAGATTAAGTGGTTTGGGAGAAACAAAGAAACACCTTTATTCAGCTATCCCTTTATGGTGAGTGGTTTCTTACAGTGAAGCACCCACAGTATATTTATATATATATATATGCACACATATATATAAATATATATAATAAATTATATAAAATATATCTATAATCTATAACATATATTACACATTATACATTATGTATTATATAAATATTTATATGGCTGACTCATTTTTCATGTCATTATACTATTTATTACCAAAAAAGTAGTTGCAGACTGAGTAATTTGGGAGAAAAAAATAAATACCTATATTCAGTTATCCCTTTATACTGAGTGCTTCCTTACAGCGAAGCAAATAGAGTATATTTATATATTTTATATAATTTTATATATGTATATTTTCTTTATACTATATAATACATATATTATATATATAATATTTATATATATATAATATATATACATTATATTTAGATGGCTCACTCATTTTTCATGTCATTAGACTATTTAATACCAAAAAAAGCAGTTGCAGATTAAGTAGTTTGGGAGAAACAAATAAATACCTATATTCATCTATCCCTTTATACTGAGTGCTTCCTTACAGTGAAGCAACTACAGTATATTCCTATATTTAAATATTATATATAATATAGACATACATTATATATAATATATATTATATATTTATAATGTATGTCTTATATATATTTATATATTTATATGACTGACTCATTTTTCATGTCATTAGACTATTTATTACCAAAAAAGCAGTTACAGATTAAGTAGTTTGGGAGAAACAAATAAATACCTATATTCAGCCATCCCTTTATACCGAGTGGTTCCTTATAGTACAGGATATTTATAATTACAGTATATTTATACATAAATAGATACATAAATCTTTTTTTTTAGCTTGTTTCTGAATCCTGGCTATTCCCGATGCACTCACAGCACCTTGCTTTACTTCCTTTCCCAAGAAGAAGGGGTAATTAATTTGTCTTCCTGGAAATAATAAACTTCCACCATCTGTGCTGGCTACACAACATCCAGAGGAAAGGGGGGATAAAGGACAATTGAAGAGTCCATGACAGGATTTGAAGAGGATCAGGGTAGCCACGTGCTCTGGACCTGATTTTGCTGACAGTGGAATGAATTTCAGAGCATTGTTGTTCTCTTGGTAATTTAAGGACTCCGAATAAGACATAGATATGACTTTTTGGTATGATGAACCCTTAAAGCCAGCGATGAAATAATTACTTTTAAAAAAAGCTCTGCTTCTTTTCCATATTTTCTAAGAAGGCTCCACTTACATAGGGACAGGACCATGAATTTCTTCTTGTGTGGAGAGTCAAACATGAAATAAAGGATTTAATCTTAAGGTATAAAAAGGGACTCTTTTTCTTCTATTAAAAAAACAACTATATTCTTTCTAGTATTGCAATGAAGTGCAAGATCCAGTACAGGATATAATTTGAACATGATACTGTTTATCAGTATCACTCAAATTATAATATAATATTATTATTAATTCAGTATCATTCAAATTATAATATTATTATTAATTATAATATAATTATTAAATATAAGATATTAGAATCACTTTGGGGAACCCAAACTAGCCCAATCAGCATGTCTGTAATAAACATGCATGAAAGATTTAACAGATTAGGAGTTGTTATTGCCAAAGACTGAATCTTTTCTGCAGTTACTCACTTTACACATGGCAATCCACATTATTTCTTTGTCTTATGATTCTCTGTGTTTTAATACAGACTAAAGTTTTCAAACCTTGGCATTTAAAATTGCACTCTGAATTCACTAAGAGAAGAATAATCAGATTTTCAAAGGCTCTTTACTGAGGAGCCTGGAAGTCAGCAGAAAGTCACCTTTCTGTATTAGGCTTGAAAAGATAGACTTTATCTTAAGAAAACTAAGTTAAATAAAACCAATATGTTGAAATTATCTATGTCATACTTACAAAAATTAGAAATTTCATGAAATCTGATGGGAAATAACACTTCCCTTCCACTTGCAAGCCACAGTATTTTCCACATATCTGGTGTTAAGCTATTCATAAATGTTTCTCCATGGAATCTATGTGCAGGGGCTAAGGGGGAAGGAAAGGAAAAAAAAATCCTTTACCTTTTACATGTAAAGAAAACCTTTAGGAGGGGTCATCTGAGATTTTCCTTTGACTTTTTGCCACAGGAGCACCATGCTGCAGAGAGTTTGACCTGGTTTTGCTTGCAGATGATCTCCAGTTAAGCAGTTGCTGATGGTGATCAATATTTAAGGATTAAATGCAGTGGGGAATGGGGCAGGAATGGGCAGTGTGGAGGGCAGTGTGTTTTTATTCCAAATGGACTTACAAAAACACATAGCTTAGTGATGAAAATAAATTTTGGTTAGCATGCTCAAAGCACAGATTTGTGCATGGGAATGCTTCATAAGGAAATTTTCCCAATTTTGGAATAAAAACAAATGGACTTAGAGAAACACATTGCTAATGGATGAAAAAAAAAATTATATTGCTTAGCACACGCAAAGTACAGATTTGTGAAGCACAAGAGAAGGATCTGCACGTCCAAGGGAGCAGCAGGGACAGGAACAGGCTGAGGGCCCAAAGGAAATGCAGGAGAAACAAGGGCACAACAGCAGTGCTGACACTGGCAGCTGCAAATGTGAACAGAGGATTGCAACTCTAAAAACTCTCCACTCCTCCAGCCAGGGGTTAAATTCCCATCCATCCAATGCCTGCCAACACCAAAGGCACTGCCCACATTCTCACCTGTGCTTGCAAGCCTCCTTCACCAACCATGCATTCCCACACAGTGTCCTTTGCAGCACAAAAATACAATTACTCACTCAAAAACTTCAAATGCCCTACATTTTCAGAAAGTAAATAATATATACCCCTACTGAAATATTTGCTGAGCTGAAACAGCTGACAAAATGTTCTTAACCTCAGTGCAGCCAGATTCTGAAACATGACTCCAAGAACAAGAAAAAGAAAATATTATATATATAATATATATTAAAAATATATATATATTATATATAAAATATATTTTATATATATGATAGATACTATATTATATAAATGTATAATATAATACATATCTATAATAATATATAAATATATTATTTTAGCTGCAAGTAGAACCACTGCTCTGCATTTAAAACTGCTGTAAAAAGTCAGGTGCAGTTCTACAAAATGACAATAAGGTGGCTCTTTTCATTTGTATCATATAAATTTTTTAATATACTGGCACAGTAATAATTTCAATAATTTCAATTCAATTATTTCAATTCAAAAATTTCAAAAGATATAAAGGCATGTAATTTACAGTTGGGCTGCGTCCCTGATAAATCTCATAAGCAACTACTGCCAGATCCCTCTAAATTAAAAAAATGTAAAGAGAAAAAAAAATTAACTTATACTATTTATTATACTAATATTCAATGCTCTCCAACTCAGGCCTAATAAATGGCTTTTAAAATTTATCCTCTCAGCTCAGGCTCAGACTGCACTGCTGAAACACAGAACTCCAGCCCCTGAAGATCTAATGCACTGATCTAATGCACTGTGCCTGACCTATTACAGATGATTATAAATTACACAAGGCCTTGTGTTGCTATAATTTTCTAGAGATTGCTTCTTAAAGGCAGAGGGTGGAAAAAAAAAAAAAAAGAAAAACAAACCAGGAAAGGAGTGTAAACTACCATTTCTTTTCTCTATGCTGGATTTAGCTCAGTCAGAAATACAAATTTGGAGCCATAACCACTGCAAACCATTTATTTACTCTCTTATTTGAAATTTACACCGTGAGGAAGCAGAAGCAAGCTTATTTTTTAACCTAAAATTACAAGAAGGGGTGGGTTCTGTGCTACCCACTCTTGGGGGGATTTGGCAATTTTTCTGCAGCATCTGTATTCCAGAATATTACAGTATATTCCATATATTGAATATTCCATATTATTGTGATATATGGAATATATTCCTTATAGTGAATATATTATTGCATATATTACAATATATTACAATAGTACAATATATTCCATATATTACAATATATTCCATATATTACACATATATGAAATGAGGAAAAATATTCCCTTCCTTTAAATAGATAAGAAATTCATGATGGACTATGAAATTCTATTATGTGACAGCAGTGCCATGCAAATATGTAGTTAGAAAAATAAAAACCTAGAAAATTTGTATTCTGCATGGTTACTTTATTTTCGTTGGGTAAATTATTTGCAGGTTTAGAGTGGGTTTGAAAATTAATAGCAATGTTCTTTTGTGTCATTTTATGCAGTCCCAGAGACCAAAGGAGCCTCAGGAATTAATTGCAGCCTTCTAATAAACACAATGGTGTAATGACGTATTTAACACTACTGCTTTTTGTTTGATTCCAAATAAATTGCCAATTTTTTTTTTTCCGCTGTGATACTAAAACAATTACCATCCTGAAAAAAAGGATAATTAATCTACAATTTTTTCACATTAGATCATATATCCCTAAAGAGTGCCCACGGATTTGATGGTCTTCAGCTGCTGTGTATTTATTTTTCATTTTTGCTGGTGGTGCACCGCCCCATCAGTGCTGACATTTAAATGAGTGAGTGTTCAACACAAATGTGATCGTTTGTGGAGCATCCAACGTGGCACCATACTGAGATGATTGCTTCTGGGAGCCATCCATGCCTTCCCGAATAGGGGGGAAAAGCCAGGCAAAATTTTATCAATTTACATTTTTCTGTGATTAATTTTTATGCAAATGAGGGCCCGACCGTGCTCCCATCTCACCTGAATCATGCGGATCATCAAAGACAAATTGAGCATCACTTATTTAAAAAATAGGCTTTAAACTACTCTACAGCTGTGTTGGGAAATGCTAAGAGTGGGGCATGAACTTTTCTAATGTAACAGGAATAGATAAGAAAATGCTTCTCTTTGCATTTTTGTCCACACTGTGATAAACATGAGTCTTAACAAAATCCTAAAAATTGTCTTTGTTTTATATTCCTCGTGCCCTTGTAAACGTTTGACTGTGGGAACGCTTCATAAGGAGATTCTTCCAATTTTGGAATAAAAACAAATGGATTTACAAAAACACATTGCCTAGTGATGAAAAAAAATTATATTGGTTTGCATACTCCAAGTACAAATTATATTTTCATTTTAGATCCAATTCAAGAAATCATCTGGTGGTATACTGCAGTGGTAAGGGCCTTACATAAACAATCTTCTAATGTTAAAGCTGTTAAGACACACAAAATGTAAGTTCTGTCTACAAACAAACATTCTGTACATTATTGTGCATATCTCTGTGTATCTACAGAATAAAATGGCATAAAACTGGATATTTAGACTTTGTTAAACAACAGGCTTTGAAAATAAATTCAGGATAAAGAGGTTACACTATGTGTAATAATTATTATAATTCTTGATACTAATATTGAAGTATATATGCATGAAGAGCTATTCTTATCTACTTTTCAAAAAATTCTATTTCTCTTCTTTTGGGAAAGGGACAAAAGTGTTTCTTTATGGCATTAAGAAATAAGGCAATGCTGCCAGCCAGAGCTGTAATTTTTACAGCTGTAAGATTGCTAGCACTCAGGAATATGAACATTTGTGCCTCTTATTTTCACTTGAAATTTGAATCCAGGTGTAAGAAAATGTCCTCACGAAAAGCATTCTCTTATGAGGAAGCTGAATTTTGAAAAGGCAGTTTTCCCTTCAGAACAGTGTTCTGAAAATTGTAATATGGAATGTCAGTTCAGAGACTCGTTTTACAAGGCTTTCCACAAATCCATATCCCCAAAGCCAATCTCAGAGGAGTAAATGTGATGTGTAATAGAGAAAAGACAGTCTTTATCAGTCAGAGCTGGAAAAACAGAGGCACTGTGGCACAAGAGCAGAGATGGCCCCTATGAAATTGCACACATTAAAGCTGTGATTTTACAGGTCTGATTAACCCACAGCTTAATGAGCTACTTTTCATTAAGCTGCACAGCTGAATGTGTGTTACTGCACACCCAAATAGAATACGTGTTTGCAGCCATGACCAATTTCATGCTCGGCCCTTCCTCTGGCATGGGAATCAGAAGAACACAAACTTCCACAGACCCTGAAGAGTTTGATCTGTAGATTTAAAAACACAGCACACAGACATTAAGCAGAAAAATCATGAGCTTATATGTCCATAGCTGTAAGTGAGAATATGCTTTAAGTGAGAAACTGTTTTGGGTAAGATGGTGAAGGGTTTATAGTGCAGTAATGTAATAGTATGGAGTAGGTTGGGAGTTTGGAAGTTATAGTATGTGTGCCTGTGAGTTAAAAGCCCATTGGATAAAAGCATCTGCAGTGCAGCAGAATTAAACAAAGGTGATAGGTTAGAAAAGGAAAATCAACCCTGTAGCAACCATCTATTAAGTTAGAAAGTTCTGTATTGCCTTGTAACAAAGAACCTAGGACTACTCTGAGCTATGGCCCAGTTCTTGCTCCTCTAAAACCTCACAGCCTCTGAGACTGATGTTCACCTGAGCAATAAATCATTCTTAACTTAAAAACAATCCCATCCCTTCATTACTGACAGCCACAATGATGCTCTGGAGTGTTTAATGCTAAACCACAACACCTGAGCTCACAACTGCAGCAAAGCCACCAAGGATCCCCACACTGCTCCCAGCAAACCCAGAGTTCTGTCTGGTCTCCAGCCTCCAGCCAAGACCTCCTAAATGCCTCAGACATATAGAACCCATAGGGTTCTATAAATCCATTTCTTGTCTATAAATCCATTTCTCATCTCCCCCAGTTGTGATTTTTTGAGAAGAACTGTACTGTGGCAAGTTGGGGGACACCCAACAGCTTGACTACAGAAATGATACAATTCATCTATTCAGGAAAAAAAAAAAGGGTGAAAACAGTTAATTATTAAAAACCCCAAACTGGTATTTCCCTCAAAAAATGGTGTGGAACAAAATCAATTTATAAAGAGAGCAAAACACGTCTAAAACATTACTATATCACTTGACCGATTGAGAACCCTCCTAAATGGAATCAAGTTTAAAATAGTTACTGTTCACTGTCTTTCAATAAGCTTTAGCATCTTCTGTAGAAAATACCCTCTTATGATTGCATTAATACAGAAATACAATGAGAACTATCAAGCCCCTCTCTGTATGACAGGTTTCCATATATTACTCTGTCACAGATATCCATATAATTTTTTTATAAGCTGCAGTCTTCACGTCCTACTGGAACAGTTCTGCTATTATAACAGGTAATACATCAAAAACTACTGTGTAACAGCTTCCAGTGAGGATTCTGAATCTACTGAACAGGGTGAAAGTGATATTCTGGTGTTTAACTCCAAATAATTACCCCAATCTTATGGGATTTGAGAGGCAAAAAGAGATTATTTTACAAGCCGTGGGCACACATTTGAGGATGGAAAATATCTGGTTTTTGATAGCACGTGATCACACAGGATAGGATTCAGGGCAAGTAGTGAGTGATTTAGAAAACATGATGTATGTGCATCACCCCTCCACAAAAACCATGAGCTGTGGCACTTCCCTTGCCATACCAATGCAAACAGTTCTGAAACCCAAGAAAAATCAGCATTTCCATAAAATAAATGCCTGTATTCACAGTTGCAACAAAACGTAGAGAATATTTGGAAGGGAAAAATCTTGTCAGCCTAATGATTTCAGCCTTTAAAGAAAGTATGTACGTGTCACTGAATTTAAACATTTAAACCAAGCAAAATACATGTGTAAAAAAGATATTATAGATGCATACATACATATATACATACACATATATATGCATCTATAAATATACATATATATGCACACATACACATTTATGTGTGTATATATAACATATATATTCACACATATATACACATATAGACACATTCACACATTTATATGTGTATCTATATATCATATATATTCACACATATATACACATATACAGACACATTCACACATTTTTGTGTATCTATATATCATATATATTCACACATATATACACATATACAGACACATTCACACATTTTTATGTGTATCTATAAAAAAAACATATATTTACACATATACATATACAGACACATTCACACATCTATATGTATATATAACATATATATTCATACACACATATGTTTACACCCACACACATATAAGTATAATATACAAATATGTAAATATAAATAACCATATATAATATACATATAAACACGCATACAGATATTTCCTCTTCAAACACGTGTGGCTCACAAGGTCCCTTTTTCAGCAATCTAGGGAGCAGACAAGGAGCTGTTAAAAGGTGCTTGTGGTGATTCCAGCATGCTCAGCTGCAGCTTAAATTCAGTTTCCCCTCTGAGGTAGCTCATCCCTCACTGTGCCTAAACTGGCCCCCCTTGGCTCAGAGTGATGCTCTCAGCTGCAGGATGGGCATGAGAGGGTGGCTGGAGTCCAGCTTTGGAAAAAAAACAAAACAAAACAAATTTTCCTCAAGTGTAAGACAGAGTTATTACTAAAACTAATGAAAGAGAGCAAAAGGGAAGGAGCTGATCAAGGCCACGCTGAGGCTGTGCCTTGCCAGGTGGCAAGCTGCTCCATTTCTGCTGCTGAGGTACCAACCTTTGGCTTCTGGCCCATGTTCTGAAACCACAATGCTCAGAGGGAAATGCTGCATGGAAGGCAACAGCAGACTTTGCTTTCTGGGTATGAGCCTAGTGACCCAGAAGCAGGGAATTGAACTTAAATGTCCTTAAAATATCTTTTACTGTGGTGGATGCTCAGAAAAGTATTTTTTACTGGGTTTTATGTGCAGGAACAAAAAAAAGGGTATCACAGAAATAAAGATTTTGAAACCAAGGTGCAATGTGTGGTGGAGAAAACCAGAAATAATTCGGAAATGGAATGGTGTGAAACAGGAAAAAAAATTGCATGTAATTCTCACTGAGGTATACATTTGGTGACACTATTTCTGCTGTTATATATTTTTCTGAACCCCAGTTCTTGCTACCTGGAATCTTAAATGTTCATTTTCATGCAATTACTAATATTTGTCAGATATTTTATATACAGGTATTACCATAGGCTCAACCAAGCAACTGACATGAAAACAATGAAAGAGGGCTGCTGCTGCTGGAACAAACTTGTCAAAGTTCTTTTGTACTGTCCAAGTGATTTTTTTTTTTTTTTTGGTACCCACATTGAAAATTATGAAAAAATCATCATGATGATTTTGTGATGATCATTTCATAATTTTCATTTCATCATTTTCCAATTACCTGGAGGAAATTTTATTTGAAACGTTCTGTATCTCCTTAAATCTACCAGGAACAACACTGGATTCCCACCTGTTATATTACTGTTGTTATTATTATTGAAGTTAATTGTAATTATTAGTGCAGTAATTGTTTTTATTCCTTCAGTGCGAAGCTGAAACAGAAACATGGTTTATTCCTCACTCCAGCCTGGATTCTCACTTAGCTCATACCTTGCATCTTCTAACTGAGGATATTTTATAAACACTGCTAGGGAGTAGAGCAAAGAGAACGTGAAAACTGAAAATAAAGCTTATGCTGGGAGCCTCTGTTTATATAACAAGATAATTTGCATGCTGTGTCCATTATCCTGTTATTACAGCAGCAGATCCTGAACTCTCTGAGCTTTGTGGGAGATCTGTTCTTGAAGGATTCCCAGATGGATGCAGCGCGTTGGACACACCCTACCATAACCGAAACCATGATTTTCAGATATATCCAGTATATAAATCAGATTCTTTAGTTAACTGCATTTGATCTGAATTGACCTTTGCACTCCTGAGGCTGATGCCTCAGGTTTCAGCTTTTCTGTTTTTCCCATTCTGTGCTGCTTTAGTGTGTTTGGGCTGCTTTAGTGTGTGGGTCTGAGCTTCACATGAGGGGATGCTGAGCTCTGTGCACAGAGCAGGGAGACAAAACAATTCCTGCTCCAGCTGGGCACCAAGGACAAATGATCCCAATCTCAGCCCCAGAGCACAAACCCCGTGGGCTGGAGAGAGAAAAACAAGCAGGGTGGGACTGCAGGGGCTAAAGCTGGAATGGGACAATGAACTGCAAGATGCAAATGGAGCAGAACTGATCCCAGGGAGAGAGCCCGGGAGCGCTGGTGCATTTTGGGGCCATTTTGGTTCATCTTGGGTGCAGGCCTGGCTGGGCTCTGGTGCTGCCCAAGGTGGATCCATGGAGGAGATGCTTTGAATCAATCCCTGCTTGATTCTTTAGCTCTGTCCAGCCTCTGCTCTAGGGCAGCCTGCACAAGGCATCACCCCCAGCCTCCCAACAGGGCTGAAGATGCTGTCTGTGGGTTTGTGAGGAGAAGTCTGAGAGGTGTGACACCAACCTCAGCTCCTCCTGCAAATCTTGCAATTGAACTGCTCAGGTGATGAGGTTGAGCTGATGCCTTGTGCAGGCTGCCCTAGAGCAGGGACTGGACTCACAGTTCAAGCTCAAAGGGATATTATTTAACACCTGACATTATTCACCACTTTCCTTACCTTCTGCAGAATGGGAATCTTTTAACGGACAACAGAGCATTCTAATCCCACCAAAGTTGTGTACAGAGAGGGGGGAACAGGGATTATGAAGGGTGTGGAGAATAAGGCCTGTGAGGAGAAGCTGAGGGAGCTGGGTTTGGTTAGTCTGGAGAAGAGGAGGGACCACTTTGCCCTCCACAACTGCCTGACAAGGCTCTGCTGCCATGCCTGGAGTGAGAGAAAATGGCTTCAGATGAGACAGGGGAGACTCAGATTCCATATGGGAAGAAAAGTTTCACTGTCAGGGTGCTCAAGTTTAGAGCCCTGGTTACTGAGAATTTCAAACTTTCTGTGCTGACAGGCACTGACCCCCAAGAGAACACTGCATTTCACCTAAGACCATAGCAAAGACTTCCAAAATTGATTGATAAAACTGAGATTTTAAGTGTGTAGTTTGAATGGAAGTGTGTAGTATCACATAGTAGAAAACTTGGAGTTTAAGGTTTTAGAATATAATAATATATATAAAACAAGATAGAGGTTTTAAAGCAGAAACTAGCCCTTCTTCACGAGTTTAGGTAATATTATGTAATTAAATAAAAAAGTCCACAGTGTGAGACACGTCTAGTAGTTAGTATAAAGTTAAAAGTAAAAATAATTTAAGTGTCATTTCTTAATTAAACAATTTATCATTAAAAAGCCTTTTATAGAGAGAGAAACACAGCTCCATTTTTAGTTTGTTAGAGTGAAGTGCTGTAAAACTCACAGTTTGTGAAACCTTAATATAGGTAAGAACTAATAAACATCTAAAAATACCATCTCACCTATTTAATCCCAAATTTAAAAGAAAAAAACCCAAAAAATCCACATAGTGGTGCCAGGTGTGAGGAACAAACTGGAACAGGTTGCTCAGGGACTTTGTTTCCTGCTCGCTTTTGATGAATCATTTAATACATCTTTGCTTCAGGTTTCCCCTCTGTAAAAACCAAGTACCACCTTGACTTATAAAGCCCTCTGCAGCTGTAGAGAGAAAAGTTCTGTTGAAAGCTAAATATCACTGTCAAAATATCAGCAAGATAAAATCAGTATTCATAATATGACAGAAATACTTTCTTTGAAATGAATGAGACAGATTCTAATAAATAGCAGAGGGCTCTGTGGCTATAGTTAAAAATGGGGTGATACTGAGGAGCAATGCCAGAGGAAGAAGTAGACATTTCTATTTTTCTGCATATTTACTTCTAACTAGAGTTCATATTTAATACTTTTGCCCAGAAATCACATATTATATAATGTTGGTGCAATAGATCTCAAGGAATCAGTCACATTAAGGAGAACAAAATAAAAAGTGGGAAAATAATTTAATTAGTCCAGAGTAAACCGCACCAAACTGAGTTTTAATATTTCCTCTTTTTCCAGCCTAAGTGATGTCCCTGCTGCTGGCACAGCATCCTTGAAGAGTAAACCTGCTCTGATGAACAGGACAGAGTATTGCAGGAATTAAATATGAATTGGGTTGGTTTTTTATTGTTGTATGGTTGTCTTCCCTGTTTTTTGTTGTTGCTCTTTGGGGTTTTTAAAATGTTATCTCCCTGTATTCATCTTTTGCTTTGTCTGGTCTTTGTCTGGATATGATTTTTCACTCTCTTTGAGTTTTCTGTTCTGTTCTCTCTCCCCTTCTTTTACTCAGTTCTTGCTGATTTTAAGTTCAAGTCTGAAACTTCTGAACCCATTGTGGTTGAGCTTCTTAGAAATTTCTAGAAAATTCTAGAAGCAAGGTCCACAGAGGCAAATATACTTATTATTACAGCCTGGATGTCTGGAATCTGATTTTCTAGTCACAAACCACAGCTGTGCCACCACTCTGCTGCCAGAGCCACAGCGCAGAACACAGGGAGAAGTCATCACAAATGAAAACTCTCCCAGATTTCCCACTGGCTTAATCCGGGCTCCCACATGCCCAAGGCCCCGCTTGAAAAGTCTCCTTGAGTCCTGAGGAACCTGGCAAACATCACCCACTATCTTAAAAGGAAACCAAGCTTTTTCATTTCATTATTCTTATGTAATTAATTTAATCTGCTACCTACATAGCACCATCTAGAGATCTGTTTGTCTCCATTGCTGCACATCCCCTCAATCACCTCAAAATATGAAGGGAAAAGGCTAACTTAGCTCAGCTCTCAAATAAAAAAAAAAAAATCAACATTAGATAATAAAGTTGGGAATATTTTTATGATACTTTAATCTGAGGAACTGATTTTTAAAATAATGCAGTTGCTCTGACATTACTTATACAAACCCAGTGGCATTTTGTTCATTCAAATAAGAGTGGAAAGAGGAAAAAAGCACCCAAGTGACAACTCATGTAGGATCACTCTGATAAAGGGAAGCAGTGGAAGAAATGTGATTTTCCTTTTCAATGTCATAAACCTCATGGCTGTTAATGATGAAAATCTGATATTTAAACACTACCATAGAAACACTTCCATCCATCAAGTCCCACTGCTGATGGTGGTTGCAGAAGAAGAAATTCAGCTACAAGCAATTAGGGCATGATTTTCATCTCCATAAAACTTGCTGCCATCTCCATCTGTTAGGGGTGGTCTACACCTTGACTGATGATTTATCAATTGTTACATCAACCTCCTGATCACTTGTTTTATAAATGTTAAGACTTATCACAATGAACAGACTTTTTTTCTTGGAAGATTTTGGCATTAAAAAAAATTGTGCTGCAAGAAATTCAAATCAACAGCAACAGATCAAATCCTTCCATCAATCCAAAATATCTCTCCTGCTCTCCCACCATACTACCACAGGCAACTCTGTTAATTGTGATACTTAATGAAAATCAAAATAAATCCCAGGCGTGCACACACTTACTTTCTAACTTTACACAGCTGTTTCTTATTATGTGAAAAAGGCATTCAAATATTCAAAGCTGTTTTTTTCTTCTAGCTGGATTTTTTTTGAAGTTTGGTCCAAGAAGGCCTCTCTCAGTACCACTCAGGGTTGGGAGTGTGTGGTGGATGTTTAAAGTATGCAAATTGTCAGACAAAGCACACATGGGACAAAAAAATCACCAGGGCAGGAGTCTAAGGAAACATAATCACCAACTCCCTCCATCAGATGTAAGAGCAGAAATGTTGGCTATTCAGATTTCACGTAGAGGTTAACTCTCCCAAAAATCTATGTCCTTGGTGTAATTTGAAAAAAGGATGTCAACACGTTATTCTCAGCAGCTAAAAAGCCATTTCCTCTTGAAAAAGAAGAATGACAAACACCAGCAAAACCTCTTTTGCAGTTTAAAAGCTCCTGTCTGTGCACATTACTCTTTCACAGAAAAAAAAATAATAAAAAATAGATATAAAAAAAAATAAATCTCTGTTTTGCTCTGTACACAAGGCTGCAACTAATTACAAGAAGAGACAGATGCTGGGTAGCCTGAAGGCTTTCCCTGCCACCACAGTGAGTCTGTGCACTAGTCAACAAGCAGGTAGTGGGTGAACTCAAATGTTATCTGACAAGGCAGCAGATCCCATCACCTAGGGTTAGAACACAGACAAGCAACTCCGCGCTCAAAAGTAGAGACAGAGAAATTTCAAGCAGATTGTTTCTGACAGAAATCATATCACAGCCTCACTCCCTGACAAAGTCTCTGCCAATGAAACTCTACACTTTCTGCTTTCCATCCTCCCCTTTAAGAAACAGCCAGCATTTCAAAGGTACATTGGAGGTGACAGCTCAGTGCACAGTGCTTAGCAAGTGCTCCTATGCTTGTTTGCTTTTTCCAAGTTTTAGGGAACCTCCACCTGTGGGGGAGCAGAAGAGTGCCCCACTTTTTCCCACCCCACTTTTCCCTACCTGGTTCTTTGTTTCTCAAACAGGTCCAAGCTTGCTCACAGATGCCAAATGTCATTTTCACAACATAAAATCCTGGTATGCAAAAACTTCACGTGCCCACCTGGAAGTTTTAGTGAAGTTGCAGCACCCTGAAAAGGAAAGTTAGCAAGGGCATAAAACCTGGCTGTAATTGCCAATACTGTTTCCCCTGAAAGACAAACAAAATCTCCCAGCTGAATCCTAGCAGAGAATTATTTATTAGCTTTGAAACACAATTTTTGCCCTTCCTCACCATAACCATGCTCTCCATACATTTTTGAGTGTTACAAATCCTTGCAAAGTAACAGATTTGAACAGTTTTCTTGCTTTCCTGCCCAGAACGGATTGAGTTCATCTAGATTGATTTGGCTGTTTCACTGTGAGTAATGTCAAAACAAGACAGGAGAAATACAGTGTTCAATGGAGCACAAGAGATTTCATGTCCATGGGTTCTAGCAGTGCTGTGGATTTTGACCTGCAAGCTGGGCATTTGCTCCCAATGGCCCGTGAAAAGCCCCAGGGAAGTTCTTGGGCTCTGCTGACTAGCATTACAAATACCACTTTCTTTTGCTGAACAGGAGTGCTTCCCAACCTCAAAAATTAAAAACACAGGACGTGAGGCGCGCTTGCTTTACCCTGTGGCATCGCTAAGGCACAGAAGGTGAATGAGGCATTTATTTCTAAATACTCCTTTCAGCATTTTGGGATAAACACACTGCTAATTAGCACAGGTGAGGGACAGAGGACTGTGAGCAGAAGCAAGAATTACCAAACCTTACCGAGAGAACATGGTCACCCTGTGTTAAAGTTGCTTTGGACTCCAGAATTCTTCTCCATTTCCATTCCTCCTGCTAACATTTTTGGCAAAGACATTAAGGATTAAGACATTAAGTTTAACACTGTGAATTCACAGCACTGATCTCTTCCTTTACATTACTAAAATGACTATTGCAGCATATTTCACTTGAGATTATACCAGAAAACTAGTGGCAAGGAATATAGAAAATATGTCTGGTTGGATTCAGTCAGTTTTGTAATCAGTGCAGCACACTGATTTCTGTGCAAGGTATTGGCTTTAGCCATAAATGAATTTACATGGCTTGGGGTGATACCTTCCACAGTGGGACAAGGTGTAACTCACATAATATTCTAAATGACTCAAGTTTTGAGCAGTGTCTGACTGATATTTCTAGGCATTAGAGCAAACAGACCTATAGTTCCAGTACTAGCTCCCAATTACACAGCACTACATTAAATTTGGTTTTTTAAGTCTTTGTACCTCATCAGAGAATTTTTAACCTTGGAGCATCAGAGAATTTTTCACGCTGGGGTGTTTTCCTGCCTTAAAACAAGTTATTTTATGGAAAATCAAACTCTTGGCCAGCAGTACTAATCTAGAAGTGTAGCTAGCAAGAGTGTGCTTGCTCTCTTGATCCCACTGGAGCTGCTTCATCAGCTCCTGACGAGGTAAATCTCTGCTCAGTGCTGCACTAACAGCAGTGCCACACACTGTATGGACAATTTAAAAGCACTTCCACTTTGGGGCCAGTCATGCACATCATGTGTGCATGTGAGTGTCCTGCCTGAGGTTATGAAAGACCTACAGTCCACTTCTCTTTAAAAGGAGTCTGAAAAACCAAAAAAAAAAAAAAAAAAGAAAAAGAGAAAAAGCATCATTTGCAATAGCAGTCCAGCTTATTTCCCCATTTCCTCTGACAAACTCTTTGGGTCTCTGCTAGGGAAATCAACAAGCAACCTTGAGGTGTCTTTAAAAGGGATTGGCAAGAAACTTGAGTTTTTGTATTAGCAGAAAATGGGCAAGAAAAATCTGAGCTAAAAAAATTAACCAAAACACCTTGATGCTTCCAGGTCCTTGGTATCTCAGATCTGATATACAGTTTAATTAACCCAGGCAGACCCTGGACTTGAGAGCACTTGGGTTTTGGACCTTAGTACTTAAATGAATGGTTGGATGGCAATAACAGTAATAACAACAATAATAACAACAATATTTAACAACAATAACAACTATTATTATTATCATTATTATCTTTCTCTAACCAAACGAGCTGCCTGGTCTCTGTGAAATCATTCTATCACAAGTGCCTGAACATCATGAGCTCTCCTTGATTAATGTGACCAGCCAGGAAGGCAATGTTCACAGAAGGGTGAAAATCACCAGAAGTGAAAATTACCAACGGATTACTAAAGAAAATGACTAATGTAACCCAGTGACTCAGTTACTCTGAGGTTGTTCCAGACTTTCAGTCGGATGAAAAGGAACTACTTCAAGCATTAGCTCTTTCCCCACATTTTCCTCCTGCTCCATGAGCAAAAGCTGTTAGTTCATGGCTCCCCAGACACAGGACCAGGTGTTCTAAGCAGCACTGGGGAGTTGCACACAGATAAGTCCTGATGTATTTCAGAGATGCTCTCCACAAGTTTGGGAAGGGCTTTTAAAATTCTTCAGAAATTGTAGCTTTGTCACCACTGTATCTGCTTTGTGTCTGCATAAAATCCCAGCTACTTCAAGGACACTTTCTTGATCTTTTATCTATTTTGATGACTCAAAAGGGCTAAAAAGCCTGAAAGAAACCTTTTGGAATCTGTTTATACTAAATTACGTAAGTTCTCCAAAAGTCATCACATATAAAATTAAATATAATCAATAAAGTTAGTTAGCACATCTGATGAAACTGATGTGTTAACTAATTAACTGCAAAATCAATCAGAAAGCATGGGGCAGCATGGTGGATGACTTCTGTTAATAAATTATGGCTGCTTTATTAAAATTATAATGGAAATTATTTTGAAAAAAATTGGTGAGCATGCAGAGAGAGATATGTATAGATTTTGGAGATGCTGCTGAAGGACTCCCTGCAGCAGCAGGACTCCACATGAAGGGGACAAGCACAGCACTCAGGCTTAACTCTGCTCACAAGTTAACACACCCCTGGTGCTTTGAAAAGAGCCCACACTTCCCTTCTAAAGTTAGAACTGATACACTTAGCAACCCAACTTCCTAAACACCTGATTGATTGGGGAATTCTGAGCAAACAGACCCTGCTGACAGTGAGTTGAGGAGAAGCAGCTGCCTCAATTCCCTCCCTGCATTGCCTGAGGCTCCAGAAGTGATGTTGTCACACAAGCTACAAAGCAACACGAGCAGCACAGGTGCTCAGGAGAGCCCAAAATAAAATTTAAAAGTGTCTATGTGCTCCAAGTGCATATCTGTGCGTTGAGAACTTATTTAAGGATGGCATGTGCCTTTGCAGCAATGCTGAAATGATTTGCAGAAATGATTGCCTTAAATGATTCACTCAGGGTGTTGTCTCTGTAGATGAAAACACACATGAATTGTCTCTTAATTTGGTGAGAAAGCCTTGTTGCAAGGCACAGAATGGCCAATTTAATATCGAATTTTAATTATTCTAATTTCTGGAAAAACAACCAAACCTGCACAATGGCCAAGAGTATATTTTTGTCCTGCTACACATAACTAACTACTACTGAAATGATGTGGTGTTTTAGTTCTAGCTAATAAAAGCAACTAAGGAGCTTTTCTTCCTCTCTCTCTGCTGTTTCCAGGTAGCTGTTGCTAGTTAGTCCACACAGTTAAATGATTTCTTGTGCATCAGGTGCTTACAAGGGCAGGAACTTTGCTTTGGTACACATTTGTAAAGTGCTATGGGTGCTTCTGGTCCTTTAAAGAATAAACAACACCAGTATGCTTCATTTCACATGTCTAAAAATATTTTTCCCCCAGGAACAGCAGGCAGGCACTCTGTAACTGGCCACAAGGCCAACAGAGGGTGATGCACATTGAGGATTGTCTCTCCACATCTCACTGGCCATTGCTGTCATCTCTGCCTTAAAGCCCCACCACGCTGGGAACTGCTTTCCCAGTAATTAATAATCTGGCTTAGGTGCTGCTACTGTACACATCTTGACAAAATTTGGACATAGAATAGCTATTGAACTTTGTTCTTTTCCTCACTGAAGTCCTTTGCTAAAACCAAACCTGCTTTTTAGCCCTCAGTCTGGTAAATTAAAGAAATATACTTTGTTTTATTTAGAACAAATCCTACAGAAGGGTCTGTTGTGTATAAAGGTAAATGCCTTTACACCTTTCTGGCCCAGCACTTGCCAAAAAGGAGTTTTTAAAGCCATCCCTTCCCAGCAGTGGCGGGATTTGCTGCCCGTGTTTCCCCCGGGGTCTGTCCATTGGCAGTGCTGGCTGCTCCTTCCATGGACACACAATTCCCTGCCTGGCTGCCCTGCAGGACCTCTGATCATGGCTGACAGTGGCCCTGCTGCTCTCAGAAAGGCCAGGAGGGAGAGCTGAGGGCAGCAAGCTCCCAGCTGCAAAGCCATTTCCATAGACACAGCCGCAAACCCTCGAGCAGGGCAGCACGCACAGAACCAACAGAGCTTCTGTGTGAGGAAACCAAAGGGTGCTGCCTCAGCAGCCATTCTGCACCTCCAGCTCCTCTGCTGGAAATGCCATTTACCTTGGCACTGCTTTTGGTCAGGGGGGTTTTGGGTTTGCTTGTTTGTTATTTTATTTTATTTTTTTAACAGGCATTTTGTAAGAGTTCTCACTATTGAAACCACATGTTTTCTAGAAAAACATTTCCTGCCAGTCAGGTATTTGTAATGACTTAGGTGTACTTCATTGTTCAGAAAACCCTCTGAAAGAAAAATCCAGTGTATCTAAGATGATGAATGAAATGCATAAAGCTGTTTCAGTTATACAAGGTATATCCCATCCCCCTTAGACCTCACAGTTCCTCTTAAAGAGAGAAAAGGAGACAGAAAAATTTGGGTTGGTTTTGTTGTGGGGTTTTCCTTGGTTTGTTAGAGATCAAGTGAGAAAAATCATCAGGAGGCTGCCCTGAGAGGTTTCCAAAGCTGGAGGAGGATTCCCCACAAGGGAAGTGTCTACTTTGGCTGTCCTGGAATGCTCTGTAGCCCTACTGCTACATCAGTTTCTGCTAATTTCAAATTAAAAAAAGGCAGATCCATACCTATTGTGAGTCTCAGAAGAGCAGCCAGCCACGTGGAGGACAGAAGAGAGGAGCGGAATTAAGAGTGATTTTACCGGGTGCCCTGGGTTAGGGTAATTTTGGAGAACAAAAATTTTCTAGGGTTTCCCCTAGAAAAACAAACTGGAGTGGTGTTAGTCAAACTATGGCATGTTCATGCCAGCACAAAGGGGCAAACCATTATCCTGTGATGCTCATCCTGCAGGGTCAAACGTGCACCTGCCTTGACTTCTTCAGGATGCTTTGGGACAGGGAAAAAAGTCAGTCCTGTGTTACTGTTATGATTTTTTGAAAAGTTCTTTTGTTAAGATTTCTTCTTTTGGCAAGCTGAGAAGCTTCAGAAAAGAATGAAAACAATAATTATTTAATTGCTTCTCTTGTGTTGGTTGCTTTGGAATCTGGTTTGGAGATTGTTTACCAACTGGCCACTGTTTAATTGGTTTCATGTGAATTGTTTTTACTTAATGATCAATTATTATCAGCTGTGTTGGACTCTGAAGAGCCAGTCATGAGTTTTTTAGTATCATTCTTGTTAAGCCTTTCTCTTTCTTTACTTTAGTTCTAGCATGGCATTCTTTAATATAATATCATAAAATAATAAATCAACCTTCTAAGAACATGGAGTCAGATTCCTCATCTCCCACCTCATCCTGGAAACCCTCACAAACTCAAAAATCATGTTACAGATCCTGTGGCTAATTCTTTTAGGTAACATTTCCTGAGCTCAATTATTAATTCTCCAACAATATACCTAAATTATTCTATTAAAACTTATATTGACTGAATCAGCATCCAGGAGCATGCTGGGGACAATCTGTTCCATATACTAAGATTATTTGTTCATTGTTGATTATTTTCCATTATTACCAATAATACAACCAACCAGCAGATAAATATAAGCATTTGCTTGAAATAAAATAATACCCACCAACCAGCAGATAAATATAAGCATTTGCTTGAAATAAAAATTACTTACATCTTACACAACAGGAAAAAAAAGCCATATTCAGGATATATACAGGATTAAAACTATATTCACTAACCTCCAAGAAGGGAAGCTCAAGGCTTTTGGGTGTTTAATGAAGTAAACCTTGGATTGTTGTTAAACATGATTTTTAGCCACACTGAGAATTGTTTCTTGGTAATAACAGGTTTTGAACAAAATCTTTTTTTTTCTTTTCTGCCTCTCATCAACTGTTATTTTGTTCCTCTTTTCCTCCCCAGCTGCTCATGTTATTACTTGCTTAATTTTTCCTGTTTCTCTTTCCATCTTCCCTCTCTCCAGGTGTTTCAATGCCAGATTTCAACTATTCTATAGATTTCTCTAGGAGGGATTTGTTTCAATTGTATTGCTAGGTTTTATGTATTTATTGTTGCTGTTTCAAATTAAAACCATCTTATCAAATCATGATTATTTCCCGTCAGAGTAATTTTTGGTTGTTTTTTTTTTTTTCCATAAATAAATGAGATTAAATTGTGGTTGAACACAGCTTCATTTGACAGTATAATATCATCTTCCTATTTATTGATTACCAGCTCAAGTAAACATACCAGCAGTTCACCAAAATCAATACATAGTTGGAATTTATATTCAAGAAGAATTGCCTGGTAGCAAATAACTTTTTTCTCTCTGTGCATGTAAGTTGCAGACAATCTACAAACTGGAAACCATATTCAAGTTAAGCAGCAGAATAAAAACTGCACAAGGCACATGACAAAGCTTCTTTCTATAAAACATTTCCTTCTGTAGCCGTAGGAAAATCTACTCAGTGACCAGCCCTGGTGGTCTAGAAGGGTTTTTTTTTACTTGGACAGTTCCACCAGTGAAGTCAGACATAGACTGAAATGAAACAACCTCAATTAATGAAATAACAGCAATTGCTGTTAGAATTATATCAATAACTACTTCCCATGCCAGATATGTCAATAACTAACTGTTTATGCAGAAATAATCTGATTTTCTGTAATGCTTCCATTATACTTTGCCACATTTTTTGGATGACATATTCACTATACAACCACTAGAACCTAACATATTCAGTGGTTGAAATATCACCTTAGAGTATTTTGACATCGCTGAGAACAACAGGCACAAATGTCTGAAGCTAGTTTGACTTTATAGATAGACTGGGGAGCTACATAGGGATTGAGAAGAAACCTGAGCAGCATTAAACTTGCCTCCTTACACTGATTTTATATTTATGCTGTAGCAAAAAAAATTTTACCAAAGTAAAAACATAGCTGAGATTTCATTTTCCTCCACACCTGTTTTTTTTTTTTTTAGGCATCACTGAGAAAACTGATGAGCTTCCAGCACCATAAAGATCCACCAATATCAGCCTGATGATTTCTCCATAAGGTTTTTCAGCTCTTTTTGTTGAGGAGTTCCTGTGCCAACACAGAAAAAAATAAGAGAAGTGAAAAATAAGTCTCAAAAGTAGTATTTAGTTACAGTGCCTTCAACTGGCTAAAGTCACAACAGATATCTGCTGTGGCCAGACTACATGAGCCTTTAAAACTGCATTCAGTGTTACGTGCCTACACACCTGATCTACCCAGCATTTCTTAATTTGCGT
The DNA here is from genome assembly GCF_012460135.2 of Molothrus ater. NCBI lineage: Eukaryota > Metazoa > Chordata > Aves > Passeriformes > Icteridae > Molothrus > Molothrus ater. Next base: position 5,385,463 of record NC_050483.2, on the reverse strand, counting down.
GGACTCACACAGAAAAAAACCAAAAAAACCACACCCAAAAAAAAACAATCAAAAAAACCCCCAAACAGTAGGAAAAAACTGTTTGCCTAAGAAAACCAGCTTCAGTAGAGGAATCCTCTGGTGGTCTGCCATGGGGCTTCCTCCTCTGGGGAAACAAAGTGCCATTATCCTACCTGGGATTCAAATCAAAATCAGATTACACGCTCACTGTATGCAGTGCTCAATCTTTTCTCCTCTGCAAGCATTTATGAGACCCAGGGTATCCTTCACCAAAGAAGAGAACATGTAATGATAACATATTTATGAAACTTAAGTGGTTCAATTATTTTCATCCCAGTAGCTTTATGAGAGAGGTAGAAGTATGAAACTCCACGAAATGATATAACTCAGAGGAATTATTACAATGCTTGTGCATTACTACTAATTCCACCCTATTAGATGATACTGTATCTTTTCATAATGAAGATTAAATGCAGCAGAAACCACATAATGGCAAAACTGCTGTAGATCAAATTGAGTCTACCCTAAGAAAAATGATCACTGATCCCAAGACGTTATGGAGTAGTAAACTTAAATTGTGCTGCTTTTCAAGTTTATGTGACTATGATTATTTAATTTTCCTTTGTGCCTGCTCAAGTATAGCTGTTATGCGACTACACATGAGAGAACCTGAAATTAATTTGTCTCTATGAGATCAGTGACTGTACAAATTCTTATGAAAACTAACATGCCATGACAATAGTAATTTTGATGAAATTACAGCAAGAACTGCAATTCTCTGCCATCTGGCTGTCTCATCATAACTACTTTGATGTGCTTTTTATTACTTATTTACTTACTTCAACTACTTTAGCAGTTGTTTCAGAGCTTAGAAATGTTAACTGCAGAGCAATATTAAAGAAACAGCATTGCCAAAGCTTAACATTAATTCCTCACAGAAGTCTAAAACAATCCACAATCATCATTAATTAAAGCCCTAAAAATGATAGATCTACTCTATAATAGATCTACTTTATGAAGCAGACACATTTTCTATTTCATATTTTAAAATGCAAATATGTATCAGTTTTCAGAGTAGTCTGATTAGTTTATTCAAAAGTCTGAATGAACTGCCAGACTCCTTTCATCTTCCTAAATAAAACCTTTCAATTACTTTTGGAATTGAGTTACATATTTACTTAATACACGACCACAATTAACAGACTGAAAGAGAAGTGTATCTAGGTACTTTTTTAGAAATAAGGAACCCATTTACTTGAGGTCAGGGTATCAGTACTGTGCATTTCTAATTCAATCATATTTATTCCAAGGCAAATCATCTCTTTGGTGACTTCTTATGAATACTAACCAGCCACCATAATTTATTTCCTTCATAAGGGGTGGAGAAGGTCAAACACTGCCTTTATGTGACCACTGCAAATCTGTTTGCCTGCTAAAGGCCCTGATCTGAAAACACAGAACTTCTGTAATTTTATACTGTAATCTAGCAGGTTTCTGAGATAAACCCCAGCATGTCCAAAGCTCATATTATCTTTGCTGTTTTCCAGGAGCTATGGACATTTTCCATATCCCTTGGAGAATTCTTAGATCATAGTACACATCATGGTTCCAAACGTGTGCACATGAGGGGTCATGTACAACGTGGTAATTTAGCACATATAGATTTCACAGAAATCTTGGATTTCTGAAGGCTAAGAGAAGATATTACAAAGTACACAACCACCAAGAGTCACACCATGGCCCTGAGACAGATGTCCCAGTGCTCCTTGAGGCTTGGGGACACTTCCCCGGGGAACTATGAGGGGTGAAATCCTGCTCCCAAAAAAGCCACGTGGGGCTAATCCACATAGAACCCACAAAATCCACTAACCCCCTTCCAAGGAGTGGCCAAACCCTCCTCTCCTGGTGTACAGCACCAGCTCTCTGAGTTAACTGAGCTCAGGAACTCAAGGAATTGCCTGTAGGAATTAATGCCACAGTAGAGTTCAAATCTGTATCTTGGGCTCAGGGCGAGGAGCTGCAATGGTGGAGCTCCTCTAACAATGCTGTATTTCACCTTCTGTGAGCCCTAAACTTGCAGGGAATTACATTAAAAAACACCAAAACAAAACTAGAAAAACCCACCAAAAAACACCAACCAAAAAAAAAAAAAACCCACCCAAAAAGCCACCAAAAAACCAAAACAAAAAAACCAAACCAACAAAACCAGCAAACACAACAGATAGAGCTGCCATCAGAAACTCCTTGCAGATGGCATAAAATAGCTTAACTACAATTCACTGGGAGCTAATTTCAGTCATTGCTTATACATGCTGGGTAGAAAATTAGTGTCAAACAACAAAATGGCATGATTTTTTTAAAAGCATTTGGATTCAAGTTTCAAATAATCTCTATTAACAAGCATTCAAGTTTGCAGATTCAAATCTCCCCTACAGAATTACACAGTACCAGCTATTCTTTCAGTTTTAACAAAAAAAAAACACCAAAAAACCCCACAGGATGTTGAACATTATTGTTAGATTGTAATAATTAGAGTAGTGAAACATATGGCCATATAATACAGCCAGATATTTATGTGGTGACTGGACAGATACAGCATTTTGCTAATTGTTTGCTTATCTGAGTTGTTTTTCTCTGCTGAAACAGGGTGGAATGTTTCTGCACTGAGCTTTTCCTTTTATTCTGTATTTGATCCCTCCATAGATTTATTAACACAGACCTGCCTGCATAGGCCAACATGCCAAAATTATGGGGACAGAACAGGAAATTCAGATTAACAGGATATTCAGATTTGCTTCCCTGTCTCTGTTTACACATTCTTGTAAAAAAAAAAAATCTTTCTTCATTTTTATCTAAAGACTTAAAAATTAGGAGGCTATCAATTGCACCATAAATGGGTGTATCAGACCAATCTTGGAGACAAAAAATTAGACTCATTACAAAAATACTTCTCAAAAACATCTGAACTATGCCTTGGTGACACCACATATAAAGATTTAAGCAACATACCTGGATTATTATTTTTTTATTGTGCTTTCAGGCTTCACAGATTAATAGCAAGTTGAAACAGGCAGTAATGGAGGCACTCTGTACATCTAAGATGCTAAACCACAGTTTGCATCTGTAGAGAGTTAAGACTGCAATACTAATAACTCCATATAGATAATTCTGCCATACTGCTAATTCTACAGCTTTTCCAAAAGCTGAGATTTTTTTTTTAATTAGTTTTTGGAAAGAATAATGGATTTACCTTTAAAAACCTGTAGGTTCTAGTAAGAGTCAGGCAGTGGGTTGCATAAGACTGAAGAGAGGAACTTTTTTTACAGTAACAGAAAGCAAACAATTTTTGCTTTCTGTTACCGTAAAATTTGAGAGCTTTCTGATCTGTTTTGTACTAACACACATTCCTCAACTTGACCTGTGTTTATAACAGACAGAAAATACATAAAATGTACAGAAAAAAAAAGTTAAATGCAGAGGCCAATTAAAGGAACTAACAACAATTTAATCGGTAACTTTCTAAGACCTTTTGAATATAATACGTTCCACATTAACCTTTAACACCAGTATTGTCATTCCATATTAAAATTCAGCATTCTCAAGTCAATGCTTTAAGTGAAATCTCTGTTGAGCTTTATATTTTCCTCCAAGCAAACTGCAGAAGGACAAATACTTGTTCGTTAGAAAGCCAAAAACATTCCAACTCTAAATAAAATCAATATTTCTAAAGTGCATTTTTGCTACGAAAATAATAATTACATGGCAAAAACATTCAAATAATTATGCTGGGACAAAACTCTGACTTGGGAGATAATGGATAGAGCCAGCAGGGACTAAAATGTGCAGCATTTCCTGGTCATTTACTCACTGGAAGATTTGAAAATCAGTTTATTCATGGGAGAAAAATAACCTATTGCCACCAGTCCTTGATCATAAAACACATAGAACTTTAAACTCCCAGTGCAATATTGAAAGGAAATAAATGTGCATCTAATCAGCTTTGCCCTTCGTAGCAGGTATCACTTTGGCAATCAGGAGCACACTGTGGATAGCAAAAATAATGGGAAGACAATATTCTGAGTGGGGAAAAAAGAAAAAAAAAAAGAAAAAAGCATCACACTTGGCAAAACACACAGGAAGACTGTAACCACAGGTGGCTATTTCTGCTGACCTAAAACAATTCCCTAAAACGGTGGCTGTGATGCAGCCAGAACACCAAGGGCATGTTTTCACTTTAACTTATGCATTCTTCTGGAATCCTGAGGTCTGAGTAAACTGCACCATCCCAAATAACCCTTCAAGATGCAAAGGCAGGCTCACACCGACAGCCCACAAAGAGGTGCATGAAATGACTGCCTCTCAGTGCTGAAATCCCACAGAACCATTTCTCTTTACACGTCTCTATCAGGAATTTTATTCCCTTCCACTTGAGAGAAACCTGACAAAATGAAGCAACCTTAGCGAACAGAATGGCAATTTTCATAAAATGCACAGTCAAACTGGTAAAGGCAAAAATCATCTAAATTCTCCAATTTTTACTTCAATTTGAAATAAAATAACGTGAAATACAGTCATTGTGGGTTTCTCATAATAAGACACATTTTACAGGTACTAACACCAATAAGTAATGTATATGAATTTGCTGGCAATTCCGAACTGCTTGTCTTTCATAGGATTTCTTATGGCTATTTACATTTTCACTCAGTGAAAATCAATTACCTTCCCGCAATAAGCCTCATTTGCTACCTTTGAGTATAATAGAAACACCATTAGGATGATGACATTACCCAAAAGAAGGGCACCACACAGTTGGTAGACATAAATTAAGGACCCTTTCACATATGCATTAGAAATACTGCTGCGACTGAAATATGCATAAAACCCGTATCTATTAGAGCTATTAGCGCGATTTTGAAGGAGGGAGGATGGGAGGAGGGGGAGAGACGGCGTTCCGCTACTTCGACAAAATCATCTATTTCCTTTTTGGTTTTTTTAATTTTTTTTTGGCCTTTTTTTTTTTTTTGAGTGTTTTTTCTCACTGATGCAATAAGCAGAGGCCCCCAGCTGAGCTGATTTTGGAAATGCCACTGAGCATGGCGTGCGCGCTTCGCTTGGCTGCGGCACAGCCCGCTCCTCCCGCCGCCCTGACCCGCGCTGCTCCGCGGATGTGCGCCCGGCTGGTTGTTGTTTCATGTGGAAAACACCTCCTGCCCGCCCAGGCACGGGATTTAGGGACGTTTAACTTCCATCAGGGCTGCCTGATAACTTATTACCCAGCCTTAATGGGACTAACGCCGAGGGCTTTGTGTGCGCACTTGGAGGGGGAGAAACTAATTTAGACATTCCGCCCTTGGAGTCTGTTAACTGTGCTCAGAAGCAGCTTCCTCTTGTCTTATTCCTTATCTTTACCTGGGCTCTTATGAGCTTAAGCAAAACAAAATTACAACGCAGTGTGATGGTGTATTATGTATTAAAAGTGTAAAATGCTCTTCCCTCCTTCCTGCCTCCATGTTGTTGTAAGGGTCCCCAGGACGAAGCAAGAGTTGAGAATTGACTCTAAGTTCTCAGAAGGCTGATTTAATGTAATATCATAAAATAATCAAAGAAAATGATATACTAAAACTACACTAAAGAAAGAGAAAGGAGATATCAGAAGGCTGGACAAGAATGAATAATCAAAACCCATGACAGACCAGAGAGTCCAACACAGCTGGCTGTGATTGGACATTAAATTTAAACAATTCACATGCTGGGTAAACAATTCTCCAAATCACATTCCAAAGGAGCAAAACATGGAGAAGCTGAAGCTTCTCAGGAGAAAAAATGCTGGTGAAGGGATTTTTCATAAAATATCACCGTGACACTTCCATACTCGTTTGACATACCAATGAGTCCCTTAGGAATAAGCAAAATGCTAGGATGCTGTTTCTCCTGCAGGACTGCTGATCATATTTGTCACATGGTTTTTAACAGAAAAGCTTGTTTCTCTTGCAGACATATCAAAAACTAGTTGGTTCTAATGGCAGGTTTTAAGATTGCGTTCACCACTCAAAAGTCAGGACAACCTCAGGCCTAGAGCAGGCATTCTGCTGACAGGGCTCCGAACAGAGAGTTAAATCCACCAAACAGCCAACATCAAAGTGTGAAAACTTGCCTAATCACCAAAACAAGAATATTTAAGGTGCAGAAGGGTGATCCAGGACTTCTGGCATTCCATAATGAAAAGCCACATTGGACATACAGCAGAAGCAGAACCTGGGGCTCCTCTGCCTTACAAATGAGTCAGAAAAAGGATTCTAGGAGAATCCAACCTATTTATACTATTATTTTCTAAAGTTGCCATTATATCTTGACCACGCTGGAACTAAAAGAACATGGAGTATTTCCTAGGTAACTTCCCTTCTAATTTATTTCATTTTTCTGTTAGGCACAAAAATAATATCTGTATATGTTTGCTACACAGGATTTCCAAACAAGCTTGACAGGAATAAGGTGCTACTGAGTTCTTAAGGAAAACACAGCAAAGAACTAACCTTTTCTATTTTTATTTCCCCTAGGTAAAAAAGACCAAATGGATGAAAAAGTAATCTTACATTATCTACTTAAAATGTTATCTATTTACATTAAAAATTCTGATTGGCAGAGGAATGCTCAAATCTCTTTGGGCATTTCTATTGCTACAATGTACAGTAGAAAATAGGCAGAATGGTTGTGCCTTCAGATTAATCATTTAGACACTATACATTTCATAAGGATAAAGGTCATAACAGCTGAGCAAATAATTTCCATCAACATTTTAAATAAGATTATAGGATGCATAGATTTTTCACTCAAACTGGGCAGAATCTGTGCAAGGTATTGTGGCATTATTGCAGGAAATTATCTCTCTGAACAAAGAAAACAATACAGAGGAAAATAGAGAAGTTCTTGAAATAAAAAGCAAGTAAAAACACCCACTTAAATGTTAGATGCTTTTTCCATTATCCTGAGTAAAGGTAATTCTAAAGACCTGTTTCATTTTAAGGACACATACAAGTGTTACATTTATTCAAATGTTAATTGAGTTTTTAAAACATATTTGATCTTATCTTAAAACACATCTATTGAGTCCTTTAAAAAGAACACTTTAGCAAAACATGAAACAGCTGTCTTCTCTGAAGTCAATGTAAGAAATTAGTAGGAATTTGGAAATAGAATAAAATTTTCTATTTATTCCAAATTTACGTCTCTAATTACAAAACTACCAAGAGCACTAGATATATTGCTTTTCTTCATCAGGTAATCACATTGTTCTGATCTTTAACATATATATATATAAAAATATATGTGAAGAGAAACATTTCTTGTTTTCTGATTAAGGTGTTCTTTTGCATCTAATAATTAGCAATGTTAAATCAATTACTTGATAAATGCCTTAATTAAATAACTGATGGATTTCAGCCTTGAATTTACATAATCTAGCTAGTAATAATGAATTTCTTGGGAAAATTTCTCTCTATATTGGAAACCAGGACCTGGTGAAATCAATGCATTTCCTTCCCTGCTTCTTCTTCACCTCAACCTCCCATTCCATAAAGTAGAGGAGAATGAGTAAAAATTCTGGCAGATTATGAAATAAACAGTCTAAGAAAACATTCCATCACCAAACACATTACAAAGTCCAAAATAAGTATGCTTGATACTAAAATCAGGCAGGAAAAGCCCTGGGAATTTAATCTTTCCAAAGAATCTGGAAGAAGAAAATATGACCCATTACACGTCCCCTAATTTAAAGCTATTGGAAGTGTTTGAGTTTAGTGTCACTTCCTGCTGAAAGGGAGACAAAGAGAACAGAACATGCAAAGGGACCCATCCTTCTCCACCTCACAGCCCCTTTTCAATTTCCATCAGGAGCTGTGCCCAGTCCTTTCAGCTCAGCCAAGCTACCCCACAGAACAAAAGGAAAGTGCAAAAGCAGCCCTGACGCAAGTCAAGAGTTCCAGCAATGCTGGGATCCCCCAAGAACCAAATTCAGCACCTCCACACTGCTCTGCACTACCAGACAAGTTTAGAGCACAAAGACCAAGGCCTCAGGGCTTAATTTTACAAGGATAACACTAAACTCCTTCAATATTCACCAATTGACGTAAAATGTCATCCACAATCTATGAAAAATGAACATTAGGGAAAAAAAAAACCCACAATGAGAATCAGGGGACTAAGGCTGAAGGTGAATTCCAACCTTCAGCACCTTTGTTTTGTGTGATGGATTTTCACCTAACTCCTTTGTACTAACAAAATTTCTTCCCAGTGATTTAAAGATCCCAGTGATAAGCTTAACCTAGATACTTTGATAACTTAATGTGGCTCCTTCAGCTGGCATATTTGATTATTTTTCTGGCGCTTCAGATGTGCTGGAGGATTCTGTTCCCAGGAAATTGCCCTGATGCTCCTGTAAATCAGCTGCTGCTCAATTTGAATGAAGTGTTCCCAAAAGCCAGCATGGCAGCAGTCCCTTTGAGAGGCATAAAATAGAAAGGAGTGGTTGCTGCAATGTCTCATGCTGCCCCTCTCCTGGCTTACTCTGCACATCTCAGCCAGCAGTTTTAGTTCAGCTAGATGGTGCAGAAACACTCCTGCCATGTTTACCAAACTTCATCCTTATTAGAACAAATCTCCATACATAAAGGGGGAAAAACAACCACCCAAAATAAGTTCTTTGTTCTTGTGCTTCTTTAGAACACATTACTGTGTTTTCCACAGCTTTTGTAATTATTTAACTCCAGTTGCCTGCTGAAGAACCAGATATTGCAATAAAAATTGCCATGAAGTCTCACCTGCACAGCAGATCATAGTTTGGATATTTTTGGAAAACAAAACATTGAACAAAAATGCAAACACCCCTATGCCACAGTTAAATCCATCAGCAGAAGCAATTCTGGTTCTGACCATATGAAAAAGAACGTAGAGGAAAACTGGAGCAAAGCATAAAGAGACACAAGAGGTGTGCACAGTGCTTTCTTCTCAAACTGGGGAGTGTGGAATGAGAAAGCAGAGGGTGGGATGGCACTGGGTGAGCAAGGAGAAGGGGCTCAGAGATGACTGCCTGGCTGTTCAGTGGCTACTCCAATTGAAGAACTAGCAGCTGATCAGATGGAGCAAGCTGCTACAGGTTCCAGAACAAAGCAAGGAACAAGTGCCTCATCAACCTGTGGAATTACTTGACATAAAATGCTGCAGCTACTGAAGGATTACAATTTTTGAACCAAGTCACAGTGGGCTTCCAAATTTCTTATGCTAATAACTCCCTGTAATGTTTCATTTCAGCAATAGAAAGCAAATTGAAATATGCATGTTCCAACACACACAACTGTAGTATTCCTTTGAATTATTTCTGTTGAGGATTCATTATGCATTAAACAAAATGGTTTTTTTAATAAATTCTTTTCAATGGACTGGAATAATCATAATTATCACCATGAAGAGACACCATTCCCTCAAAAATCCAAACACATTATCCTCATCTGCCTCCAAACATATGTACACACTGTGGTTCAAGACACTGCCATGGCACAGTTATCTCACATTCAGGGTACTAATAGGATGATGGTGCTTGTTCCTGGGTCAGTGAGCAAGCCAAAGCTGCCTAAAGTCACACTCCAGCTTGGAGAGAAAAGAAGGAGATGTTTGCCTTTATTTCTTTTTTTTTAATTTTTTTTTTTTTTTTTTTTTTTTAGCAGAGAAAAACAGAAAGAACTGGTTGGATTTTGCTGTTTCCAGACAGTTTTATCATTGTGTGTGCTCTGCTTCCTGCCCCTGCATAGCTGTGCTGGTAATTTTCCTGCCTCCAGGCCAGCAGGTCAGGGGTTGAAGGACAAGATAAAAACTTAGGCTCTAATTCAGTGGTGCCACAGAGGCACAGTGCTCGTAGGGCAAGAGCAGCCCCACTGTCAAAGGTGTCTGCTTTGGATGAAACACTGAGCAGAGGTCCCTACTGGCAAAGTCAAATGAAAAAGGAATAAAAGCTCCACTGCAATAAAAAAAAAAAAGGGTTTTGAAAATGACTGACACAGAGTTGAAAAAGAAAGCTGAAGTTCTGATGGCTTTCTTGTTTAACTAACATTTATTTCTACATCTGTCCTTCAATATTTATGGAGGTCTGGCAAAAATAACAATACTTGTATTTTCAGTTTCATTATCAGTTTATATTAGGATAATTAGACAATAAAACCTCTATCTTATTTCAATTGATATGGCTTTCATTAATAAAAATTAAAGTATATAACTAAGTAAAAAAAGCAATTTTATCCTTTTTTTTCAGAAACAGATTGAAATAGAGTCCTAGTTGTCCCATTTTAAAATGTTTAATTTACCATTTTCCTGTTGGCAGTTGCTTACTACTGCCAAGTGTTTCTGCTGATAAACAGATAAAATGCACACTTTTCAAAATGTATGAAAAATGATAAAATGAAAATGATAAAATAGGTAATTCAGTGAGCAGTAAACTAAGCTTTATCTGAAAGCAAACAACTAGCATTACCTTGAACACTAAGCTGAAAGAAGAAAAAAATTTAAATAAAATTCCATACTCCAGCAATCAAAGAGAAGTGCATCTGAAAGCACAGTTTAACTTTAATACATTTATAAACAGTTGTAATGATATTGGTCAACAACAAGAACAAAAGAAATGTTGAAATTCCTAAAGTTGAGGAAAACCTGATGTTATTTTATAGAAGAGAAAAATTCACATTTTTATTCTTAGCTTCATTCCATGCAGCTGTAGCAAATTCTTAAAGATCAGAAAGTAATTTTTTAAAAAAAGTTTAATTTAGTAAAAATAAAGTTATTAAAAAATAAATCTACCCACAAACTTGATAATCTGAGTGATTTTTTGTGGAAAACTTATGTGCAAGACTGTGATAGACACACCAGCATTGAAATTAAAGCAGAAATTTGGCTTTTATCACTATAGTTTTTTGCTTGAGTGTGGAGGGAAATCAAAAAAGTACCATTAGGTTGACAGAAACCTTAAGCTGTAAACCTTTAGTTGTAGTAAACTCATTTTTCCTAGGAATGCTCTCCTTGCTGGTACAGGTCTCTCATGGGAAGTCACGGTCAGAAAAACGAGATGTGCTAAGGCCAAAGTCTCTGTTCACAGAAAAAAATTAATCTCAAGGTGCTCTTGAATAGCACCTCAAGAATACAATATTGGCCCAGACCTATTAAAAAGACCTGCACTGTTTTTAGTAAGAGGTTGTACAATTATTTACCAGTCCTGATCACTGACCGTTCACACTGAATATCCCACAAATGTTTAAGGTCCCACATTGTCCATTGGAAAACTCACTAAAGATTCTCATAAGAGTCCTGACCCCATTTCAGAGTACTAAATTTTGGATCCTACATGTTCCAAGTGTGGTTGGAAATACGGATAAGATTTAACAAAAATAAAAAAAGCACACTCAGTTAAAGCTCGTAAATACCAGAACTGCCTCTCAAAAAAGCTTCTAGCATAAAAGAAAAGGCATGAGAGTTGGAATGCAAAAAAAAAAAAAAGAGGTTAGTGTTATACACTAATTTTAGAAGTACCAATCATTTTAAGAGCACCAATCATTTCTTAAAAGAGTATTATTTATTTTAGAGTATTAATACACTTCTGGTATTTCAGAAAAGAAACCTTTTCCTTGCAAACACCCTTGGGATGAAACACAAGATTCCCCTGGAAATGAGGTGAGCCCAGGTGATGCAAGTAATTTAGACAGAGGCATTCCTCATTAAACAGCTTTGCAAAGGAACCACAACACAACTAAACTGAGCTCCACCATTGTATTGAGTGGGAATAATTCCTATCAAAACCATTGGAAAGGTGCAAACCTATGTAGCACAAGGGGAGTGATGGGAGTAAATTGAGCAGACAATGTTTTATGGCTGAATGTCAGAAAAAATATTCCTAACAGAGAAGACAACTATTATACTGCAGAAAAGCCACCCCCAAGGGAAGTGATAAAAGTCTCATTCCTTCAGTCCGTTAAAAGGGAATTAGGTACTGCAGAAGATGCTGTAGAAAACAGTCCTGTGCTTTTAAAATTATTTTTAGATGGCTGTTACACCTTTCTCCTCTCTCATTCCTGTCATTTTCAGAACACAACTGGGGGAGCACACACGGCAAGGAGGGAATTCCCAGCCTGCCTTTGGCTTCCTTCCCTTTTCCTTACCATTCCCACCCTTTCCCATCCTCTATCCCAGCCTGCCTTGGCTTCCTTCCCTTTTTCTTGCCATTCCCACCCTTTCCCATCCTCTATCCCAGCCTGCCTTCGGCTTCCTTCCCTTTTCCTTGCCATTCCCACCCTTTCCTATCCTCTATCCCAGCCTGCCTCGGGCTTCCTTCCCTTTTTCTTGCCATTCCCACCCTTTCCTATCCTCTATCCCAGCCTGCCTTGGACTTCCTTCCCTTTTTCTTGCCATTCCCACCCTTTCCCATCACCTACAGATGGCTGCAGGAGCAGGGGGCAATTACAAATTACACAATTACGAATTAATCTCTGTTATTGTTGCAGAAGCCTCGAGCTGTGCTCCAACAGCACAGAAGTAATTTTCTTGTCTTTGGAAGTGGGAAGACTGGCTGTGCATTTGTCAGTTTTATCCTTGTCAGGGTTTTTGTGGGGGTTCTGCTCAATATAACGAGATAAGTGAGTCAAACGGCTTTTCTCAATTTTAACATCCCAAGACTTTGCACTGACGTGAGGATTGCTGGCACAAAGCCTCCTTATAAAGTTCTTTTGTCACATACTGCTTTATAAACCTACCAGATTCTCTCCATTTCAGGCACTGACACATTTTCTAACCTTTTTTTACTCTCTAAGTCTCAGAATTTTCACACGCAATCAAAGAAGAAAACACCCACCAAAAATTCAAAGCCAACCCCATCCCATCTGTTGAATTTTTAAGCTTTATCTCAAAAGAAACTCAGCCCAGTTCCTCAGTTTCACTGTCACTTCCTGATACACATATTTTTAGCAAGAAAAAGGGATGATATAACTATTGTTCTAGCTAATAACTCTTTTTCCCTGCAATTTAGGATAAATTCTCATCTTTTACCTTCATCAAATTATACCTGGATCATGAGATATGATTACTTCAATACATAAGCATAAAAACACTTCTTTCTCTCTTGTATCACTTTACCCAGAAACAAAATGTTATTTTGAAAAAAAAATGCAAGCCCAACCACACAGAAAACACCTCAAACTACATAAATCCAAAAAACAGCTTACAAAGTAACAGAAACTTTGCAAAAAACCCTCAGGAGAGCATTTGTGCACTACTCTTAAATTTATTTACTATTATTTTGTATTCTATGCACCCCAAAAAATTAATTTGTGAATAATGTAGAAATGTGCCCAATTGTTGTGAAAAAACGTCTTCTTGTAAATTTTTCATTTAAATTTTTTATTATCTTTTTATCCTTCAAAACTGACAGATCAAGGTGGCGGTTGCTGTATTTTCTTGGGAATTTAAGACTGATTTACACTTTTCCAACAGCTGATAGTTTTTAACTGCTGGTTAACTGTGATTGTTCAATTAAGACAACAATAGCAATAAACTAAATTTATATGAGCGAGTGCCCAACCAGGAAATAAAAGTTGCATTTTCCCTTCAGGAGCATTACCTCTATAACAATCTTAATTCATATGAAGAAATGAATTCATATGAAGAAATTAATTCATATGAAGAAATTAATTCATATGAAGAAATTCTATTATAATGGATTTTTTTAAATTTTCATAAGTCCCTTGGACTGCAACTCAAGTGAATTTTAGTATTCAAGTGAATACTAAAATTCTCTGAAAAAGAAGGGATAGGGTTTCCAAATAAATCTGTCAAAATGTGTAAAAGTTGAGGCCCACCATCTCTGTAACTTTACTATGCATTAAGAAACCATTATTATTTTTGAATAGTAGTTTACTAGAAAAAAAATAATGCCTTTAATTGTCTTAAGTGCATACAGCTACATGTAACCAGATATGACAGCAGGGCAACTTCTCAGCAAACAAGTTCGAAGATCTGATGGATGCTCCTCTGCAACTCCATGGCTTCAACCAGCACCTGTGGCATTAATGACCCCTCTTAAGAGAAATAAGAGATTTCAGGGAGATCTGATGGAAAACGAGATTTTGGTGCCAGATGAGATTTTAGTGCAAATGAGAACCATTTGCCTCCACCAGAAATAATGTTGCATCCTTTCAGATTTTGCCAAAACATTCACCTTCCTCTCACAAATGTCTGTAGAGCTCAACAGCTTTGTGCAGAGCTGTGGGACTGAGGAATTGTCTCCCACAGCCCAGAGCAATGCCAGAAGCTGGGAGGCACCTGCAGCTCATTCCCTGTTCTGTGGTTGCACACTTTACTGCACAGAGAAATGCTGCTGCTACTGTGGACAGCAGGAGTTCTGCTCTCAGCTCCAGTGGAAGCCAGAACTGTGCCCTCTTTTGTTATCAAAGCCCACAAACCCCAAATTCAGCCCTTTGTGGTTTGTTTTCAACAACAAAGACGGGCGCCAACGCTTGCTGTAAGGCAGTGAGGTTTTCTGGTTATGCTAGACATTATTCAAACTGTGATCTCTCTCAATAATGAAGGTACCCATACTGCTGGAAATGTCCAACTTAGGGTTATTTATCAGCATAGAAATGGCAGCACCAATTTAATTCTCACAGCTGCACTTTTAAACAGGAAAGGCCACAGGATTGCACTGTTGAGAAGCAAAAACAGAGCAACAGGAGCCACGGGTGTGTGGATCCAATGGCTCCATCACCTCAGAACCAGGCAGAGCTGCATTCTAGAGCAGGTTGCCCACACTTCTACAGCCCTCCAACAACCCAGGTCAGAAATCTGCGTGTCCTCAGAGGTAAAATATAAGTTTCTTTTATCCTTGCATGTGAACACTATTGAGGACAGCTTGAACTTGGGGCATGAATTGGCTAAAGAGAGTAAGAAAAAAAAAGTGGAAATACAAAAAGACAACCTAAACCTCCCCCAAACAATTAGTGCTAAAAAGATTTCACTGCCAGCACAATGCTCCTTCAGTCTAGAGTGCAGTCTTGAATACTCAACTTCTGCAAAGCAATTTGTGCCAACCTACTCCAAGCATATCACAACTTAAAAACAATAAGGTATAGCAACCATTCCAAAAAGCTTACACTTTTTTGAAACAGCTTCACACTTTTAAAGCAAATTTTTTAGTCATTCATTTTAGAAAAGTCAGGATTTCACATTTTTCTTAATCATCACTCACAAATCAGCTAAGAACCCATTATGAGAGCATTTATTTAACAGTTTTCTAGCTGAAATGCTCAATGTGAGCCAAGTTACCCAAGATTTAGCACTGCTGTACCAGGAAGGACATGCAGCTTTTGGTCAATCTGCAATAGTAGTTGTTACCTTTAACAGTAAATAAATGTGCAAGGTTGGGTTTATTTTGTAATATATCATTTTGCCATAAATATAATAAATAAATTTATTCATCTTTATATTTAATTTATATATTTAAAATAAATAAGATACAAATATTTAGCCATAAATATATCATTTAGCCAAAAAAGCTGCCTAGTTTCCTTGTTTACTGGACTATTTAAAATGTTATTACCATAAAACTCAATCTTTCACTCCAAATAGTTAAGCACACCATTGGGATGGAGGGGTATCACCAGATATTGAACACTGCTGCAAGTTATGCAGGTAAGACAATGATAAGGTGAATAGAGCTAACAGGTCTCAGGTGGATTTAGAGAATACTTTCATTTACAATACCCGACTGCCGTATTTCAATTTAATTCCGATTTAACTCCTTTAATTTCAATTTCATTTCCTTAATGCTATAAATGCCAAGCAAATCATTAAAAGAAATGTCATCTCTATCAGTGGCAGCTGCTGTTGCTACAGAAAGAGGAGGGGAGGTGCAGGAGCAGGGCAGCCAGCAGAGCCCACAGCGGTCTGCAGAGTCACTAGTGGGAAAACAACAAAGGCCTTTCCATGCAACTACCACAGATGTGCCCAGAGCCAAACTGTCAGAAGCACTTAGGGTGACAGCTACTCACAGTTCATTATTTCCTTCTCACAGGTCACTGGGTGACAAGCTGGGTCACCGTGCTTGCTCGGCTGCTCCCGGCTCCCCCACGGCCCCCCGGTTCTGACGGCACTCCAGTCAAGGTAAGCTCCTCAAATTAGTGCCAACAAATATCTGCAAATGCTCCCTGCAAATGGGAGTCTGGGGCTGAATACACCTTCCTCTTCAGGTGGGTGGATGGCATCTCCTCTCTGTGCTGGCTTTGTATCTGTAGCAGATACAGCTACTAGGATAGTTTTGTCAAGATGCGGCTAAAGCAGATAATAAAAGCTAATTTGGCACCAATTTGAAGTTTTAACCTTTACAACACTCACATGGCATATGCATCATGAAAAATCATTGCAACTCAGGGCAAAGATGCTTTTCTCAGAGAGGACTTTCCCCTTTTATATTATATAAAATGAAAGCAGACTTCCAAAATGCAGAAAATACAGTCTAAAGCCCATTCTCTTTTTTTTGTGGATTGTGTATAAACAGCTTTTTTCAATACTCCAGTAATAAATTAGTGCCTCTAATACATTCTGATCTGTCTTCATGGAGTAACCAATTTACAATACAGACATAGATCATGACTTTTTCCCCTGTTTTGGCCACATGGAGTTTAAAATGAGTGAACAGAGTATCAAGAATCAAGGTCAAGCATTTGCTTAGCTGTAACAATGGAAGTGGGAGAAGGTTTCCATTTCCTTGGGGCTATTCCTTACTCATTTTGCCTACACTAGAGCAAGTCTTACAAAAATGTAACAACTGAATTTGTCCAACTGATTCAAGAAAATTAAAATGAAACCAAGTGTCCCAGATGGATCTGCCTCAGTAGTAAATGTGACAAGGTCATCAACATTCTGACTCAGATCCAAGAGTGCTTGTACCTAGCATGTACCTACCCTGGAGCACACCTAAATGCAGGCCTGGGTTAGAGACCAAGTACCCAGAAACTTGTGAAACCAAGCTCACTTAGAGGAACAAAGTGATCCAATAAGGCCTGAAACCAAAACTGCATCAGATCAGGTGATGAATTTTAGAAAGGTGACCAGCACCTTTTAAAGGGACAATTCTCACACTGAATGCACTGCTAGGACAGCACAAATCTGTTGCAGCTGATTCAAGAGCACTTCCTTACTTTCCTAATTGGGCCCAACATGTAAAATAACAAGAGAAATAACTTTAAAACACTGCCAGAAGTTATAGAGGTTACATTTCCACAACACTTAAACCATTACTATCTTGAACCAGCAAAGATAATATGTTACTTTTAATAAAACTGTCCATTCCAAACTATTTTTGAGTGAAAGGAGGCAATGGATTAGCCATCTCCCACACACAAACAGTGAGAATGAGAATTAGGATAGCAAGGAAATCAGCAGTCATTAGTTAATTAAGTCATTAGTTCTTGTGCACTGAGGGAAGTACACAAATCACAGTCACACAGCTCAACGCTCTACCCAACATCATCCTAAAAGCCAAGTCTTCCCAGCAGCTTGGATCCTCCATGTCTACAACTACCTTGGGTTGGGTTTTGGTCTGTTTGGAACCTGTCCCTTTTTCCTCCACAGTATTTGCTGAACGGACAAATTTTCTGTTGCTTTAGGACACAAAATAAAACGACGCAGACACTGGACTCTCTAAGGTAAAAAAGAGGCAAAGTTTCATTCTGACTCCATTTATAGATTTCCAAGAGTGACAGTGGATTGGAGAGTGAAAGTGCCCCCTCTCCAATGACACTGACAAACCAACAGCGCATCAAATTTCTCCTCCTCCATAAAAGAATGCAAAACAATGAGTTACTTACAGAAAGTGCATGAGAAGGTTCATCACAAGAACCTAAATATCAGAAGGCTTAGAAGAACTTAAAAAAAACAAAGCAACAATTTTCTACCTTTCACATGGAAACTCAGGGGTCCAACCTGGTAAATCAGAGATGAGGCTCACGTTTTTCTGTCTTACAGGCATCGTGCAAAGTGTCAATAGTGTGAGATGCACTAAGTAAGCAACACTGGAAAAACACTCAGTAGGATGTCTGCAAAGACACCAAGGACTTGCTCAGACCACTAACATGAGGCACACACAAAAAAAAAAATCCCCAAAAAACCCAAAACAACAACTTCATTTCATTGTCATCTTACCATATATCAGAGGAAAATATGCAACTTGCTGAACAATGTGCAGGCAAGAAAGGGACTGCCTGCAGCCTTCCACCAGCAAAGATACATCAGGAAACCAATCTGAAAGAATGAAAATTATGCAAACAGCCTTGCAATCTAATTAATTATATTCTTTGAAACTCAACCCTGTTATGGTGTTCTCCCTAACCCATCTAATAGATTAAGGGTTTTTTTGGCTGTTGTGTCTCACTGTGAAAGGGTGGCTGTTCCTCAGAAACCAAACCCAACACTAAGAATGACATGTCTGAAACTCATGTTCCTATGAAACTAAGCTGGAAAACAAAACCTTTAGGGCAAGACTCAGTAGCTTAAAGGGAAACACTGGCTTGTTATTACCATAAAATGTTAATGTTATTACCAAAAGACTGGATCTGCATAGCTCCACAAATCCATCCCAGTGCTGGCAGGAGACTTGCAGCACTCCAAAGCAGCTGGATGCCTGGTGAAACCCCATTTAACACCTCAAAATCCCTCTGCACACCTGTGTCTGGGCAGCTGAGTCTCCTTCCCTCCCTCTCAGCAGAGTTTCACAAAAATTGAACAAAACCTTTTGAACAGGGCCATTAGCCAAAATAATTTCACAAGAACCAGGTGAACTTTGGAGGAGCAGTGATCATAATCCTCAATTTATCAACTCATGTAGCTGGACCAACTGGAACAGTTCAAGAACACAGATATATTTTCCCCTAACACATAGTTCATACCTCATTTGTGCCCAGTTTTTCACCTTACTTTGTAAAGGAAGGCAGAATTTTTTGCTGCTTGGATATTGAACAACTTTTTAAGTCACAGGAGATAAAAAAAACCCCTGTCTACCAATCTTACATCACCTTTCAGTCACTGAAAGGATTCTACAAACTACAGAGTGGGATGTGGCAGCTGTTTAACAGAACACATTAGTACTTATCACAGTCTAGTGGAAAATTGCAGTAAAGAGAATTTAAAGCACTTAGTAGCTCCCTAACAGTGGGAACTGCAAAAGTTTTGAATTAGTTGTAATTGGTATTTAATGCCAAATATTTCTGACAGCAAAAGTAATGTTATTTTGGTGTTAAAATGTATTTTTCTACATCTCATTCAAGTTCAAGAAAATGCTCCAGACTGCACAAGTCTGCTTTTGGAAGACCTTGACTGCAGAGAGCTTTCTAAATGAAATATGTTCATTCTGCAAGAGATTTTTTTGCTTAGTATGTACAGCCTTTTATCCGAGGCTAAAAGAACAGACATGAAGTTGAAAATTCTTTATTCCAGTGTACTTAAATGAAGTTAAATAGCTTTTAGTGACCCTGATATCACATAACCTATTTAAAGAACAAAAACCCATACTCAAAGCACCAGGGAGCAAATGGTGGTTAAACCTTCACATTGCTTTGCAGATGGCATCTCTTGAAAGAGTCAATATAGGCAGCAAATAGAGTTTACATTTTAAGCATAAAAGATTATTCACTAGTAGTTTAATAATTTATTTTTAACAAAGTTTTAGAGGCATTGGATTCATGAAATAAAAATAAAACTACCCAAACACAGGTGAGCTACCTCTACCTATGCAGCTCCCCAAAAGCTTCTGGCAGCCAACACTTTCCAACACCTCAGTCACTGGCACAGCCTTCAGGCACATTTTGAAAAACATTCCAGGCACAAAAAGACTTAATATTTGTAAAATACTATTATAAAGAAATACCTGGAATTGAAGTCCTTGAAGGAAGACTTTGAAAAACATTTTGAAAAACACTTCTGATACAAAAAAAAAAAATAATTTAAAATAGCATTATAAAGGAAATACCCAAAATTGTAGTCCTTGAAGGAAGGCCAGAAGAGCCAATCTATGGGTTCTCTATGGGGGATCCTTCCAAGGGAAGAGTTACAGCAGCTTAGATGGACCAAACCCTCTTGTTGCTTGAATCACCTGCAAATTACTCTCATAAACTACTGCCAGCAGTAACAACAAATTTAGAAGTTCATCTTTATTCCTGATGGCAACTCATGTCTTGTGATCTGAATGGGAGCTCCATTTTTAACATGTTTTGCCCTAAAAATACCCAAAACCTCACAGATAACTAGCCAAATGTCATTTGTAAAACACAGCTTCAGTTATCTCAAGAAAGACAAAAAGTCTTCTGCCTGCAGTCAGTGGAAGCAATTAAGAACACTACTCCTTATCATTTATTGAAATTAAAACCCAGTCAGTCCCACATGGAAAGTGACTGTCACTTAGTGTTTTGGCTCAGCACGACTTTCACGTTTCTAACAAAACCTTTACCATTTAAATTTAAGTCTTGTGCCACAAAATATGTCACAATGTTGACACAAGTCCTATTTCTGCTTGTAATTTACATCATGTGAGGTTTGTAGCTAAAAAATTTAAAAGTAAACTTGCAATTGCTACCAAACAACATCCACATCAATCTTCAAAATAATAAAGAAAAAAAAAAGAAAAGAAGCACATAAATGTCACCCCTTTTCATTAATTTTGGTCAAAATCCCTGTTTGCTTATCAGCCAGAGGCTTTATGAGATATTTCAATAATATCCAGGAAATCAATCTTACATGAAACTGAAGGAAAACATCTAATGTCATTGAACAATAAATATCAGTTCTGTCAGTGCCTTACCTTTGAGCTGGGGCCTTAGGATGTTTCTCTTCTAGTTTCCTCACCAGTGCCACTGTCAGCTGTGCAGTCTGCCCCAGGGGATCTGCAGGCATTAAATGGGCGTCCAAAGGTCCCCAAAGTTGTTTCTGATTGGGGTTGCTGACATTTTTTATTTTGGGTTTTTTTTTTTTTTTTGCAGAACCTAAGAGATGAAAGTACAACCATGCAATTTATATATTGCTAATTAAAATAATGTGTGTCTACTTTTTCAAGCAAGGCTGTTGATTAGCAGGAAATGTCAGAAATACAAATAGCTATGTCAAGATGCATCAAGAAGCACAAATCTAGAGATTTAATGGTCTGGGGTTTTGGGGTTTTTTTTTGTTTCTCTTCCTTACTTGAGTTTTTCCACATGGAAAATAAGAAATTTCCAGAATTTGGGCTATAAGCATGAACTGTTCTGAGACACAAATACATGTAATTTTTTATTCTTCTATAGTCCTACATCTAGCTATTATTTGCCTAACGCATAAAAACCTTCTTAAGAAATCAAATAACAAAATTAAGAAATTTAAGAAAAATTAAGAAATCAAAGAGGTTCTTTTTATTTTTTTTTAGGAAATAAGCTTCCACACTGATATTTCTCTTTGCAGAATGTGTTTTTGAAAGGACTGTGTCTGACCTGCCTCTGGCTCAATACTGTGACCTCTTCTGCTGAGCTGCTGTCTATCTCCTGATGAGCTGCAGCCCAGGCCCCATGGTGAATGTGGTTTTCTGTCTGGGTCACCTCCTCTCTTTCATTTAGCTCCTCTAGGTAGGTCAGGACAAACTCAGGGTAAGCCTGGAGGAAAGGACAAAGGCAGAGGAACAATGAAGAAAAACATCAGCCACATCAGCAGAATGACAACAGTCTGAGCACCAGGGAGCAGTGGGAGAAGCGACTGCTGAGGCACCAATGTCACAGGAGCTCCTGCCTGCACAGGACTTGGTGTTCCACAAAGTTTCCAGAGTCAGACTTAAATAATGACCTTTTTACATGCACTACTATGAAAACCAAAAATACTCAAATATATATATATATATATGTATGTATATATATATATATATAAAATATTTGAGTATTTTTGGTTTTCATTGTAGTGCATGTAATATATGTATATATATATCAGTTTAAGAATAAAGACAAACAGTTCTCAAAATGAAAAATTCTTATAAATACAAAGAAATATAAAATGTTGCATCCCTATCTTTTGGGAATATTTAATTGGTTATAGGTGACATTTTGCTACATTTCCATGTAGTACATTAAGAGACTTTAAAATGGCATTTATTCTGAATATAATTATATATTCAGAAATATACATATGAAATAGATTAGTTCAGAATATTCATAATCATCTGAAATCAAGACACATCACATACAGAAAAAGCTTCCTGATGGTTTTGAAAGTTGAGTAAATTTTACTGGTTTAATTCCTCAATTAAGTCAATTTGCCTTATCAATGATCTTTGGATCCTTGCTGATGGGGCAAAATGTCCCAAATAAAGAAAAGGCAGACAGAAAGACAAATCACAATCTGTTGAATTTGAGGCATTAACACCTCATCTACTTAGCTTTGTAAAATCCAGATTTTGCACCATAGAAATGTACAAAGTGTTATTTATTTTGCACCAGATTTTGCACCACAGAAATGTGTTTAATATTATTTATTTTGCATTTTCTCATGAGCTCCTTCAATTCAAGCAGTGGTCAACCCCACTGTCCTCATGATGAAATAGGCAGAACTTTTACTTGCAGAAAATATATTATTTATGATGGAAATTTTAGTTTAAAGTTCTGTGAGCACCCACATTATTTTTTACAGAAAATGTACATATATTAGGTAGACTAAATTAGAACCAAGACCAGAAGCTATGAAAAGGACAGGTAACACTTGAACAAAATGAAATCAATAATCTAGTAAAACCTTGTGTTCACAGAGTGAAATGTACAACAGGTACAAGAAAAGCCCCATTTCTCCATTCCATCACTCATTACTGAATAAACAGAAGCAATTTCATTTATAAGGCAGGTAATACTACAGTAGTTCAACACTTGGGCATATTTTCCAAAGCCAATTCTGAATTCAGAGGTTCAGTGAACCTTCTAAGCTCAAGTGGAAAGCAAAACACCAAAACTTTGAATTCTGAGAAGAATTTTCTCCTTGTATCCTAAGAATGCTCAGTAATATTAAAGCATTTAGTTGTTTTGAGCTTGGTCTGTACTGGAAAATTCCAACAGCTTGGCTTCAGGTGCATGATGTTTTCTTGAGCCTTGTCTCAGACTTGTCCCATGAGTGCAGTGATTTTCAATTTAGGACCATTTATATTTTACTTTAAAATAAAGCCCTTCAATAGCAAGAATGCAATAAACAGCGGGGGGCTTTTATTCCTTAAGGAAAGACAAGTTCTTCACCAATCAATAACAGTGACTATCCTGCTGTTTATCAGCTTGCATGGACAATATATTCCAAATATAATACAATACACAATATATTCCAAAACATTTATCTCTTGCTTCATTGTTCCATCCACATTTTAATTCTGAGTAAATAAACTCAGATTCATGGTGTATTTGCAGACTGATAATTGACTTGCAATTTCATTTATTTGGAGTTTAAGTTTACTTTTTTTCAACTTGTCCTTTGTTTAAGTTGTCCATAAGCTTTACCCAAATAAGAGCACATGACTTGACCTTTCAAAAATAGGGATAAAATTAAATATTAATATTTTGACTAAAATGTAAGGGAAAAAAAAATCAAGATCAATTTGTTGCTGCTGCATAAGAACAGTTTTTGAACAAGGGAAAAATATCAGGATTGAATTCTGGATCATCTCAAAAACACTGGGTGATTTTTTCAAAACTTTTTGACATATGTACTTCCACATAAATATTTTCCAATTGCATAGGGAGGGCATGTTCATGGCAAACACAGTGAGCAGTAGGTACTAGCTCCAAGAAAGTTGAATTTCCTTCTCAATCTGGATGTGTCACATATCATTACCCTGCACTGTGCTGCTTTCCTTTATGTCAGCTTTTGTTGGCCTACATATGCTGCAACTTAAAACAACATGACACTCCAGATAAAGTGAATGTGAAATACATGGAGAAACCACATTTTCCAAGGAGATCTGCTGTTAACCACTACCATCTTTCCTGATAAAATTAAACAGGCAAGAACCAAACAGAGTTATAATTATTAACCCTCAGAAACTGGAGAAATCTCTCTCCTTATGATATGCAAACTGCAATTTTTTCTTTATAAATAACAATCAGTGTGCATAGAGAAATAAAGAATTGTGTAGCTGTCAACCTAATTTTTATTTATGGATCTGGATCAGTTTGGAACAATTCCAGATAACAGCTAAAACAATGGGAACATGGTCACTGTTTCTTCAGATTATTGGGAGCTTCAGTGCCATCTAAACACTCAAGCTGACCAAACATACTGGAAAGGAACCTCTCAGCAGTTCATTTTTCCAGGAAAACATTTTAGTTTTAATCAACAATCTATGTTGAACAGATTATTTTCTTCATCTATACAAGAGTCAGGACAACCAGACCTAATCAAAGAACATTTCACTGTTTACTAAAGTTTGGCCCTATTTGTTCAATAAATGAATATTTTTTTTATTTTACTAAAGTTTGGCCCTATTGCTTCAATAAATGAGTTTTTTTGTTTTTATTTTGTGCTTGTTAACTGCTAAAAGAAGATGTTAGTAACATATCCAGCTTGAGCTCAGAGGACTTAATTTATATCCTAGAATGTGTTTTAAGCTTTTGTTAACCAAGCTATATAAAAGCAGAGAAGTTAAACAACTGATTTTAGATGCCAGTAACTCTTTAGATTTTTTTAGAGTGGTCTCACTTCTAAGCACTGACCCTTTGTCATCACAGGTTACTACACAGATTAAAGAATAAGGCCCATTTTTGCTACATAATTGAAATAAGTAAGAAATGCATTGCAATTCAAGGAACAAAGCATTAAAACAAAAATTCTCAAAGAAAATTATTAACAGGCTCTGTTCAATTTAAAAAGGTTTTAATAAAACACAGTATGCCTCTATTTTCTCATGAAATACACAGTATTTATGGAAATAACATGAACAAACAATGCAGTGATATCACAACACCAAAATAGCAATTCATTGAAAGCTTCACTTTGAAAAAGGGAGACAAAAACAAATAAGAAAAACCCGCACAAAAAAGCATTTCATGGGAAATGCAAATACAATGTAATACTTATACTGTTTCCAAATACCATGTTACCAGAGCTCAAAAATAAATTAGCAGATAAAACAGTATTTATACTTTAAATAGCATGGTTCCACCAGAAAAGAACACTTCATTTCTGAAGCTAACATGATAAATAAGCATCTAGTGCATTAAATTAAGATATGGAGAAGAATTAATCTCTGCAGATTGCTCCATTAAATAAAATAATTGGGAAATGAGTCATGCCTTAATATTTTGGAGTAAAAAGGAATTAATTTTAATAATAGTGCCAATCAAAATCAGAACAATTACCTCAACCAGAACAGCTCTCCAGCTCTATATGATACTGACAACACTGGACTTTACAAAGGTTCAAAATTAAGATATTTCCCATTTCTCTTTTAGAGCATTTGAACCCAAACCAAATTCATTAAGAGAGAACAGATTTCTGAAAATATTTATTTTTTAAATCTAAACCAGACCATTTCTGATGGAATTTACCTATAATGCAACTCCCATAGCACTTCTGGGCTGCCCAAATGTTGAAGCATGTGATAAAGGACATGGTCCAAATGCCTCTAAACCATTGTGGGAATCAGAAAAGCAGAAACTTCCAGAGACACTGAAAGGTTTGATCTGCAGCCTTGGAAGAAACTTGGATTGATGCAAAAATACAACACACAGATACTAAGCAGAAAAATCTTATAATAAATAAATAAAATAATAACATCTTACAATAAACTTATGTTTCTATAGTTGGAAGAAAGAATATGCCTTAAGTGAGAAAGGGTATGGGTAAGCTGGTGAAGGATTTATAATGTAGGGGTGTGGTTGTACAGAGCAGCTCAGAGTTCAGAAGTTAAAATAGAAGTACAGGTGTGCCTGTGAGTTAAAAACCCATTGGGAAAAATATCCACAGTGCAGCAGAATTAAATAAAGGTGATAGGTTAGAAAAGCAAAATAAACCCTATGGCAACTGTGTGTTGGCTTAGAAAGTTCTGTATTGCCTTGTAACAAAGAACCTGGGACTACTCTGAGCTATGGCTGAGTTCTTGCTCCTCTAAAATCTCCCAGCCTCTGAGACTGATGTTCATCTGAGCAATAAATTGTTCTTGGCCCAAAAATAGTCCCATCCCTTCCTTACTAGGGGCAATAATGGAAAACCATGACAGGCTGCCTCTCTAGGAAGCAGTTCCAGCATTTGGCCACCTGTCCATGAAGAAATGCCTCCTCACACCCAGTCTGAACTCACCCCAGCACAGCTTTGAGCCATTTCTGCTCACCACTGCTTCCCAGGCAGGAGAGAGAGATTGCCATGGACTCCTCTTACCCTTCCCAGGAGACTATGGACAGCAATGAGGTCACCCCTCAGCCTCATTTTCCCTGCCACAGCCAAGATGGCCACAATACACAGAGTGTCACCATAAAATATCAGAAAGCTTGAAGCATTCACCCCGACACAGTAACACTTTACCTCATCAGAAGGCTTCAGGCATCAGCCCATACAGAAGAACATTGCTGTACCTCAGAGGGCTGCAAGCAACTGCTCCTCCTCTTCTTCAGCCCAGCCTTTTATGCCCTCCTGTTGATGCCCTGCCCCTGTGTGCCCTCTGCTCCCTGTGTGGTTGCTCAGCACCCCTGGGCACTCCATGGCCCCTCACCTTCAATAGCATTCACCTGTCCTGCACAGCTGCACCAATCTGGGATCAGCCACAGCCCCACTCCAATCACCACACACCCTGTGCCTACACTTCCCCAAACCAGACAAACCCAAAATCCTCTGTGGCTCCTCACAGCATGTCCTTTCCAACCCTTTCTGAGCTTTTTAGCTCTTCTCTGGATGCATCAAGGACCCTCACAGCCAACCTGTGGGGCCAGAGCTGCACCCAGCACTCGAGGTCAGGCCCCACCAAGGCAGGGCCATCAGCTCTTGTGCTGGGCTGGTTTTGATGCCCACCAGGATGGAGTTTGCCCTCCAGGCTGCCAGGGCACACTGCTGATCTCTCTTGGGCACCCCCAGGTCCCTGTCTGCAGGGCTGCTGTCCACACTCTCCTCTCCCAATTTACACCTGTGCCTGGTGTTACTCCCCCCCATATGCAGAATTGGCCTGAGATGGCTTTAGGATGCCCCATTCTTCTGTTTGACCCAGAAATAAGTTCCGCACCTTTACAGCTGGTTCTGAGAGTGAAGAGGGGGGAAGAAGAAGCATGGAGTTTGTTTTCAGAAACTGCACTCATTCTTCCACATTCCTGCTCCTGCAGATGGACAGATGGTGGGACAGAGCTCTCTTTTGCTTTTAGTTAGTTTTGAACTAGCTGAGGTTGAGAAGTTCCCTGGACTGTGGTTATTCCCTTTTCTTTAAACCTCCTCTAGACTAAAAACCCAAAAGAACACCAACAACTCACACCTATAGCCCACCAGACTGAGCCTAAACCACAACATTTCCATCAAGGAGGAACTAATAAGAGACTAAATGAACTAAACTACTGCCCACAAGGGGAAGTTGCTGAGTTTATAATCTCTTTTAAAACCACAAAAGATTTTATTGTTTAATATTGTCCATTTTTTGTACTAATAAATGCTTTACCTATTAAAGAAGCAATTTTTTCCACTCTTCTTCAAAGAAATCTTTTTCCCAAACCAATTAGAGAAGGGACCACTTGAATTTCCTTTCTAGAGATAACCCCTTCAGAGGTTTTCTCCAAAATTTACCCCAAACCAAGACAAAAACCCAGCATTTGGACCTGCTAAACGTTGTCATTATATTACAAAGGTTCTATTGTCATTACATTGCAAGGGTTCTATATTGCCAGAGTTTCATACCTCCTTGATGTTTCTTGTAGACATCTCCTCTAGGCCCTGACTCTTCCTTGTCCTTGCAGCAACCAAATTACTCCAATTCTCCTCAACCAACCAATCCACTCTTTTATAACACTCTTCTGATTGGCTACAGCTGTGGCCTGTTAACATCAGGCCTGCTCCTAATCCTTGATAATTGGCTCAGCTGCAACTCCTTAGGGGGCAAGGTTACTTACCTTTACTTTCTTATCTTGTATCCCTCTACAGCTGAACTCCATCCCATTGATATTTGTCCAGTTTGATCCCATTCTATCTGGATCCCTCTGCAAGATGTATCATCTTTCAAGAGAGTCAACAGCACATCCCAGTTGGCATCAGCTGCAAACTTGCATTCAAATCCTGCATTTGGATCACTGATAATGAAATGGGACGGGGCCCTCAAGAACACAACTGGTGGCTGCTCACCAGCCTCGTGGAGTTTAATTTGTTTTCTCAACATATATAGATAAATACTATACAGATAAATCCAAAGAGTCACGTTTGTGGCATTTTATTTCACCATCTGTGTTATTGAAATAGCCAGTCAATACATCAGAATGTAATAAATTTCCCCAGAACAATAATCTCAACCTGATTTTCAGCCTCAGAATTGCCTCTGCCTCTGAAGATTCACCAAAACAGATTGCAGAGCTTTGAAAGTTTAACACATTGGATTGCAAAGACTTTCTAGTAAGCTTCTTCAAAGCAGTCCAAATTTTATTCATTTATTTATTTATTTATAGGTTAAAGAAGAGGTGAAAATCAGCACATGAGTTAAAAATTAATAAGTTGTCCCTGACTAGTCTTTATATACCAAAAGAGAGACAAGATGTGAAAGTTGGGAACAAGACGTGCAAAGAAAACACAAACTATTCCTGACAGTAAGGCAAAACTGAAATCTCCCTGTCAGTCCAACAAGCTCTGCAACATTAAATAAATTTTAAAATATTTTTATCTATGTCAGCTGAACAAAAAAAATCAGATAGTCACAAAATTTAATTTCCACAGACATATCTGCTAAATTTGTCTGATATAAAGATATGACATAAAGTTATGGTATAAAGATAAAGTTATCTTTACCTAAGTTTTTTTAAAACTAAAAAGCAGCTTCAAGAAATGAAAAGGCACTGCACACACAGAACAATATTTATGATCCTGATGTTTAAAATACAGTTTATATTCCAATTTTCTCTGAGATCTCCATAACCTATGTAAAAAAATTTTTGAGCCTAGGGTGAAAATATATTAATGCAAAAAATCTTTAAATTCAAAAGTCCAAACTTCAAATAGGATTGGTTTATGCTGGTTTTTTTCCCCTTAATTTCAGTTTTCCAGATTTCTTTGTTCCCTGTGCGTTTTGATGCTCTATGGTTCTATAAATAATTTCTTTCTAACATGGCAGTTGAACAGAGGTTTCTTAAATAAATGCAGTTTTATCAAGCCTTCAAAGAGAAGCTGTTCTTGCCCTGTAGTTTCAGGGTGTTTACAAAAACACATTTCCCACGTAGTGTCCTCCATCAGACAAGCAAGAATCCTTCGCATGCCAATATGCAGACAGTTGCTCAAGGATATATCAGCCAGCCAGGATCCTGCGTGTCTGACTTGCACAGCACTTGCTTTAAATGTAAATAAATCCAAACTAGGTCCAGCACACAATCTAATTCAGCTGGGACACATCTAGGGAATGGCTGGCAGAGGTGGGGGTTATTTTTCTCCCTGAGTGTCAGCCAGTGACAGATCTCAATGACACCCCACGCTATTTTTCTACAGGGAGTACCAAGAAGCGAAAAGACACAGACTTCCTACAAATCTTGACATGCCTAACAGTCCCAGGGTATCACATCAACCCCTTCAGGTTATTTCAATTTGATCTACATATCCATGAAAATAAAAATCAATGTGCCCAATGGTCTAGTAAAACAGTCACCCTATCCTGTGCAGCCATTTCCTTTCTGCAAAGTCCAGGCATAAAAGGCACAGTGACCCTTGGAGCTGTGCCGCTGGGAGCACATCCATCCTAGCAAAGGATGTCTGGAGAGCTTGGGAGGGTCCCCAGGATGAGGTGAGAGATGAGAGTCTGACTCCATGTTCCCAGAAGGCTGATTTATGTTATGTTATGTTATAGTAAAACTATACTAGAGAATATAGAAAGGATACAGAGAGAAGGTTTAACAAAAATGATAAAAACTTGTGACTGACTCCTCAGGGTCTGACACAGCTGATGGTGATTGGTCATTAATTAAAAACAATTCACATGGAACCAATTCAACGTTCACCTGTTGGTAAACGATCTCCAGACCACATTCCAAAGCAGCAAAACAAGGAGAAGCAAATGAGATAACATTTTCTTTTCCTCTCAGCTTCCCAGGAGAAGAATCCTGGGCAAAGAAGATTTTTCAGAAAATATGACAGTGACAGATGTCATGCTCAACAAAGTCTAATTTATTAACAGATCTTCCCCCTTGACTCTTGTGGGATGGCCTAGGCCTGGTTAGAGTGAATGCTGTAAATACTTGCAGGTGTTTTTACAGGAGCCACACAGAAGGACAGTAAGTGGATTTTTTTCAGGCTCTTGAAGGATATGACAGTACATATTTATATGAATATATTCCTTTATTTATAAATCTATGATGAATATATTTTTACAAATATATTCTTTTTTTTAATATAATTTTGTCACATCATAGAGGCTTCAATTTACCAAGGAAAATGTCAGAACATTTCAATGTTTGAGACAAAAATATTGATTGATACAAGGAGAAAAGTTTTCAGCATTGAATATTAGGTCCTCATTATTCAATATATGGGTCCCTGGTTTCAAAGTGCTCTGAAAGCAGCAACTGTTTTCTTCTATTACAACAGTGAGGTTTGGCAAGATTTACAGATTTTAATGAGGGAACAAGGCACAGAAAACACATAAAAACACATAAAAGAGACAAAAAAACACATAAAAGAGAGCCAACAACGCTGAAAATTATTTATCCACCTGACATATTGTAGACACACTTTACTCCTTGCTGGAGACAGCCAAAGCAGCCCTCCAAAATGCAACTTGCTCTCAGAGAAAACTTGGAGCTGTCCAGAATATACTGTGCAAATAAAAACAAAATAAACATTTTTCTTTTGGTGGGGAACCAACAGAAGAATAGACAGGCATAGGTCGAAACCTGAGATAAAATTTTAACTTCCACTAACTTCAAATCCTTATAAGCCAGGTCTGGATTTAGGTCTGGAAAGCAAATGTTGTACACTGCATATAATTCCTGGGTTTTTTGCATATTTTGAAGCATGACAGTTTTAAAAAATGCAAATCTCTATCAACATTTAAAATATTTAGCACCCTAGCTATTGAGATGTAATTGTAATTTAGTGACTAGTTAAAAAGTTGGAATTTCCTTCCTATCAGTTTAAATATCAAATGTGAGCTATACCATAATATAGATTGTTGTAGTATGGATTATTTACTACATCAGAACTAACGAAACCAAACTATACTGCAGATACACCAATATTATCCAAAACACATAGCCTATATAAAAGAAGGGTTAGTGCAGATGTAGAGCACCTTTCCTGCACATTTTGAAGTTTTTATTCATTTACAGATGTGCCACCATCACCTATTTCAGCTGCAACTGGCTGACCAACAGCGAGGCACCTCTGCACTGCAGCTCAATTCAGAATCCTTCCAGCCCTCCAATGAATGGGGAAAAAGAAGGAGGAAAAAAAAATAAAATAAACGTTTGAATAAGTTAAAAGAACCAGAAAATTCAACAATGTGTCACAAATGGAGAGGTCATTATGCCTGGATAAGCCAGGATATTAACAGTTGCAGAAAGTGAAACGCTACCCACAACTTAGCAGTCAATGAGCCCTGCTCAGAAGCAGTGATCTGCTGTACAACAAGGGTGGCATTTTACAGTTCAGTGAGAAATGGAACAGACCCTTGATATCTTCATTTGTCCTTTTTCTGTGCATATTTCACAGTGCAACGATTTAGGGTCCATAACGTGTCACTTGGTATAACTGCAGAGTTTACTTGAGATATGTATGCGCAGGGAAAAAAAAAAGTTCAGTGAACTGCAAAGATTGCAACAAATCCATATTCTTTGGGTCAATATAAAGTTTTACTCCAAGTCTGAAACAATTTTGGTTAAACATGCCAAAAGTCCAGTCTGAACTATTTTTGCTTCGAATGCTTCGAAAATTTACTATAACATTTACAAGATGGAATTTACTTTTTAAAAAGCCTGTTACACACCAGATATTATTATTATTTCCCATTTGAATGCAATATTTACTACAGAATTTGATCACTTAAACCTTGGCTACAGGTCAACAGCTCAAAAGTATTTTTTCATTAAATCCCATTTTAAAATAAGAATGGCTTATTAGCCATTAGCAATAATACAATTAAAGTGTTTAATCATCAACATTTTGCTACACTGACTACAAGGTG
This sequence comes from Molothrus ater, assembly GCF_012460135.2. Taxonomy (NCBI): domain Eukaryota; kingdom Metazoa; phylum Chordata; class Aves; order Passeriformes; family Icteridae; genus Molothrus; species Molothrus ater. Next base: position 5,353,059 of record NC_050483.2, on the reverse strand, counting down.
AGAGAAATTGAGAATGGAAAGAATTATTTTTATAAAGGACACTGTCAGTGACATTTCAGTCCTTCTTAAAAAGTTGTAGTAGAAAATGCCATTAACAGCTATTCTAGATTTGGAATAATAATAGAATATTAATATAGTAATAAAAATAAAAATAATAATAATAGTAATTCTATATACATATTTCTAAGTAAATTTTCTGCTTGTGCATTTTTTCTGCACAACCATAAATAAACATTCTGAACCACTGATTAAGAGGTGACGTTAGGAAAATGTCAGTCTCAGAAGATAGTTTTTAATATCTAAGAAACATTTGCTGTACAAATACATTTGCTGGAATGTTTCAGAAAACATCACATTACAGAGCAGCAAGGGATAAAAACAATTGCAATTGAAGTTTACTGTGGACTGTAGAATGCCAGCAAAACATTATTTTGTTCAATTAAGCATGAAAATAAATGTTTCAGCAGCATGTCCAAGAACTGGACTACATGATTTTACAAGTCCTGATAAAAGATTTGTATCTAAACTTTCCCAGGTAACCCTCTGTCTTCGGCTACCAGAGGGCAGAAATGAAAACATCCTAGGTTTGTCCTGAATTGCTGGTTTGATCAGCAATTCAGTATTGAAAAAAGAAGGAAAACAGGGGAAAGAAAGAAGGAAAAAAGAAGGAAATACTGAAAACCATAAAAATGCCATTTTCATGAGTTTTCCATACAAAAACATTTTAGGTGGATTCAAGGGAGCTTTCAGACTGCCCTGTGCTGGTGTAACTCAACTTCTGAGGGTTCCATGTTCCATTTCAGCTTCCTTTTACATGTTTTGTATACATTGCTTTTCATAACTCCATTAAATAAAGGTTTTCCTGCAAGAAAAAAAAAAAACAACAGGTGAACCTCAGGTAAGCAGAATATTAAGATGAAAAGGGAGACCTTGAATTAATTGGGGGTGGGGGGGGAAGCTTGTAAACACAAATATTGGAATTTTCATTACTCAAAGACTATTGGTCATATCATACCCAAGTTTGATATGGACAACATAGCAGGAGAATGAAAAGAGACATTGTATTTTGGAACCATAAAGAGAGCTGTATTACCAGATGAAGTCTTCCAAAGACAAATTTATAAAATAAATCATCTACTGAAATGAGTTTAAGTCACTTTGCCAATAGCACTAGATAATTCAGTAAATGCTTACCTTTTTTTTTTTTCTAAGTAAAAACAAGGAGAAAAAGAAAAAAAAGAAATTGTGCTTGGGTCATTACAAAAATCTATCAATATTCAGATTTGATAGGATTATTTTAAACTAATCCAGTTTGCTTTATGTGTTTCAAGAGTACTGTGAATGTCCCTCTTAAACTGCAGGGAAAATGTCACTAAAACCAGCACATTTAGAAAGCTCATACACTGAGCTTTCAAAAGTGGACTTTGCATGGTCACTTATGTGAGGTCAACAGGGAGAATGTTTCCATTTATGTGTATCAGGACAAAAGATTTAATAGCAGAAACAAACTATTTGGAATTTAACTAAAATATTCAAATCACTTAGACACAGAACTTGCTGTGTACGCACATCACACACACGCAGAACAAGCTGTTTGTCCTGTGACTCTTGGCAGGTATAAAATTCCAAATAATGGTCAGTGTAACAGGACTTGAACTTGCTAGGGCTGATTTGGCATCCAGCAAATGGTTACATTCATCAGGAGGTGAAGCTTCACAACAAAGATAATGTGGTGGAAGCAATGAGCATTCACCACATCAATAACAGGTCTTCAGCATTTGACTGTGGGCTAAGCAAGGCTTTAATAATCTGTGGTATATAACACACTTTTTAAAAAGTAAATCACAAAATTATTTTGATTTTATGCTGAAATATCACCTGGTTTTCATGTAGAAAAAATTTTTAAATGCACTCCAGATTTTTATATTCCAAGGCTTTTACAGGCTTTCAAAGAGGTTAAATACATTTGTTTTCAATTAAAGCGCACGATAAAGCGCAAAAGCCAGGTTTCTCCTTTTCTTCAAGAGTTCATTTCAAGTTCTTCACATTTGCAATTTATGGCATCTGACTCTGCTACATTGCTCAGCAAGGAGAAGTCAAGAAGAGGAGAGCAGTTCCATTTCCATCTCTCCAACAGGATACCTGCCAAGAAATAAAATTATTATTCCGTGCTAGCTGACAACTTGGTATCCAGGACCCAGTCTTGACCCTTCCCCCCATAATTTGGATCTCAACTCTCATTCAAATTCACTCCCTCTCCTGTCAGTTGAGAGAACAGCCAGCAATTCTTCCTGGTTGGTCAGTAATTCTTCATTTTTGGCCAGTAATTCTCCATTTTTGGCCAGTAAGTCTCTATTTTTGACCAGCAATTCTGCCTGTTTGGTCAGTAATTCTCCATTTTTGGTCAGTAATTCTCCATTTTTGGTCAGTAATTCTCCATTTTTGGTCAGTAATTCTCTGTTTGGTCAGCAATTCTCCCTTTTTGGTCAGCAATTCTCCCTTTTCAGTCAGCAATTCTCCCTTTTTGGCCAGTAATTCTCTGTTTGGTCAGTAATTCTCCCTGTTTGGTCCATGTGGGCAGTCAGTTCAAAGTATGGCACAGGCCCTGCTTTACCCCATGCACATCCTAGCAGAGTAGAAAGCCCCAGGGAAATGGAGGGATCTCATCAGCTCCATTGCTTCAAAAAATGCTCCTGTAAGGTTGTGGTAAGAAATGGGAGGGAAAAAAAAAAAATAAAAAAAAAGGAAGCTTAAGTCACAGAATCATTCATGGTGCAAGGGATTTGAGGAGTTTGTCTGCTCCCAAGTCCTGCTCAGAGCTGGGACAGTCCTCACTGAAGCCTCAATGCTCGGTGGTGAGTTCTTTCAGGTGCTGAGAACTCCAAGGACTGAGGTTCCATAACCCTTTTGGTGCCTTGTTTCAGTGTTTAATCATCCTCAATGAAGACTTTTCATCCTACAATCACTAAAGGTTCCCTTTCAAACCTCGTCTTTCATTCCCCCAGCACTGACCTCCCTGTGGGCTCCTCTCACTATTAACCTCCCACAGGTATTGCAAGGCTCCATCAGGTGATCCAAAGCTACCCAAGAAAACATGACAGGAGCACAGGGCTGGATTGCAGAGGGGAAAAACCCCTTAGAAATTAAATCTAATATTGAATCCTGATTGTGATCAAAAGATATTTGGAATAGAATCCTAGAATCAAGTGAACTCTGTGCTAATTTAAGCCTTCCCTGGGAAAACTTACTGGTGTAGGTAATTTACCAGAACATCTGAATAGCTGTAAAGAGGTATTTTAAGTGAATAAAGTTTAAAATGAGATAGGAGTGGGAGCAATTTCTAACAGGTTTGTAGTTTAGGAATTGTCTGATATTCAGTTAATGTTTCTGTTCCTTATGGTGTTTACAGGGCGTTCATAAGGACAGGAAATTACCTGAAATTCCACTATTATTTTTCTGCCATGTCTTTTTCAAGAAAGATTAGCTGGAAATTTTCAGTTCTATCTTTATTTTCCTTATGATTACTTTCTGTCATCTCCTTAACACTTCCATGACCACAAGGCTTAGACACCTCAGTCCCTTCCAAGCACAGTAATGCTTTTTGTGTCACTTGATCAGAGTAGAGGGAGGAAAGGAAAAGGAAAAGGAAAAGGAAAAGGAAAAGGAAAAGGAAAAGGAAGAGGAATAGGGGAAAGGGAAGACAAAAGGAAAGGGAAAAGGAAAAGGAAAAGTTATTTACACTAGAAGCATTTTAAGATTGTTTTTCCCCACGATGACTTTTATAATCATCACACTGTCAAAACTACAGACACTGGACTTTACCTCATAGCAACTAAACTAAGGAGAATATCTTGTCTCTTTTTAGCTTGAGAAATTATTTTTCCTGCCTAGCATAAACTCCCACATTATAACATTCAATTCTCTTTGAAATTCAAATTAGTCCAACCTTTTCAACTTTGAAGAATCCACCCTGATTGTTGTGAGAGAAATAGCCAAAATCCAGCAAGAGTGCAAATACAGTGGAAGTAAAATTATCTCTTCTTGTTGCCCTTCTGTGGGCATTTAAAAAATGACTATTAACTTTGCTTCAGGGGCTTAAAATTTTTCAATTAACTTTATAGCTTGTTCAAGACTAGCATCCCATCAATTACAGGGGAATTAGATGAGATAGAACAGTCAAAATTGCAAACAAAGAGTTTATCAAGTTCACAAAGAGCAAGAAGAATTACACAGATTGTTATATTGTGCCATGCAAAACTATTGTATCCTACAGACAGACAGGGTGCCATTATGGCACTTCTGAGTTTTCACTAAGCATTCATAAGTTAAACATCAAATTCTCTTAAGGTTATTTGTAAAACTTAGAAAAGAACAGAAGGCATTTATTGAAAGCCTACAGGGAATAAACCAATTAGAGAATAAAAAGGGTTTGTTCACTATTTAGCAAAGAAAAACCTTGTAATATTACAAAATATTAGGGGAAAGGCTTCAAACTTAATACCAGTGCAGTGAAATCAAAAGTGCAGGCAGTGAAGGTTTTTTCCTTTTTTTTTTTATATTAACAAAAATTTATTCTAATAAAAATAGTTTGACAAAGTGTTCATAGTAAAGGACTAAAGCTTACTTAATGTGTTTAACTCATAAATGGGTCTCAATTATTTTCCTCTATTATGCTTTGTCCTATTCAGAATGCCTAGACTATTGAATGGTTATACATAAAATTTAACAGCATGATGGAAAATCAGACTTGAATTAGGCAAAACACTGAAAATTTTCTGGTATGAATGAAAGAAATTAGTAATCTTTAGGGAGAAATTTAAATTGTTCCACATTCTGCAACAGATCAAGGACACAGAAGTGTGCACAACAATGCTTCTAAACCTTAGCAGAAATAGACTGCTGAACACACCCAGACCCCAAAAAGAACTCTCCCCCCAGGCCTCTAAGAAACCCCAAAACACCTGATAAAATTTGGAGGGATTATATCCGTTGACAATTGTCTATCCCAACTTGCCGGTTCAGGGCTGATCTTCCTGAGTGATAAAAGGACAACAGGCTGTAATTGTCAAGGTTAGCTGCAATCCCAGGCTTATACACAAGGATTATACACCCTGAATTCTCCTCTGCTGGAGAGGTTTCATTTGGCAATAAAAGATTAAAAGCAACAGCCAGGGGCTCAGCTCTAATACCTAAATCTGAAGATGTTTTTAAAGCACACACATCCAGAACATGCATCCCTTCTTAGTGTAATCCTCTTAGTGTTTTCTGTACCTCACTGAACTTGAAGCCTCTGAGGATAAAAATATACTGTACCTGGCACCTTTATCCTAAATTTAGCTTCAAAGGGTCCCTCTTGAAGGCATCACAATGTATGATACAGTGTTCATTCCAGGTGCATAACTGTGGATACTTTCATCCTGTTTTCTAGTATCAAAGCCAGAACATACAAGCACAATTTCTGTTTTTAAGTTTGTGTTAGCTATTCCTTTCACTATATAACATATTTGAACTTGGAATATTTAAATGAGCTCTGAGATATATTAGATCACCGTGAGATGACGAAATGTAGAACCACTGCACAATAAATAGTGTTTAAGTGGACTATTTTGAAAAAATTGCTAAGCAAATCACTATTCTGTTTCCAAAATGAAGTTGGGTAAAACTCAAGCCTTCAAGTAGCGGAGGTATTAATCACTTCATTTTCTGCTTGCACCCTCTTTGTGAGGCCTTGTGCAGGCTGCCCTAGAGCAGGGGCTGGGCAGAGCTAAAGAATCAAGCAGGGATTGATTCAAAGCATCTCCTCCATGGATCCACCTTGGGCAGCACCAGAGCCCAGCCAGGCCTGCACCCAAGATGAACCAAAATGGCCCCAAAATGCCCCAGCGCTCCCGGGCTCTCTGCCTTGGATCAGTTCTGCTCCATTTGCATCTTGCAGTTCATTGTCCCATTCCAGCTTTAGCCCCTGCAGTCCCACCCTGCTTGTTTTTCTCTCTCCAGCCCACGGGGTTTGTGCTCTGGGGCTGAGATTGGGATCATTTGTCCTTGGTGCCCAGCTGGAGCAGGAATTGTTTTGTCTCCCTGCTCTGTGCACAGAGCTCACCATCCCCTGATGTGAAGCTCAGACCCACCCACTAAAGCAGCACAGAATGGGAAAAACAGAAAAGCTGAACCCTGAGGCATCACTTGTGCCCCACTGAGAAGGGGACCCAGCAGTCCCAGTGCTGCCTTCTGAGATGTACAGCTGTGGAATCAAACCAGGAATTCCTCCAAAAGGGATTGTGGTGCTGTGGCCATGGTGACAAACTGCAGGGTGGAGACCCTCTAACCAAAACTGGGGACATTCCTCCAAGACAAGTCAGCTGGCTTCTCCTCTTGGTCAGGAACAGCCATGGAAGGGAGGCTCACCTCAGATTCCTTGGGACAGCAACCCCTGGGCCAAGCCAGCTCCAGCTGTGCTGAGAAATAAACACCAATGGAGAGCATTGCAGGAAAGCTGTCCAGAAATTGACCTCAGGATGAAATTGGTGGCTCTTTACAAACGTGTACTCATCTTATGACTCAGGTAAATGCAGAAGTAGCCCAGATAACTCACAGCAGAGAACTCCTTTATGCCACTATGGTAATCAATTCTAGTCCAGTACCTGTTCTTAGGGATAAATGGCCTCTTTATTTGACATGAGTTTAATTTCTACTCAAGAAACACTGTGACTACTTGTTACACACACAAACAGGAGGCTAAATAATTGTGTAAAAACCAAATTTGCTTGTGCAAATCTCAACTGTTCCTTAAAAAGCCAGCCAGTGAGCAATACAGTGAAAGAAAGAATTAAAGATGAATTTGGGTTATTACTGTTGTAGACAGTTGTCTTTCTTGGCTAGTACTTAAGACTCAAAATGCATAAAGAACAGTATTTGATATAGATCCTAAATCTGCAAACCCACATACACTTATGGCTGCTTGCTGGGACCACAGAAGCACCGTCCTGAAAATGAGTGCAGCTGATCAAATGCCCAGCATTAACTGCTCAGAACCTGGAAGCCCAAGCACTTCCAGGACCGAGGTTGTACAGAGACAAAAGTGCACAGGAGACATCACAAGGCATTCATAAACTCACGCAGCCTCAGGTTTATGCTATTGGTTATTTTTGCTTAAGATACCTTAGAGCAAATGCCAAAACAAATGTCATTTTGTTTCTTCATTTCCAGTAAGCACTGAATTGAAATAACCTATGATATGTTGTAGCCAGGAATGGAGATAACACTCCTATTTATTGTAGGACACACTCTCTTACAAGTTTAGTTTTTCACCAGATTTTCATTGTTTCAACAGGTATAAAAATTAGTTAGAACAGTAGAGATTAATCTTTGTCAAAGCAAAAGTGGAAAAGAATATTTAGTAATTATACACTTGAAAGCAGATAATAAAAGGGTATTTTCACTGGAGAAATTTTATGAATTTTATGGAGTTTGTATTCCTATTTATTGCAGGACATACCCTGTAAAAAGTTTAGATTTTCACCAGATTTTCATCATTTCAACAGGTATAAAAATTAATTAGAACAGTAGAGATTAATCTTTATCAAAGCAAAAGTAACATGAAAAGAATATCTAATAATTATACACCTGAAAGCAGGAAAATAAAAAGGGCATTTTCACTGGAGAAATTTTATGGAGTTTGTATTCCTATTTATTGCAGGACATACCCTGTTACAAGTTTAGATTTTCACCGGATTTTCATCATTTCAACAGGTATAAAAATGATTTGCATTGCGGTACATTGTTACCAGCCAGCAATTATCTCCAATAGGGAAATTCATTCTCAAGGCTAACTTTTCAGGGTTTGAATTTTTCCTTTTAAGTCTCTTCCCCCCCCATTCCTCTGAGCCCAATTACTCTATTATATCAGAGAACTTGCACAAAGTAGGAATTAATGCACTTGTCACATGCAATCAGCAACTAAAACTTAGGGCTCAGGAAAGTTGGGTAAATAAAGTGCAACATCACCGCTTCCAGCCGCAGCCGCTGTGCCAAAGGTCACCCTCAGAACATGATTTAAGGGAGACCTGGATATAGAAATCACATCAAAGCTGACCTCTGGGGAAAATCAAACAGCTGCAAAGCCAGTAATGAGATTATCCACACAGAGCCAGCCCCCATGGCAGCGAGAGCTCTGCAGAGTGAATTAGGAGAGGAAATACCAACACCTGGCTTGCATTTTTATGTGCTGGGCAGAAAACTCCCAACCTGGCACTTGGCTGGCATTAGTTCAGGTGCTTCCCACTCAGGCACCTCCCAGCAGCCAGATTTCTGGCTTCTCTCACCTACAGGTTGTGGGGAATCATTCCCTGGGATTGGTATCTTTGTGCTAGATTTACACTGACAGAAATGAAAACTGTTCAGAAAGAGACGTATTTGAACTATGGGATGATGCTACTGCTTATGATTTATAAACGTTGTAAAAGTCTTCATAAACATTGTAAATGTCTCTAGGAAGTCATGAATATTCTAACATTATTTACCTGAATACAGTGAAGAAATTTCTGCTGAAGACTGCTACTGTTCAGTGACCTATTACAAAGTCATATACCTGAAAATATTGAAAATATTAGAAAAGTAGGAACAACGTGTTCTCTTTCAATTAAAGGATATTTTAAGAGACTTGTCTTAAATTCATTGATTTGTTTCAGATACAAGTCAGAGCTATGAAAAGACAAATTGTAATAAATCATATTCTAAGTCTTTTCCCTCAACATTTTCCACTGTGTACATTTTATTGTATTTTGTGCCTAAATGATTCCCACCACACTGGCAGTTATTTTCCTTTTGTGGATTTGGCTATTTCAGGCAGATGATCAGAAAGTAAATGTTTTGGGAACTCCTTTGGGTTTTTGGGTGAGGAGGCTTTTTGTTTGGTTTTAAATTCTCTTTTTTTCCCTTGTGATTATGTGGTATTTTTGATTTTACTGCAGGGTTATTGAGAAAGCAGCCTAATTTAAAAACTAAACAAGCCCACTTTTAATTAGCTGTGGTGAAATTAGCCAGTATTGGTTGTCAGTTTGACTTTATAGGGAGATTCAATGGATTGAAATATAATTTCATAACATGCTAAAAGAAACACAGCAAAATGTGTAAAATATAAATTTATACATTGTAAAAAATAGAACAAGTTATTTGCTTGATACTTGGATTTCCTTCTGAGTAAACCATTCATAAATTGGTGGGAGAGGAGAGAGGAAAGACAGAAAAACTGCTTTTGAAATTAGAATACTATAACTACTCATTTTAAATCATGTAATAGTCCACCTCTGATTTTCCACTGAATTATGAACTAATATATTTTATTGGTTTAATACAGGTCATGTGAGTATGGATGAGAGAATAGCCAAAGCAATCCTTTCCTGCTGCAAGAAAGAGCCAAACTGGCTTATACCAAGTACAAAAGTAAAAAAAGAAATTGTATGTTTCAGTGAGAATCTTTGCTGAACAATGACTGGAGGATTTACCACTGAGTAATTTTTAGTTTATTCTCCAATTCTAATTGATTCTGAATTTACCCAGAGTATTCCTGAATCTAGATTTAAGACAGGCTTTAAAAAAAATTAAAAATCAATTAAATTGATTTAAAAAAAAACAACAACAATTAGCTTGATCACAGCCAGGCTTTTAAAGGCAGCTCACTGTCTAAGGATTCAGACAGGTACCAAGGAGCTTTTTCAAAAGTGCCTTGTCATATTTCATTTCAGCAGTTGTAGGCATCTCACTATAGCACTAAAAATTAACAAACAGACCCCCACAAATACAAAACAAGCCAGCTCACCCCTCATAGTGTGGCATTTTCATTTAAATGGGACAGCCTACAAAATTATTTAATTGCTTCTCCTGCATCCTGCACTTGCTTTCATCCAAGATTTTAGGAAATTAACTTAGCTTTGATGCTTTTCTTCACTTCCATTCAGCCTCTGAGTAACAATGAAGATAATTAGTGTATGATTCCATTTCAACTTAAGAAAGCAGCCAAAATATTCAATGATTTGATTTAATAGTTCTGAGGTTGATTAAAAAAAAAACCACATTTCAAAAGGTATTTGGGCTAATTTTTTTTAATATTTAAAACTGAAAAAAAAAGAGGAATGTTATTTCTGTATGGCAAAAGGGAGACTCAAATCCATGTACAAAGTTTCTTCACACCTCAGAAGTGATCTCTTCACTGTAAAACTGAAGTTCATTTGTGATCCAGTAAAACTGAGAGCTTGTAATTCTTCCTCTGGAGATATGAAGGGTATTTTAATATCACATGATATTAGACAGAAGTTTGTACATAACTAACATTTTCTTCCACTATTCTGTTGACATATCACTTTCTTCAAGTTGTAATGATTTTAAGGCTTTTCTTAGCTAAAAACATCACTAAAACCAACATCTGATTTCTCCCTGATCGTAACTTCATGCAGATTTCACGAATCAGATTAGAGAATCCTAATAAAAAATAATTGCAAATAAATCCAAATAAAAAATAATCAAGCAAACAATGAGAATGAGTCTTAACAACTAGTTTTAGTTTATGGGTCTTTACAACTACTTTTAGACATGAGCCTAGAAGATTCTTGACACGACCAAGACATGTAGCATAGCAAAGAATTGATAGTGCTTGTATCTTTATCCTTAGGAAATTGATAAATCTGTGCAAATAAAAGCGACATTGAAGGAAACAAACCACGCTAAGGACGTAACACAGCTGGGACGATCCCGAGGAGGGAAAGGAGAAAGCTTTGGCAGGCCAATCTTTATAAAGCTTTACCAATTTAGCTTGCTTTCTGCTCTTATTGGTGCTTAAGAGGTTAAGACTTTATTTGTGAAAACAGAGCGAGAGGGAGAGAGGGAGAGAGAGAGAGAGCGGGGGAATGGCGTTGTCTGCAGCTTCCTAAGTCTTGCTTAAGATCCTTTTCAATTACCATCCATTTCTCCTTTAAAAAGGGACAAAAAAAACGGAGGAGTGGAAGCGGGTCAGGGCAGCGTGTGACAATGACAGTGTGATGGGCTCGGGCCCCCCGTGGCGTTTCCATCTGCTATCATTAAGGTGACTACTCAGACATGAAAAAATCCCCCTCGCTGCGCTGACAGGCACACATCAACAACTATGACAAGGCATTAGGACAGAAAGTAAGAGACGGAGAGATGTCATAGCCCGCAAAACAATCCCTGCCTCGAAACAGGAGCGCTAAGATTTTATCGGAATTTCAAAATCGAAATCAAAGGGCTTTTACCTGCGGGGTTATCAAACTTCCCCTCGCATTAGTTTGACAACGAGGATGCGGCTGACAGCCACAGGCACGCTTAGCTCCGACCTGGAGTCTCTACCACAAAAACCCCAATTTTTAAACGGTTTTCTCTTTGCTTCGATTAAAGCGGAGCTGTAATTCCTGCCCTTCTCCCTCCAGGAAGGCAAGGCCTGGCGGTTTGAAGCTCGTTAAGCGCCGAATCTCACAGTGATGATAATAATCAAAAATCAACTAACAGAGCGATGTTTTAACTTCCGTGATAAACCAGCCCTGCTTCCCGGCGGGACAACCGGCCCCTGCATTCCCTGGGCTCCCGGGAATCCCGGGCAGGGAGCGGGCCGGGAGGCGCGGGCGGGCCCGGCAGGGGGCGCGCCAGGACCGCTCCGCTCCCGCTCCTGCTCCGTGGAGCTCCACGGGGCCAGGCCCGGCTCCACAGCCCCGCTCCACAGCGCCAGGCAGGGCTCTACAACCCGGCTCAACAGCGCCACAGCGCCAGGCCCATGGAGCTCCACAGCGCCAGGCCCATGGAGCTCCACGGCCCGGCTCCACAGCCCTGCTCAACAGTGCCAGGCGCTCTCCACAGCCGCGCTGAGCCCCAGCCCTGGGACAGGCACAGTGTCACTGCACACCTAGTCACCACAGCCCTGCACCACAGCGCCAGGCGGGCTCCCAGGCCCGTGGAGCTCCACGGCCCGCCTCCACAGTCCCGTTCAACAGCTCCACAGTGCCAGGCCCGTGGAGCTCCACAGCCACGCTCAACAGCGCCAGGCCTGGCTCCACAGTGGCGCCGAGCCCCTGGCACAGCCCAGCCCTGGGACAGGCCCAGTGTCACTGCCCCTGCCATCCCACGCTGCGTGTCCCCAGCGGATCCCGCTGTGCCCTCGCAGCGCTGCTAGCGGGACAGTCCCTCCGCCCTGTGCCACAGCCCAGCCGGCGCTGCCGCCCCAGAGCCCGCGCACGGAGCTGCTCGGAGGGCGGCAGACAGGCTGGGAGTGATGGGGCTGTGCCGGAGGAGAGAGGGCTCCAGGGAGAGCTTGCGGCACCTTCCAGTCCTGAGAGCTGGAGAGCGACTTTTGACAAGGGGGAATGGCTTTAAACCTGGAGAGGTTCAGATGATCTCTTAGGAAGGAATTGTTCCCTGGGAGGGTGGGGAGACCCTGGCACAGGGTGCCCAGGCGTGCCTGCCCCATCCTTGGAAGTGTCCAAGGGCTGGATGGGGCTCTGAGCAAGATATCTGGGATAGCAGAAATTGGCCCTGGCCCTGGAAGAAGATCAGTTTTAAGATCCCTTCAATCCAAAATATTTTATAATTCTCTGAGTATCTTAAATCCTCTAGGATAATTCTTTGGGTCATAAATCCTCTGGAATGATTCCTTTGTGTTTTAAATCCTCTGGAATGATTCTTTGTATCTCAGATCCTCTAGAATGATTCTTTGGATCTTAAATTCTTAGAATGATTCTTTGGATCTCAAATCCAATAGGATTATTCCTTTGGGTCTCAAATCCTCTAGAATGATTCTTTGGATCTCAAATCCTCTAGAATGATTCTTTGGATCTCAAATCCTCTAGGATGATTCTTTGGATCTCAAATCCTCTGGAATGATTCTTTGGATCTTAAATTCTCTAGAATGATTCTTTGGGTCCTAAGTGCTCTGGAATGATTCCTTTGGATCATGAATCCTCTTCCTTTTGCTGATCTCTTCTTACTAAAAGACAATTTCTTTGCAGCTACTGCACTCTGGTGAAGCATGGTTACTTCTAATTTGAGTTTTTTCAGTCTCACCTCCCTTTGTGCTCTACCTGCCCACAGACTGAGTTCCAGGATGTTCTTCACATCTTCACCTTCATAACTGTCCTTTCAGACATGTGAAGAATCAGGCTGGTAAACTGATGCTTTGGGGTTTTTTTACTTAAAATAATTGGAGAGAAGGGGACAATAATATGTGGGTGAGGTGTTAAAGACAGACTACTTAAACTTTTTTGTCACTAAAAGAAATATGTGTGTGCAATCATGTCCATCTTATCTACTCACACCCCACTTAATTAAATTTTCCCCTAATCACATTTAACAGAGGCACATTGGGAACAAATGTGTCAAGGCTTTTGGGGTAGAAAAATATATTAAATTTTTATATATATAAAAAATATTAGTTCTCATTTGAGCTCAAGAATGGAGGGTATATATAAACACACATTTAGGCTTCTGTATTTTACAGAGTCCACTCACGTGCTGATGGGAAGTATTGGATACTAAATATTGGAGATTAACTAGACACCAAACAATATTTTCCATATTGATATGCCAATTGTCTTGGTATTCCAATACCTATGAATTAATCAATATTAATTAATTAATTTGGACCAAATTAAGTCTAAATACATATTTGAAGTATGTAATGATTGCATGGAAAGATAGACAATACCCTAATAGTTGAAGTTTCATTTATTGCTCATTTAATCTTACTTGCTTTTTCAGCCTGTAGGAATATGAAAATTGCATTTTATTGTTTGAAATCTGAGGTTTACTATATACATATTTCTAAGTGTAGTTCAATCACTAAGTTACATATTTTATATATATGGAAGACAAAGTAAAAAAAAAAAAAAGGATAGTGCATTTCCCTCCATCCAGTTAGATAATGGAGACATGCCAATTTAAATTTCAGTAACCACAACAGCTACTTCAGCCACCAATTTAAGATGGGTTCTGGTTTCATGTAGAAGAAATGAGATTTTAGAAGTCATCCAGTCTAAAGTAGGGGTTTAGGATTTTTCTGTAATCTACAGGCTGAGATAAACACCAGCCTGAGGCTATTCACACTGGTTTTATGATAAACAAGGCATATTGCATCATTCTCTCTTTTTATTGAGAATAAACAGCTCAGACAGCTTCCTAGTTTATATCAGGAGCTTCACTGCTCTTAGCAGGAGCTAAAACCCAGCCAGCCATCATGGTCTCTTAAGGAGGATTTTAGCATAAATTTCTATGCAAAAATAATTTCCATGCAAAAATATTTACACTATTCTGATTATGATGAAAACCTTGGAATAATGGGATATATGACATAGGAAAAGCATGAAAATACCCCTTCAAGACTGACAGATTAATTCTTAGAGGTCCAAGGCTTAAGGGAAAAACAGTTAGTTTTATTTTTTGTGAAGTAAACTCAGGAAAAAAGCAGGAGAGAAATCTACATCTAGCACAGGAAATCCCTGAGGCAAACCAAGAAACAACCTGCAGCATTTGAACAACCACATCTCCAGCAGCAGCCCAAAGGCTGGGACTACAGAAATCCTGGACATGAGATTTAATGAGTTACAGAGACAGAGCTCCCAGCCAGTGTGAGAATTCACTGGTGGGGAATTTTGAATGAGTTTAAGATAGAATCTTTGAGTTGTTTTTCATGATGGGGTTTATTTTTCTTCTGCATAGGCAGGAAGGGTGAGTTCAGCTCACATCTTCCCTGCATGGCTCAGAAGGTCACAAGACCCTCAGTTACAAAACCTTTTAAGGAGTTCTTGACCAATAAAACACTGCCAACAAGGATGTTTATGGTTTGGACCCAATCCTTCAATATTTTGTCTTATGGACCTATACTACAGTGTGAGCTTTCTTAGCCAATCACGTTATGGCACACAAACCTACAGTGCTGCATTCTAAACTCCTTGCTTACCTCTGTAACTACTTTTATTTTTTCTATATCTTAAACTCTAAAACTCTGAACTTTACTTAGCTTGATGTGTCTCTGCTTTAAACTATAAATTCATATTCTGGCTTGTAGCACCTGGGTTTGGGAGCCTTTTCCAAGGTCTCAGATCAAATCCTGGGTTTAATTCTAAGCTTTGGCTTACAAACCCAAAGTCCTGAGAGTTCCCTGCATTTCAGATTCCAACAAGCCCACCTGAAGGTTTGGAACCACGGAGTGGGAGGACACAGCAGCTTTATCATTTATGGGCAGAGAGCTCCAACCCTCACCTACTTTGAACAGGAGCTGATCTGAAGAGGACCTGGATGCCAAGCAGACCACTGAAACCTCCCATATCCAATTTATCATTGTACTCTGAACACAGGGATAGAAAACAGGTGGAGAGAAGGGAGAAATAAAAGGGGAGGAGAAGCAACTCCCCAGTGGGAGGGAGTATGGGATTGCCAAATGCCTCCTTGTCTCCTTGCTAGACAAAGCTGACTTTTTCCACAGTGAGTGAAGATAGCAAGCATTAAAATGCTACCAAACCAAGAAGATTTGGGGCAAAGGATGAGGGGGAATCAAGGGTGTGTTGATAAAAGCAAACACACCAGCAAGGAAATGTGCAGGGGAAGATGGTGCGTGTTACACACGGAATAGTAAAGGAGCTGACATGAACTTCAAGAAACCATCAAGGAAAGATCAAAGTGTAAATAAGATCATAGAGGTCCTGCTTTATTTTTACAACTTGTTTCATGTGTCTTTTATGTGTGGAGAAAATAAATAAATAATCTTTCCTTTGAACCTTAATAAAGTCACAGATCCCAGGAACAGAAGGGCTGAGAGGTAGCAATCCCTGTTGTTCCAACAAGAGAAACAAGGGGTCTGTCCCCAGAGACTCCTCCTCTAAAATGTGGCATCATTCACCTACAAAAGCACTGACTCTGAGTCATAAAAAAGAATGTTTACTCTAGCAGATAAAAGTAGAACAAATCAGGCATCATTGGAAAAGCAAAGCAGCAAGTTTGTTTTTTCTGAAATGAGTGTGTATTAATGAGATGGATTCTTTAATACACAAAAGCTGTAAAGGGACAGGTATCTTTCCAAGGGCAGCATTGTACTTCTAGTAGACATTGGGCTTTATTTAGCAATCTCTGGGCACAATTCTGAGCACAGCCACCTTTTTGGGCTCTGAGTTGAGCATCTGAGGATGATGAAGAGCCCCTTAGAGCTTCTGGATTGTTTATATGAAGGTATTCTCTACTCCTCAACACACACCTTATCAGTTTCACACCATGGACATGCCATGTGGTTGTCCTGTTCTCTGTCCAAAACCAGCAATCTAGGATTTGATAACCTCCAAATGATTTTGCCCTCTGGGATATGAGAAGCATTTGGAAGCTCTGGGTTCCTGTTGAGTGTGAAACAGGTTTGTCTGAGTGTGCAGACCCTTCACATCTCCATCCCCAGCCCAAACAAAACCAGATGCTGCTGGCAATCAATAGTGGCAACAATCCAGCACACAATGTTGTGCATCACACACCACGATTTTGAGCAGATCTACTTAAAACCAGCCTGATACTAATGGCCTGCAAGGATTTGACTGTAAAGACTTCCACTTTTTACAGTATTGATAGGACAGAATTGATATTATTAATATAACATTAATATAATATAATATAATATAATATAATATAATATAATATAATATAATATAATATAATATAATATAATATAATATAATATAATATAATATAATATAATATAATATAATATAATGTATAATTAATATAATAATATATTGTCATTCAAGAACTATAATATATAATATACTTTATTATATATTGCTATATATTATTATACTATATTATAAATTATAATATTATATATTATACGATTACGTATTATAATGGATAATAATAACAATAATATTAACCATTATTATTATTATTATTATTACTACTACTACTACTACTATCATTTAGATTGTGGCAAAGTTTAAAAATTTCCCCAGTCAAATTCTTAGTAAAACACCATAGGGGAAAAACTACTGCAAAAATGAAGAAGAGCAACAGAAACCAAGCAGTGGTGAAACACTGACAAACAGACACAACCTGGGGTGAAACTAATGGAATCTGGCAGATGTTCATTCTCACAGAGCAATTCCTGGAAGCTCACCCACCCCCAGAGCCTTTTTTCCAGTCTGGACAATCCCAATTCTCTCAGCCAGTGCACAGTGCCACTAGCTTGGGCAACTGGGGACATAAATGTGACACTGGTGGTGGAGCTCTCAGGGGTTAATCTCAATTTAGAGAAATCAAATTAAAGTACAGAAGTCAGGCATGTAACAATTGCTTAGCAAAATAATTTTGAAAATACTGTAATTGTGAAAATCAGCCACTCTACAAAAGCGCTATAACAATGGGACCCTGGGCTGGGGAAAGTGTTTTTCCATAAACCAAAATAAAAGGACAAGCAGAATGAAACAAAGAATCAAACTGGTGAAGGGATGAAGAGCCCACGACATCACAGAGTATTTTAAAAGTACAGATACAATTCTTTCTGATATTATCACATATTCTTGTTGAATTCATCAAGAAGCTGCCTTCCAATATCTAAAAGTATTTGTTTATTAGATTATTTTACCCCTCCCAACAGATCTCATTTAGTTTATGCTGTTTATTGTAATTGACTTAAGAGGTCTCATGTATCACTTTTTAGTTCATCTGGCCTTTGTTAGACAACCCTTTAATATTTTGACCTGGCTAAAATAAATATTCCCACAGGTATTTGATTCTGGAGAAGCACAAAACAGAACTACTGATAAAATGACATTCATAACTAGTTATACTCAAACAGAGATATAGCCCTGAATGCAATTTCAAAATTAATTTTGGACATAATTTTGTGGTTTGCCAGAAATGAAAAGCACTCCCAGAAAGAAAAGTGAAATCTGTCATGAGCCTAAAGAGATTTTAAGTAAAGAGCTCCAGGGATGGAGACAGACCTATCAACTGCTTTTGAAGAAGTTGAATTTTTAACCTATAGCTAGAATGACCACTAGCTAGCTCTTATGAATTATGGTGCTTCAAGAGCAGTTTGACCCAAATTTTAAATCTTTAACATATCTATTAATTCTATTTTCCCAGTATTCATACCTGAGCATAGATCAGACTGGAGGAGATTCTACCAGGCTTCCCTAGAGCCAGATTTTACTGATCTAACACTGACTAAGGAAAGACATCTACATACAGAAAATAAGGAAATTTACCCAGAAGCTGCAGTCTGACCAACTTTGACAAAATCTGACTCTGTAGTTTACAGATGTCTCTGCACAAGAACTGGCTACAGAACAGGAGGTCTTATCAGAACTACCACAAGAAGAAAGCATTATGGTTATCATAAATGTGTAAATAATTTGTCACTTTCTTAAAAGCTTTTGCATGGAGAGGCACAAAAAAGGAAATACAAATTTTCAAAACTGAACGCATTCATTTCTGGATACAAAATTCCAATTAATCAAGAAAGTGATGTTATATGGCCATCTGGTCAGACAGGGGATGGAATAAAGAGATTTTTTTCACCACAAAATATGCTGGCTATGTCAGGAATGAGCTGAGATGACCTGGCAGGAGATAAATCAGGTGCTGACTGTCTCAGTGGCACGTTGAGAGGGGCTAAGGCCATCATGGTCCTTGACTGCCTACAGAGGAGAAATGCCAGGGCAGGCTTGTACCAGGGCGTGGTTCTGGCTCCTGGGAGGATTCTCCTACACAGCAGAGGATTCTCCTGCACATCAGAGCAGTGGCTGGGCCTCAGATGTCTGAGCGCAGCTCTCCCTGGCACAAGGGACATCACTGTGCCTCTGATGTGGGACAGCCTTGTGGGAATCCTAAGGGTCGACAACCAAACCTATAAAAACCTGGTTTGTTCTGAGTGAAAACCTAAAATCACTTAATGCTGAACGAGATAACACTTGAATTTAAAGTCAGCACTTACTTAGTCTTTCCATAATAGCTCTGGATTGATTCTCAGAATAATTTCCCAGTTCTTTTCTGTTAATAGAGAAGTTCTTCCCCTGTGCCTTCATCACCCTCATGTACCTGCAAAAATATTTGCAAGTTAAGGATGCAAATTAAACAGTTAATTCTCAGTAATCATTTGGCTGCATCTACCTTTTAATTTGGATCTAGAGAAGCACTGTCAAGGCAAGCATCTCAGCCATCCCCAGTTTCCATACTCCATTTCACCCTGCAGTCTTGGGACTGGATTCCTTTTGTCTGAGCAGCAAGACACCTGATGTTCTCCAACCACAAATAAGATATTCTGATCACATATTCTTATCAGATATTCTTAGATCACATGTGAGCCAGCCAAACACAAGCTACCAAACTGCTCTGAGTGCTGCAGGGCCAGCAGCATTCACTCCTTGGCTCTCTGGAGCCTCTGGGTGAGTCTTTGCTGGACAAATATCATGTCTGAGAACTCCTAGAATTTCTCCAAGACTTTTTGGCTTAAAAGAAATTAAGGATGGGTTTGAAAATGCCATAGATGCTGGTATTGAAAGCAAAAGTTGGCATTAAAATATTCTTAGTATTTGGTTCACTTACAAAGTTCTATACTAGTGTATAAAAAATTACCAAGTGTAAAGAGGCTTCTTGTTTGTAAGATAGATATTATAAAGTATGTCAGCTGCATGAGCTTAACATTCCTTAAATAGAAGATATTTTGCAAATTTTAACTTCTGTACCTCGTGGTTTAGTCTCAGAGCAACTATTTCCTTTTCATATGAAAAACTGCATAATGGTGTTTTAAGCAGAATGACTGAAGCAATGCAAGGCCAACAGAAATTCAGAGCTTTCTCTGTATGAGTACTGAGCTTCAAATAATATATTTGAATATTTATAATAGAATATAATATAGTATAATATAGAATGATAGAATAGAACTAGAATAGTATGATAGAATATAATATAGTATGATATAATATGATATGATAGAATATAATATGATATGATATATGATATGATATAATATGATATAATATAATATGATATAATATAATATAATATAATATAATATAATATAATATAATGCAATAGAACACAATTTATTTAATATTTTATATTCATATATAAATGCTGACACCTTTAGATGTTTTATAGATAAGGATTTCTGCTCTGCACAGCAATGCCTTTCATAAATGCAGTGGTCACGCTTTGCACCTTTTTTAAATTTTTAAAATTTGTTTACTTTTCCAACCTGCCAAAATGGGAAGTACATTTCAGTTGTGTGCACCCTGTGATTTTATTTTGCATCACTTCCCAAAAGACAGGCATAGCCATGCCTTGGACCAGCACATCTCAGAACCTGAAATGTCTCAGAACTGAAAAACAAGAAGATGTGCTCAGCCCTAGGACCACTCTGACCCAGGACCTTCTGCAGCCCAGACCAAAGGACCCAAAGGAATATCTCCAGAGGGAAGATTAAAAAAAAAACCTGTTAAAAAACCAGTATATCATAGTACATCATACTATATTATACTATATTATACTTGGAGATTGCCTCATGCAAGCACTAGAGTCAAATATGGCTGTATTATTGCCAGAACCATCCACATACTGAGAGCTCTGTGACCTTTAACATTTAACTTAATAAAAGGATTCTTTTTAGAGAGGGGAAAAAAAGTATTCATTCTAAGCAATTTCATTTTTCTTTCTATGTCTCTATTTTCCCTATCCAGGAAGAAGAAAAATATTAGATAAAATTAATCCATCTACTGCTAGACAGAGCCTAATATATTCAGAAAAGATCCAGACTATTTTCTCTATCAATGAGCACATAGAACAAGAACACAAAAAAAAATCTAGATTTTTAAAATGTACTTTTTGGTTCTGAAGAAAATTTAAACACTGCAGTCCTTCAAATATGCCTGATCCAGAGCATGACTGTCTGTTTAAATCCCTACCTTTGGAACAAATTCATTTAAAGTAAAACTTGTTTAAGGGACAATTTTCTGTAAAAGGTGAAATACACAACTCAAAACAGGCACACAGATCACACAGAAAGTTTATTCTTCAGAGATAACTATATAGATAAAGTGAAAATTCAAGTTTAAAGTCTTCCAGTTTATTTCAGAACTGGAAACTATGGAAGTGGGATGGAAACCATTTCTTTGTTGCTTTCAAAAAGAGCATACCATGCCCAAATCTATACACACATATGTGTGTGCATTAAAACAGAAAAGTTAACTCCATTTCCAGATGGAAGTCTCTATTCTTTCAGCTCTATGTTCCAAGTTTACCTTTTCAGTTGTAATTGATAACTGTTATTATTGATGCCTTAATGAAGGGATGGGACTGGTTTTGGGCTAAAAACCATTTATTGCTCAGATAAACATCAGCCTCAGAGGCTGTGAGGTTTTAGAGGAGCAAGAACTCAGCCATAGCTCAGAGCAGTCACAAGTTTTTTCATTACAAGGCAATACAGAACTTTCTAACCCAATGGAAAGCTGCCACCAAGTTTGTTTTGTTTTTCTAACCTGTCACCTTTACTTCATTCTGCTGCCCTGTGGATACTTTTATCCCATGGGCTGCTATCACATGTACACACACATGTGCTCCTATGATAACACCTGAACTCTTACACAATTACATTACTGCACTAAAAGCCTTTCACAACCTTGCCCAATGCAGTTTCTCACTTACTTAAGGCATATTCTTACTTACAACTCTAGAAACATAAGTTTATGATTTTTCTGCTTTATGTCTGTGTACTTTTATTTTTACATCAACCCAAGCTTCTTCCAAGGCTGCAAATCAAACCCTCCAGTATCTGTGGAAGTTTCTGTATTTCCATTTCATACAATCAGGAGAATCAGGCCATTGCAGGGAAACTCTCATCAAAATTTCAAGCCAGTGCAATAATTACATTAATGAAACAATGCCACTTGAAGAAGAATCCCAGATAAGCAGTGCAGGCCTTGCTGCATGAAGAACTACGAGGTTTGGTACTAAAACTAAACTGTGACACTTAGGGGTGTTTGGAATTCACCTAAACCTCTCTGTGGAGCTATAAACACACAGAAGTATAAAGCAGTATAAATACTATCTAGCCATATCTATCTATATTTAAAAATAATACCTAGTTATAAATTCTGTCTCTATAGTATAACTATATAATTATTTTTAATGGCACACTAAAGATACTTTGTATGGAAATCAGAGGCAAAGCACCTCATCCCAGAGCCAAACCAGGATCCCAGCTCTCCAAACCAGGATCCCTTCTCTCCAAAGCACCTGATCCCTGCCCTCCACACCAGGATCCCTATTCACCAAACCAGGATCCCTGCTCTCCACACCAGGATCCCTTCTCTCCAAAGCACCTGATCCCAGCTCTCCAAACCAGGATCCCTATTCACCAAACCAGGATCCTTATTCTCCAAACCAGGATCCCTTTTCACCAAACCAGGATCCCTATTCACCAAACCAGGAGCCCTGCTCTCCACACCAGGATCCCTTCTCTCCAAACCAGCATCCCTTTTCACCAAACCAGGATCCCAGCTCTCCAAACCAGGATCCCTGCCCTCCAAAAGAGGATCCCTGTTCTCCAAACCAGGATCCCAGCTCTCCAAACCAGGATCCTTATTCTCCAAACCAGGATCCCTGCTCTCCAAACCAGGATCCCTATTCACCAAACCAGGATCCCTATTCACCAAACCAGGATCCCTATTCTCCAAACCAGGATCCCTGCCCTCCAAACCAGGATCCCTGCCCTCCAAACCAGGATCCTTATTCTCCAAACCAGGATCCCTGCCCTCCAAACCAGGATCCCTATTCACCAAACCAGGATCCTTATTCTCCAAACCAGGATCCCTATTCACCAAACCAGGATCCCTGCTCTCCAAACCAGGATCCTTATTCTCCAAACCAGGATCCCAGCTCTCCAAACCAGGATCCTTATTCTCCAAACCAGGATCCCTGCTCTCCAAACCAGGATCCCAGCTCTCCAAACCAGGATCCTTATTCTCCAAACCAGGATCCCTGCTCTCCAAACCAGGATCCCAGCTCTCCAAACCAGGATCCCTATTCACCAAACCAGGATCCTGCTCTCCAAACCAGCATCCCTTTTCACCAAACCAGGATCCCAGCTCTCCACACCAGGATCCTGCTCTCCACACCAGGATCCTGCTCTCCCAGCCAGGATCCCCATTCCCTGCAGACATGAATTCATGTCTTGGCATTCCAGAGCATCCCTGGCCCTTCTCACCCTCCAGCCTGTGAGAGCAGGCTCAGGAGGATTAGAGGGGCTGTGCTGCACAGCACTTATGACAGGAATGCTCTGGGAGCCCTGCTCCTCCTTTTATCTCCCTCTCTGCTGACCACACCAAACACTGCTCCACCTGTGGGATGGTTTGGTCATGTATGATCTAATTAGAGGCAGTCTGCACACATACAATGCTCCATTCAGTGGGGTTTGGGATGGAGAGCCAGATGTGTCTGTGCTGGGCAAGTGGTTAGACAGGAATTTACTGGGGGCTGGAGGGAGGGAGGGGAATGCACAGTGAAATAAACTTGTTACCTTTTTTGTAACATACTAAGGAATAACTGTGAACCAGACAACAATGGCATAAAGAGCAGCCGTAAATCAGATGTCAAATTTGCCCCAAAGCCCAATAAATAACATCTCATTTAGCAGCTCAGCTCACATTTCCTCATCTACCCACCCACCTTTGATTTTATTATTAAACAATTCACCCTGTGAGGTGTTAGCAACCTGAATAATTCTTAATATGTGAGTTTTCTTCATTTGCTACGAAAAAAATTCTCAAGAGAAAGACATTTTGAAAACATACATGTTGAGACTGGCTGTTGCAACATACAAGCCTGATGGAAGACATTTCTATAACTGGATGTATTTTAAATAAATTTAGAAAAAATTATAATTGAAATGCAGTGATTGAACGTGAGCATGCACATGGTATTTTAAACAAAAACTATTCAAATCCTATTCCTGCTGAAATCAATAGCAGGGTTCTCTTGTGAGACATAATAAGTCCAAAAATGTAGTGCTGATGTTTGTGTAAAATACATTTGATTCAATCTGGGATTCTTGTTTATATTGTGAAATCTTTTTCAGCATATTACAACATCCCCATCGTAAATACCTCAAGAGACTACAATCCTAAACCAAAACAAAATCATAAATGCTTCTTGATGGTGGGTTTTTCTTATTGGTTACTTCAAGCCTTCCAAAGACTAAATGTTCACAGAACCAAAGAAAGCAAAGCAAAGTTTCCTACCTGCTGAAGCTGAAGTGATTTACTGGCAGGGAATCTCCTTCTTGTACAGTTTTGAGATTAGAAGTCTTCCCCTGACCAAAAAAAAAAAAACCAACAAAAGGAAAAACTAAAAACTTTTAAAACTTTTCAAAGAGGGTATTAAAATTTTTGTAAGAATAGTCACTCCACACTCAAACCAGGCATAACACAGAGGTACACTGAGGTAGTGTCAAAATTTAAAAAATAACTGTAGCCTTATTTTCTTACTGATTTGTTCAGGAAAACATGAATGTTAACAACCTATGTGTGTATGGGTAGGTAAATATTTTAGCTTCAGCCAACAGTTAATTCTGTATATGTATAAAGAGTTAACTCTGATTATGGATTGTGGTTTTGTGAAACAAATATCCAAATATGACAGTACAGGTCTAATTTCCAGTCTGTGTTGCTATGTAGGTGCCACAATCACATGAAGATATAATGCAAACAAAATCACCAGATATTTAACTTGCAACATCTGCACTCAATTCCTCAGATGTTCCCAGGCTTGTTCTGATAGTCACAGATTTCCTTATTCTCTCTGAAAAGTTTCTGAAAGAAAACACCAAAACTGAGCACCTGTGACTGATTTTAACTCTGAGGAAGACCTCACGTCACACATATTTCACTGCCTGTAATGCTTAGCTAGAGCATTTTCATCAGAAATAAAGAGGTTATTATCTCCATTTTCTGAGGGTTCACTGCCTGCTTTCTGGAGACTTCACCAGAAACAGCTGTCAAACCTCGCTGCCACATTCTGACCTGCATAAAACTTCTTGTTGTCTTCTCCAGTTTAGAAGTGCAGCTTTTTTTTCTTCAAAGCAAAGCCTGAAAGAACTGCAGTTTGTGACACAGCAAAATGCTTTAATACCAAAAGGAAAAATTCTGCTTTTAGAATTAGGCTTTCCTGGAACAGATAGATCCAATGGCAAGTTAGTTTCCTGAGGGATAACAAGGAATTTTGTAGGTATATAAATAATGCCCAGTATTCAGTACAATCATTTGCCATAGGAAACAATATCTAAAACTTGGATATTCTCTCTGTGGAAGACTGAAGAAAGCAAAATAAGACATAAGCTCTGCCTTTATGCGAGACTTACAGAAATAAGATGGAGAGTTCTTACTACAGCAATGAAACTGCTGAAAGAACAAAAGCCAGGCTAGGCTGAAAGTTAAGACAGCAAATTACAAAACTGCTTCCAAAATGTCCATAAAGCTGACCCAAATCCAAAAAAATGCTCCTGTTCTCTTCCTTGAGCTTGATAACCTCCATAGCAGGAATCCAGCACTGGTTTAAGCACTGCAGAGCAAACCTGTTTTGTAAAATTCACCCTGAATTATTTTAGCTCTCCCACATCTATCCACTGGTCAAAGGGGATAGACAACAGCCACATCTAAAGTGCTATTAATCAAGGAATTTTAGAGAATATCTGTCTGTCAAAGGAAGGTTGATTACAGGACAGGTTAATAGACTGTATTTCCCAGATGTATTAAGATCTTTAGGGAATACCATATAACTTCAAGCAGTTCTTTTAATGTTCTGGGAAAACATGTGAGGCAGTAGTCTTTAATATCATAACATGTAATTTTCCAAAAGTAAATTAAGAATATATACATATATGTGTGTATATATATATATATATATAAATGTCCTGCTCACTGACTTTTAAACTAGTTAGTGAAATGGATTGACAACTTTTAACAACTTCAAGTGAAAAAACTATTACAAACCCTCTCTAAGCCCTCCTCCCAAATGATTTCCATAAATGTCACCCATGCAAAACCATAACAGGAATGCAGCCTAATTTTGAACAAAGTCACCTCAGAATGCATATGATGTGACCAAACAAAAGCCAAGATATTTTTAACCAAGTTAGGAGATCATATCAATATTGAAATATTCCTCTGGTTACAAATCCTGCAATGGTTTGGCGGCTGTGGGACACTGGTTTGTACCTACAGCTACACAAAATCCCTGTTCTGCTTTGCCTGTAAGAGTGGAGGGTTTCAGGAGGTGACTCCAGAGCCTTGGGCAGCTGCTTGCAATTCATCTCTCTGATTCCTCAGGTTCAGCTTTTCTATTTTTCCCATTCTGTGCTGCTTTAGTGTGTGGGTCTGAGCTTCACATGAGGGGATGGTGAGCTCTGTGCACAGAGCAGGGAGACAAAACAATTCCTGCTCCAGCTGGGCACCAAGGACAAATGATCCCAATCTCAGCCCAAGAGCACAAACCCCGTGGGCTGGAGAGAGAAAAACAAGCAGGGTGGGACTGCAGGGGCTAAAGCTGGAATGGGACAATGAACTGCAAGATGCAAATGGAGCAGAACTGATCCCAGGGAGAGAGCCCGGGAGCGCTGGGGCATTTTGGGGCCATTTTGGTTCATCTTGGGTGCAGGCCTGGCTGGGCTCTGGTGCTGCCCAAGGTGGATCCATGGAGGAGATGCTTTGAATCAATCCCTGCTTGATTCTTTAGCTCTGCCCAGCCTCTGCTCTAGGGCAGCCTGCACAAGGGATCAACTCAACCTCCTCACCTGGGCAGTTCAATTGCAAGAATTGCAGGAGGAGCTGAGGTTGGTGTCACACCTCTCAGACTTCTCCTCACAAACCTACAGAACAATGGGAATCTGCTGTTCCAGACTGGGGAGGACACACAATTCAATGAGTAACTTCTATACAGAAATTAATTTCTCATATACATGCATGGTTATGTTTTATTTCTCCAGAGAAAGAGGCATAACAATATGCAAAACCACAATTTAGAGTAGCAAATGCAAAGAATAAACACAGTTTTTCTCCCCCTTTATCTTGCATTTTGTAGGCAATCACATAAATCACCAGTAATTATACACTTACAATGATCTTTAATAACTGGAAAAAACACATTCATTATTTCCACAATTTGTAATTTACAATCTCTGTATTCACAGAAAAATGACATAAATTCAAATTAAATAACAAAACCAGAGTTCTTTAACTTTCAGAGAAGTTATATGTATTAGCTATTTAGCACATATTCTTCCGGTTTTCATGAACATATTTTACATTTTTTAAATATATCTATCATGCCATATTTTCATTGTAAGAATACATATAAGAAAATATATATAAAATTAGAATATATATCATATATAAATACTAAGAATATTTTATATAGATAATATGTTTTATATATTATATTGTATTCTTATACATATTATATATAATATTATATATTAATATATTATGTTATATAGATAATAAATATATGTTATATATAATATATCCATATATATCGATATATCTATCTATATCTATATCTATATATATAAATTTTTGAAGAATTGGGAAGGGCAAGACAGTGTCTCAAATCAAGGAAAAATAGAAGGGATTTAAATACAGGAAAAATCATCACTATCATTCTTTCAAATATCAAGCTTACCCTACATTCCTTAGAACAAAATAAAGGATCCTTTCCCATGGGTAATGCTTCTATCTGACACAGTAACCGTGTAGTTCCAGCTTAGAATTTACATTTTTGTAAATATAGCTGATCATGTTAACTGTGTGATCATCACCATCCCAATGTTCCATTTTGTAAACCACTGGGATATGCAAATGGAATTGGCCTCCAGAAAGGGCAAACATCAGCAGGCTGCTCAAAAGAGGGACACTTACCAAAAATAAACCATAAAAACCAGCCCAAACACTGTCAGAACTTTTGACTGCAAAACTTTCAGGTTTCAGAATTGCAGTCACTGCCCAGTTTTACAAGTTAAGCATAGGAGCACAACCAAAGTATGGAAACATAAAAATTTGATTCTCATTAGGAAATGTGAGCTGTACATTTACAAACGCAAAATACTGGGACCACAGAGTGCTTGAACTGGTGCCTGCAGCTGTCTCTGTTTGTGTTCCTAAATTCATTTCTCGTGAGTAATTGTGCATCTAACTCAAAGAAAATGAGCTTACATATGCCATTAGTTTTAATGGCTCAGGAGAAATAACGGGGCTAGATTGTGCATGGCAGCTAAGGAGTTATGGCTGTGGATTGTGTGGGCAGGCACCTGATTGCACTGCAGAGGGAAAACACAAAACACACAGAACGTGTTCACACACACACAACCATGCTCACACCAGCAAGGCAGCCAGCAAGTCCTGAACTGAGATTTTTCAGCCCTGAGCCCTGAGATTTTTCAGTTTTATTTACCCCACTTTCTTTTTTTTAAAGGACAGCATAACACACTACTGAAGGGAAATCTTTTCCAGCTGCTGGAGCAGATTCTCCTTTATTACTACATTATTATGCCTTATTCTATTCCCTTATAGGTAAAAGATCTCAATCAAGAAAACACAAAACCTAGAAATTCCTACATATCAAAAAGAATATGAACATTGCTACACAGTCATCAACCCAACCCAGCCCAGCTGTCTCTGGCTCTGACCCTTGCCACAAAACAAAGGTAACAGGACTCAAGGATAACTTGCAAAAGTGACTTCTGGCATTCCATTAAGTACTAAGAAGGAAAAAAAATGTAATTAGCCTTGTGTTGGAATCCTGTTGTTTATCTATTTTATGCATGGGTGTTTTTATAATGTTTTATTTTCATCTTAATTGAGCTACTGTTTGTTATTTTTACCTGAAATAAAATATCTGTAGTCTTTTTGAAGACAAAGCTTTAAGCCTTTTTTTTTAACTATGGCTTTCTTTCCTAAGCCTGTGGAAAAAAAAAAGAAGTTTCAGATGGTGGTGTTACTATAACAGCATTGCAGTATTTTGCTACTAATTTTATACAGTGTCATTTTCCTTCCTAACTTTATACAGTGTCAAAGTTGACTTCCTCCCAGTAATCTCACTTACTTCACCTATAGGGATCCCTAGATGATTTTATCCATTTTTTGAGTTGGTAATTCTTAAATTGCAAAAATAATGCAAATAATTCTTTCCATGTGATCACCTTTTCTATTAATGCATTTCATTTGTTATCATCATATCCATTTCCTTAATTTCAATAGGTTTCTCTGGGCTTCTATGATTAATGTCCAGCCTTAATCACACTCAAAAATTTTATATCACTTATGCATTTTTCTTTTTCAGGATGTTTTGTATCATTTTTTGCAAACACAAGAAGATATAGAAATACATTTTTGGCGTTACAAAATGGGAGTATTGGTGAACTTAAATACTTGTTCTTGCAAGAACTTGCACTGATGCACACATGCAAACACAGACCCCAAAACGGTACCAAAAGTAATGCAGAGCTTTAGGGTATAACTTTAACTTTTTGCCATCTTAAAAGCATCTCCTGTTTCCTCAGTTCTCTCAAACATTTCTTCTGTGGAACATAGAGGAGAAAATATAGGAGAATTTTAGGTGTTAGAGTTATTTCAGGACTCTGCACCATTGGATATTGAACATGAAAATACAGTGGGTACATTGACATTATTCAATGACATTATTTGATTTTCTGATAGCAAAATAAAAAGTGAAAATAATAGAAACATTACTTATGATGAGATCTGGCAGAGTACTTTGTAACATCTGCTTTTATGTGGATGTGGCCATTAAAGTTTAATGTAACTTTTCAAATGAGTATCTAAAAGAATAGTCCAATCTCAGTGTAAGATTTTCCTGAAAAAAAATCAAAAAATATGACCAACATTTCAAGATTTTTCTTGGGATACTTTGACAATTTTTCTTTACTTAAACACATCCATTATAGTAGCAGGAATATTTTCCTAAAGTTCCTTTTTTGGTGTTTTTGTTCCTTATGTAGCAGGTCATTCCATTAGGTAACCCTCCAAGTGACCCAAAGGAGATATATTAAAATCTAGTAATACAATACCCCTAGACTATTTTACATGATAAGAATTTTTTTTTCCAACTCCCAGATGTTGCTAAAGGACAGGGAAAAAAAAAAAAGACCTGTAAAATTCTTCATCATGAATCTTTTTTTTTTTTTTTTCCTGCAAATCCCTTTTTTCCCCCCTTTCAAAAGCAATTCTGAATAGAGGTAAAAGAAGACAAAACTTGACCTTTTGTGATCCCAGCATTAATAGGTCTGTTCATAATTCAATCTGTGTGTGTGTAGAAGCATCCATGTGGAAACATGCAGGCCTGAGAGACATAAAGCCTTTCCCTTTAAACATTATCTGACCCTATGAGTCTTATTCACAAAAGAAGGCTTACGTACGCATAAGTTGAAAAAAAATGCATGCTTTCATTGTGCCACAGAGAGCCTACACATTTTACTCCTCATTCTCCAGGAAAACTCATCATGGAAGTGACACTTGTACAGGAGCTGGGCCAGGGAATGGTAAAAGAGGGGAATGGTAACAGAGCACAACGTAGCAAAACAAGAACAAAACCAAAACCAACCCAGCACATGCAAAGAATAAATGTTTTTCCCATTAAGAATATGGAAGGGTCATCTCCTCTGCTGGCATGTGGCAGGGTGAGGGCAGGGACAGGAGAGCAGTTTGCAGCCTTGCAAAGCTCCACCTGAGGAAAGCAGCCTACTTTTCTTGCTACTCTTGGGGGTCAGCGCCTGCCTGCACAGAAAGTCTGAAATTCTCAGCATCCAGGGTTCCAAGGGAGTGCCACATCCAGCCTTTCCTGAAACACCTCCAGGGACAGTGATTCCATCACCTCCCTGCTGAAGGCAGCCCCTTCCAATACCCAAACAGCCCTTGTGTAAGAAATTCTAGGGCTATTTCTTGCTACTCCAAGGCTATTTAATTTTCTCCTTCCATAACCTGTGCTCACCCAGGTGAGGGATGCCTGTGTCACTTATAGCCGTGCTGGTGAATATTTACACTAGCTCATTTCTAATTTACACAGATTCTAATGATGGTGATTCTACACTGGTTTCAAGGCATTCCTGCCTGGGTATTCAAAGTGTGCTGATGCTGCAGTAAATCCACAGCCAACAGGAGTTTCAGGTATTTGTGTTGTGTCAGTACATGAGGTCCATCTGTTATCACCAGCATCCATTCATGCCTCTCCTGCTTAGTTTGGCTCTGCAAAGTCAGCTGTCAGTTTTAATGCTCAGTTACCCAGAGCCCCTCATGTTATCAGAGAGTGCTCTGAACCTGTCAACTGCCACCTGAACAAGGGGCAGGGGACACACAATTGTCAGAGCAGCAACAAGAGTTTACACTGAGGGAAACAAATCCTCAGCTGCTGCAGATCAGCCAAGCCTCAGCAGCTGCAGTATTGATTTATACCATGAGCTGAGCTCAGCAGCTGTAATTATTTTCTAAACAAGGCAAAACAAACACCATTGGGAATCATGGGGAAAACTTTTCTTAATGACTGATGAGTGAAGTCATGATGACATTCCCACCAGTTTCCAGCATTTTCCCTCCCAGTAGAGGGGAATAACTGTCCAGATTTTGAAAATCACATTGTGCACCTATCTGTGTCTCCATGTGCCCAAATAGTCTCAAAACACAGCTTTAACAACACTCAGGTTCTAGGATCTCACAGGAGAATTGCTAAGGGAGGAAAGAAATTGAATTTCTTGGCCCTTCATTGCTTTAATTGTAAAAGAGAAACAATCCTGTGTCATTAGGTAATCAGAAACCAGAAAAAACACAAAATCAAAACTAAGGCTGTGACGGTGCCACAATTAATTATTTACCATTTCAAATGTTCAAATGCAGCACCTTTTTAAAATGAAAAACCTTTAATATGAAAAATATCACGTATCCCAGTGATACCAATTATGTTCACAACTGTTCATTGGTTAAATGTCTAAGTGGTTAGTGAATAAAAGTCTAATCTGGGATTGATTAAATATATCTACATTTTATTGGAATACATATGATAATTAATATGCCCTCTAGTGTGATAATGTCTGAGTGGTTAGTGAATAAAAGTCTAATCTGGGATTGATTAAATATATCTACATTTTATTGGAATACATATGATAATTAATATGCCCTCTAGTGTGATAATGTCTGAGTGGTTAGTGAATAAAAGTCTAATCTGGGATTGATTAAATATATCTACATTTTATTGGAATACATATGATTATTAATAACCTTCTAGTGTGATACAACACCTTCTGTTTGAATTATACTTACAAGAAATTGCTGAGTTAGAAAAATTACAAAAAATGGAGACTATTTAAAGCTTGATCATTTAACGTGGAAATACTACCAAATTTGTATTCAGGCTAAAGTCAAGTGACATTGAAATTTATATCCACATTGAAGGACAAGTAAAATATTTGATGTAGTTATTCAAAAGACAAAATTCTCCAGGCATTGGATGTTGTAATTCCAAAGAGAATCAGAGAGCTGTGAGTGCCTGTAGGATCATATCTACAGGAAAATGGACATGTACTGAATGAACCAGCCTGACCCTCTGGAGCTAAAGAATGAGTTCATCTTTGGGGATAAAAAAGCTGATGATGTAAGAAGAAAGAAAAATTGTTAACAGACAAAGGGGTGCCAACCTGAGTTAAATGACACAACATCTACCAGTCAGATTAATAAAAAGGTGCCTCTTGCTTCATGGACAAAGCAGAGCTATTATTGTTGCTGTTAGTAATGAAAGGGCTGGGAGTATTTTTGGGTTAAGAATGATTTATTGTTCATAAACATTAGTCTTAGAGGCTGTGAGATTTTAAAGGAGTGAGCTGTTGGCTATAGCTTAAGAGTAGTCACAAGTGTCTTTGTTGCAAGGTAGTACGTAACTTTCTAATTTAATAGACAGTTGCTATAGGGTTTGTTTTGTAATTTACTATTTTTACTTACTTCTGCTGTACTGCAGATACTTTAATAGGCTTCTAATTCATAAGTACAAATGTTTCTATTATAATTTTTAAACTCTTATTAACTCTATATAACTACACACATTATAAATTCTTCACTATCTTATGCATACAGTTTCTCATTTGCTTAAGGTATATGTTTACTTATAACTGTAGAAACATAAGTTTATGATTTTTCTGTTTAATGTCTGTGTATTGTATTTTATATCAATCTAAGCTTCTTCTAAGGTTGTAGATTAACTCTTTTAGTGTCTGTGGAAGTTTCTGGTTGTTTGATTCTCACACAGAGCTACCAGTCAAACAATGTGTGGCTGTGTAGACCAAGGGAAGAAATAAATATATACAATGTTTACAAGCACAATAAACAGCTTTTGCTTGACTCACAGTCAATCTGCAGAGTCCTTTGTCTCCTCAAGTGCCCTGCACCAAGCACCCACCCCACAGTGCCCTGCTCAGGGGGCTCCTCCTTTCCTGCTGCTTACTCCTGGCTGTCCACCGGGCAGAGCTGCCCAGGGGTGCCAGGTGAGCAGCTCCCTGCCTAGGGGTGCCAGGTGAGTAGCTCCCTGCCCAGGGGTGCCAGGTGAGCAGCCCCGTGCCCAGGGGTGCCAGGTGAGCAGCTCCCTGCCCAGGTGAGCAGCCCCCTGCCCAGGGGTGCCAGGTGAGCAGCCCCGTGCCCAGGGGTGCCAGGTGAGCAGCTCCTTGCCCAGGTGAGCAGCCCAGCTGGGAAAGATCTCTGAGGTCACAGAGTGCAGCCCATGACCCATCACCACCTTGTCACCCAGCCCATGATGTCAAGTGTTATCTTCTTTTTTTTACCTGGCTCGGGATTAAGTGTGTGTGATGGTATTTCTTGTTGGGACTCGGATGTTTATTAGTTCTTATCTGTGTTACAGTCTCTCAAACCCTGAGTTCTGCAGCACTTCACTCTAACAAACTGAAAATGGAGCTGAATCTCCCTCTCTACAAGGCCTTTTAAGGATAAACTGTCCAATTAAGACATGACACCTAAATTATTGTTACTTTTAACCCAATAACCAACCACGCAATGCAATAAAATCTTTTTTATCCAATACACAAATACACAAATATCCAACACACAAAACCACCCAAACCCATGGAGAAAAAGGTGAAGAAGAAGAAGGTGAAGAAGAAGGAGCAGCCTCCACCCTAAAACCTCCATCTTGCTTTATATCTATTACTATATTCTAATCATTTAAACTCTAAGTTTCCCCCCCGTGATATTACACCCTTCTATTCAAACTCCACACCCACAATCCCAGTTCCATCATTGGAAGCCTTTTCCTCAGGTCAAATGCAGTGTTCTCTTGGGGGTCAGTGCCTGCCAGCACAGAGTCAATTCCCAACATTGTAATAAATCAAATGGATTTGTATATGTGAATTACCAATTTACACGCTCCAAAGAGAAGATTTGGGGTGTCTAAATGAATTATTATTGGAATGTTGGAATATCTAATAATTTTGGATTGGAATATCTAATAATTTTATTTACTGGAAAAAAATAATATAGTGATATATTAATATATATTAAATAATGAAGAATAGATAATTATATATTCATAGTAATATTTATTGTAATATCTAATAATATTTATTGGAAATAAATATTAATAATGCATTTATATGTTAATACAAATATGTGATAATAAACTATAATATATATTAGTATATATTACTAACAATATCTCCTGGAAAATCTAGAACCAAAAACATTTTTAATATTTTGCCCACAATACATATTTCTCTCCTCATCTCCATGAATTTCACTGCTCAGTTTTTATTTTCGTGGCCTTCTAAACATTTTGAGGATGGTTCAGGGCAATATTTTAGTTGTGGTAATAATAAATAGTGTTTGTCTTCTGCTTCCATATTTCTGCTAATAAGTGATGGGTCATTAAAAACTTATTGTTTTGGTCCACTCCTTTTAGCAGGAAGAGATAAAATTGCCAAGTACATGGAACTGGAGAAGCAATTCCTGCTGACCTCAGGCAGATAATTTAGAATAATTAGAATAATTTCTGCCAAAGTAATGAGATCAGGATTGAGGTCTACATGTGATGTTTAGTGAGTCTGCTTTATTTAAGAAAAGTTTGATGTGTTAGAAATTAGTAAATAATGAGGAGAAGTATTATTACTGAGACAAGCTAACCTCAGTTACAAGTTTCTGGTGGAGAAGTGAAATATCATTGATATAATTCTAGAAATGTTTTTAATTATTCCAAGAAATGCAATAATATCCATTCATATACATTTACAGGTAGCATTCTGTTAAGATGCATGTATTAATAATATCATATCTGAAGGGCTTGTTTCTTTTTGCCATCAAGAAACCTACTCTGAAATAATTCTTCACTTTTAACTGCCATCAATTTTGTATTAATATTTCATTTATAGAACCTGCTGACAACTTCACAGCATGAGATATTGTAAGAAAAATGCTTGATTTAATAGCTTTTCATTATAATATTTCCTGCAAAATCTTATTATTAGCTTACTGAATATTGACATTGTTATCTACATTTTTCCCTAAAAGAAAATAACAGAGTTTAAAGTTTGTAATTAGAGCAGCAACACTGTTCTAACAAAAGCAAAGAGCTACTTAAATTCTTAACTGAATACTATATATTTTGCTCTCTTGAAAAATCTCTTCTAAAAATTGGCTTACAAGCAAAAGGAATCATATATTAGAAAAAACAAAGAAAATTTGAAGAAAACACCCCTTTTCTTTAGAAAGTTTCAGAATTGATAAAAAGTATGACCTGTACACCAACCCCTTTTGACTATCTGAGAAATAAACTCTGCAGTCAGGGAGGTTCTCTCTAAGGGAAGGATAAATCCATCCTCTACTTGGGCTTGGATGACACCAAACAAATCCAGAGCGACTCAACTGGAATATATGGAGTTTTTGCCTCATTTCAATCTTCCCACCCAGTCACTGATTGCTTTATATTTTTCCTTTTCCAAACACATGGGCAGAAAGAAGGCTGGCAAGGATAAGGAAGGGGGAGGACAGAATCTTTACTCTGCATTTTCATCATGAAATTTAGGGAAAAATCTGTGCCAGCAAAAGGGTCGTGAAATTTCTTTCCATTCTGCCACAGTGAGGGGAGAAAAATGAAATTGCACTTACCAAAATTCTCTTTGGGGGCAGAATGAGTAGCTCTGCTCTGCTTCTTACACTGAACTGGGAAGTAGTTTCTTTTACTTCCTTTTTTAATAAGTGTCAGAGATCAGCAAAAGTCAGTCTGTGATTATTAGGCATGGATCCTCATCCCACCACTCAATTTTTGATTTTTCATGGAGGCAACTGGAGTTGGAAGTCAACCTTCAATATGGTTTTACACAGAAAAGGCTGGAAAAGAGAAGAAAGTTCAAGTCTATGTCAGACCACTCAATATGGAACTAGGAAGGCAAAGAAAAAGAACAAAATTGGGGGTGAAGTACAAGAGTTGTCTCCAAAGAAAAAAGGCTTATCTTCAGAGACATTCCAGAATATGAATAATTCTTCTACAAAATATTATTCATAATAGTCATCATTCATCATAAATTCTGCTACTTTTATAAGAAATGAAGTTTTCCCTACCAGCTAGTATTGATACTGACTTTACAAGGCGTTTGATTGTTTCTGATAAGCAGCTTTAAAGTTGTTGTTGTTGTTGCTGTTATTATATAATAATAATAATAATAGTAGCAATAGAATAATTCATAAGCCAAGCAGAGACTAAATTCAAAAGAGAGTCACATATATATAGTACAGGAGACTTCTGTGTGATTATATTATATTGCATTATATTATATATTATATAATATCATATTATATAGTCTATCATATCATATTATATATTCTATCATATCATCTTATATCTTATTAGTGTGTGATAAAGTTATTGGTCTTGTCCTCTCTCTCTCTTGGAGAAGTTACCCTTTGCATCTGCGGAGCACAACACCCCACAGAAAAAGATGGAAATCTGAAGATTCAGAAATGTGCACCCAGAAATTGGTTTTGGCAATTATTTTACTGGGTCATAAAGAAGGAGAGTGGTAGGAAATTGTCCCATTTTTACATGGAGCTCACAATGAGCTTCAATGCCAAAAAATAACTTTTCAGGCCTTCAAATACAGTGTTTATGGTCTTCTTTTCCTCTTATTTGTTAACAAAATTGCTATATATAATTCACTTACTTCCTCTGGCTTTAAACACAACTCTTCTGCTGTCATTGAAATAAAAATATCTAATGGTTTTTCCTCCTAAAAGCTAAAAGCAAACTCCAGCTGAAGAATGAATAATGACATGCTACAGACACATGGATGAAAAACCCATAAGGAGCATTTTGCTATGAACACATACAGCACTTTCTTATACATTTTTCATAGAAGCATTTTTAAGGGCTTGCCTGTTTTTGCATCAAATAGAAAATGGATATCTTGTAAATGTTATTGGAGTTCCTTGGCTTGCAATGTAATTACAAAAAAACCCACTTTTCAGAATGAACAATCTAAAAACTTCATATATTCCAAATAAGTTTTGCAAGTGATGAAAAGTTATTTTAAAGTGGTGAAAGCTACGCCTAAGTCATATGCAGCACAGGTGAGGTTAAAAAGAAAATTAAACCATGCTAGTTTTGACAGTAGTCAGTGTTTTTGTGGGGGCTGTTTAAAACTCCCAGTTTC
Organism: Molothrus ater; assembly: GCF_012460135.2. Lineage (NCBI taxonomy): Eukaryota > Metazoa > Chordata > Aves > Passeriformes > Icteridae > Molothrus > Molothrus ater. The sequence goes on along the minus strand of NC_050483.2, from coordinate 5,315,330 downwards.
CAGCTCCTTGAGGGGTTTAAATGCACTTTTTCTGTTTAAATGCACTTATGCCCTACCTGTGGTGGGATTTTCCCCTCTGAGCAGTGGCAGGTTTTTCAGGTTTTTGCCTTCCCAAGGCACCAGGGTCAGCTAGGTTTATTAAAGTTGTGGAGAAAAGGTAATAGATGCACACAAATACATAGATAGGCAGAATTTAAAATGCAAAATCCAAAGGAGTGAAGAGCTAAAGATAGTCTGTCCCTTTGCTTCAACAATTTTGAATGTAGCATCAGTTTGGAAATTTGTATGTGGGCTAGTTATGTCTGTGTATGTAGGCATACAAGAGCTCACATTTAGAGAAAATTCAGAGAAAATCAGAAGCAAAAATTTGCCAAGATAAACCATAAAAATGTCCATAAATACTTCATCTTTCTTATCAAATTTTGTCTACCTTTCTTCATGCAAATACTTTTGAAATTGTCATGCTAACTCTAGAGCACAAAGAACACTATATATTGGTCTGGAGCATTTCAGCTTAATGCTTATCTGTGCAGCCCAGAGCAAGAGAAACAAAACAATATAAAAGAAATGAACAGTTATTATTAACAGTTAATATAAATGGCTGTTGAATGAAAGCAGGATTTCATCTACTGTCCCAAAGTTTTAAACCATCCAGAGCACTCAGCTAAAAAATGAGTGGTAAATGGAACCTCTGGAAAGGCAGAGGGGCTCTGACTGTGCTCAGCTTGATTGACCCCAGTCCACCCACTGGCCTTCAGCAGTTACAGCTCAAAAGGAAACCAGCAGAACTGATTAAGCTTAAAAGTAAATATAAAAGTTAAAGATGATTCCTGTTAGCACATAAAAGCTTTCTTCGTGGCACAAGCTAAGTTAGCTGTGTGGGACATGCTTTTAATTTGACAGAAAACATTGATAAAACTGATTCTAAATATGAGAAAATGCCTGGGCAAAGGAGCTAAGACCTTTCCTATGACAAGTTCTAAAAGCACTCTTAAAAGATTTCAGAGCACAAAGACCTGCACTTTCATGCACAAGTAAAATAAAGTAAAACATCTTCAAAGTAAAATGAAACAAGAGTTTAAGTCAAAAAAGTTGATTTCAGTCACAGATCTTTGAAATCACACACTTCATCCTTACTTCTCTGTAGTGGAAAAGAAAGACACAAAGCTAGTGCCCTGCTTTCTCAGCATATGCTGAATTTTATTCTTCTCTCACTGCTGAATGGGACTGTACTGACTCAATAATATTTAAACTGTTGGCTGCATTTCACAGACAATATATTTCTCCAGCCCAACAAGTGAGACTTGTCCAACAAATTGGCATAAATATCTTCCAAAGACCAGGCTCTGACTGTCCTTGTGTGGTTCTGTGCACATCACCTGAAGCTGCAGGACAGACAAAAGCCTGAGAGCTCCACAGACCTGTTGTGGAAATCTGTTCCCAGATTTTCTGGAAGCCTCTGGTGGTGAAGGCTGGAGTCCAGGTTTGCATTTTATTATTGTCACCACTAGAAATGAAGGGATGGGACTACTTTCAAGTTAAGAATGATTTAGTGCCCAAATAAACATCAGTCTCAGAGGCTGTGAGGTTTTAGAGGAGCAAGAACTGGGCCATAGCTCAGAGTAGTCCCAGGTTCTTTGTTACAAGGCAATACAGAACTTTCTAACTTAATAGATGGTTGCTACAGGGTTGATTTTCCTTTTCTAACCTATCACCTTGATTTAATTCTGCTGCACTGTGGATACTTTTGTCCAATGGGCTTTTAACTCACAGGCACACGTATTATAACTTCCAAACTCCCAACCTACTCCATGCATTACATTCCTAAATTATAAACCCATCACCATCCTATCAATACAGTTTCTCACTTAAGGCATATTCTCACTTAAAACTATAGAAACAAGAGTTTCTAATTTTTCTGCTTAGTGTCTGTGTGTTATGGTTTTACATCAATCCAAGCTTCTTCCGAGGCTGTACATCAAACCCTCAATGTGTTTGTGGAAGTTTCTGGTTTTCCCTCAGTTAAATGAGCAGAAAGCCACCAGCTCCAAGAGGCAGCAGAGCTGAGGGTCTGCACCAGGACATTCAGGCACACAGGGGGAGGCACCACTCGATTGTCAGAGGGGATGTGTCGGGATCACAGAAACCCTGACGTAGCTCAGGGTCCTCACAAAAGCCTACAGAAGCTTCACACAATAATAGCTCTTCCTTTTCCTCCCCCAGGCCCCCACAAGCAGCTGAAAATGATGCTACTCCCAGCTCCTGATCTCCACCCCCAAGCCAGATACATAGAAGTTAGAGATAACAAGACAGGCATTCATTTCTGCAGCAAATTTCTGAATTTTTATAGAGAATACTCTTTGTTTTGCTTGTACATCCTCTCTCAAAAACTATGCTAATACCTGGTGTTCACAGGAAAATTGATAAGAACAGAGAAGCATAGTTAATTTTTCCCCCTCCTCAAATAAATCTTTGATAATTCTAACTGAGTTCTAGCAAGGCTTAGTGAACGTTTGAATATCATATTGTGATTTCCTAAACTGGTATTTCCTCAGAGAATCTTAGGGCACTCTAATAATAATATTAAATCAAGTTAATATTATTTTGTTAAACAGCTCTATCTAGACAATGAGGTGGGAACTGGTGACCTGTGTGTGCTGACACTCCTAAGAGCCAAATTTTGTCAGGAAAAACACATTAAAGAAAGGAAAATGAAGTAAGTATGATAAGAAAAAATATTTTGGGGGGAAACAAAGATTATGAGTGAAAGAATTGAGGTAAAAGAAATGCATATACAAAAGTTAGAAAGATGCAAATTAATAAAATCAAGGTGTGACAAGATAAACTCAAATTAGAATAAAAAAATTATCAAGATTCAAGGCTAATGGATTAGAAATCCACAATTTGCACTTTCCCAGTTTTTGAGTTTTTTAGTAGAAATAAAAACATAGAAACCTATGCAACCCAAAACCCAACACTTCTTACATCTTGTAAGGAGCACAAAGAATATTCACAGGTACACAAGGGCTGTGATAACTTCCTTCTAACTTCTCATTTCTACAGAATTGATGGGAAGCAAAATGCTCACATTTTACATTCTGTGTGCCATGGCTAACACAACTTCACAAATGAAAGAGCCTGGGGAATCAGTGTGGCAATAGCTCCATTAATCCATTAGATTTAAATTTTTATGTTTTTATTTTAGCAAAATGCATTGGAAAACACTTTCAGCAACAATTTAATGAGTCCCTGACTGCCTGTGGTGTGTAACCAACAAATTGCAGGGCTCAGTAGAACTCTGCATCCTCTCTTGCCAATATTAAATTCTTCCTGCAATGCAGCTATGGGATATTTGCAGCATCTTTTTAAATAATATGCCTTAGTATTTAAATTTGTGAAAAAGAAACAAAGTACTTGTTTTCTTGTTAAAGATAACCCATAATAATTAAAGAGGATATAAGGCTCACTTTCTTTAAAATAAAATTCTGAGTATATACATGGTATGGAGGATTAGCCTATTGAGCACATGAATCCTCCCATAAATTCTATATTAAAAACATGCAAAAGTTAAAAGCTCAATTCATGGATATTAAAATATTTGTTTAGTTTGACCATAGATATAAAAGTATTAGAATAACATGTTTACACATGTTACTTTAAGAACTGGTGCCAAAAGGAAATGTCTCAATAAAAAAAATCATGCCTAATGATCAATTTTTAGAAGTCATTATTTGTAACCAAACAGCAAACAGCTACTGTAAATACCTTTACAATGATGCTTTTTATGCAGATCAATATAAATAATACTGTTTAACCAAAATTCTCTGACACTCAACCTTCATATCTGTGTTGACAAGATTCTCCAATGGTTTGTTACCATACAAAAGAGTGGGACAAATTACTTATTTATATATACAAAACATGCTTATAAAGGCCAGCTGCAGGTATTTTTTGGAAAGTGCATTTTAATAAGGTCCTATTCAGTGGGGGAACAAATGGGGAAAAAGTAGTTTGCACTACAGAGTTTAGTGCAAGAGCTTTCTCTTTTTCTAACAACGAAATCAATCATTTGTCCAGACTGTGGGGAGTCAGAGTTAGTTACTGAAAAGAGCTCCATATATAAACAAGTCAATAACTCATTGTGTGTTATTGTTGGACTGAAGAAGTCTGCTTTCAAAAAGCTGCCCCTGCTTCTCTGAGAATGAATGTCACTGTATTCAGAGAGGGAGAGAGGGGCCTTTTGTTTCTAGCTATTGCTAGCTGCCATTTATGTATGGGAAAAGGGATGTGGCTGCTGGTTGTCCCAGGAAAGCCACAGCATCACCTCCAGCAGCCCTGCCCTGCACTCTGCTTTTGTAGATGCACTTCTGGCAGGGAATTCACACGTCTCACCGAGCTCCTAGACCTCTGGGAGTGAGCATTTGTGGATATTGTTGGCATTTTACAGAGATAAAATGGCCAAAGGCTGGAGGAAATAACGTCCTCAAGGGCTTTGTTTTATCTGTGACAGTGTAAGGATTGCAATTAAACTCTAAAAATAATTAACTATCTCTCTCTCTATATCTATATAAGAACTCTCTCTATATAAATAATTAACTCTAAATATAATTCTCTCTCTCTATATATATGTATAAGAACTCTCTCTATATCTATGTTTATATAAACTCTATATATATAATTAACTCTAAATAAAATTAACTCTCTCTATATATAAACACTCTCTTTATATATATATATAGACACACACACATATATATATATATGAGCTAACTCTATATATATATATATGAGCTAACTCTATATATCTATCATTAACTCTAAATATAAGTAGCCCTAAGGTTTTCTGAGTAAATATCAGTTTAGGAAATCAGTTTTAGGAACTCAAGAGCACATAAGTGAACTTTCACATGTCTTTGTACTAGTTCATGCTCTTTCTATAAAAGGGAATAAGCCCACAGGGCTTTGTTTTATCGATGACAGTGTAAGGAATGCAATTAAACTCTAAATATAATTAACTATATATATATATATATATATCATTAACTCCAAATATAATTAACTCTATATATACAATAACTCTAGATATTTATCATTAACTTAAATATAATTAGCCTTAAGGTTCTCTGAGTAAACCTCAGTTTAGGAAATCAGTTTTAGGAACTCAAGAGCACATAAGTGAACTTTCACATATCTTTGCACTAGTTCATGCTTTTTCTATAAAAGGGAATAAGCCCACAGTTGCTCAATCATCTCAATTCAGAGTTGGGGAAAAAAAAAGAATTTAAATGTTGTTTTTTGTTCACCTAGCTAAGCTTAGGGTGAGAAGCCTTATCGTCCAGCCCAACCAGTTAAAGTAATTTCTGACCTTTGAGATTTAACAATAAAAATTGGAGGTCCTGCAAACAATATTATCATTCTACAAGGGAACTCAGGGGAGTTACATTCATGGTCTAGGTTGAACTCTTCTTGAATACTACAAGTTTCACTAACTGTAAAGTAATTCCATTTCCATTTAAAAACAAGACTCGATGTATTCTTTACACTGACAGAGAAATCAAAATTTCTTTTCTGTTGAGCCTAATGAAACGGGAGAATAAAAACATGATCCTGTGGAATTAGCACAAGCTCACACAGGAAATAAGCTTCATCCTTGTCCCAAAATATTTCCAACACTTCCTTAGACTACAGAGTGTTTCTCAAGTAATAAAGAAATGTAGAAGAAACAGCAGCATTTTCCCACCAAAACCTCGTGATGAACATTCAATATATTTTAGAGGGCAGGTCGATAGGGAAAGCCCAACAGGAAAAGCTCATCAATAGAGTTTCAGAGTGTAAAATCATGATTGCACTGTAAAATCCCAGCCATTACACAGATTTGCAGCTTGCAGCTGATCAGCTCTGTTGAGCCCACTGCACCAATTCTGGATTTTGGGAGTTCACTGCTCTCCAGTTATGTCTCTCTTGCCGTGGAGCCTCTGTGGGGCTACAGATTCAGGTGGAGTACATGTAAAGCTCACTTGTGGTTTGAAAATTGTAATTTTTAGTAGATTTTTGTCAATAGGATCAGCTACATTTCTAGGTGCTCCTTTTGTCTCTTAAGGAGTAATGAAATCCTGAATATAAGGGAAAGCAGGTGACCTCCTGGGTGAAAATAATCCCTGAGGAACTCAGAGAGGATGCAGGAAGTGAATCTTATAAAAGTAACAGCTACTGAAATTGAAGGTGAATTTAAAAGCTTTGTTAAAACCCAGACTCATTGCAGTTCTTCTGAGTAAAACCACAGAGACTGGACTTACACCTCAGCAGTGTTCTGAGAAAAACCTGTGTGCACAGGAAGGCTGGCAATTCAACATCAGCTCAGGACTCAGAAACTCAGCCAGGGGCTGAGTGCGGGCTCTGAGCTGAGTTCACCTGCAGAAGTGAGAGGCAAGGAACAAAAGAACCTTCCAAAAAGTCCAGCTCTGCCTTTTCCCCTTCAATTTTATTTATTTTGTGGGTATTGAGGTGCTGTTGAGATCATGGACACTCTGCAGCCCAAGGCACTTAAACAGGAGAAATTTTGACCCAACGCTGAGTGAAGATCAAGTGATTCTGACAAAATAAACCCAGCGTGGCTGAGCATACACGTGGGGGAAAGAGCTTATGGATGGCAAACATTTCATCTCAACCACAGCACACTTCAGAAAGAATTCCTGTATTAAAAAAGCAATTCATTCACAGCTATGGAGGCCAACTGAGGACAATAAGTCAGCATTTATGTCCCAGAAGATTTTCAAATGTGCCTGTTTGGCAAAAAAAAAAAAAAAAAGAATATTGTAAACTGGAGGGAAATATAGATGCTGGATTCTATAAATTAAAAAGGAATGAGTAACTGCATACTACTGTAATATTCCTGGAGTCATGCAAAGTCTTTCTGAATTTGTACATTTGACAAAAAATAATGAATGAATAACAACTCATAACAACTTTATACGTGTAACTTTAAGAACTGGTGCCAAAAGGAAATGTCTCAATTAAAAAATCATGCCTATTAATTTTTAAAAATTATTTGTTTCACCTGGAAATATCTTGCATGATTAAGTAAAATAATTGTATTTAATGAAGTGGCCAAGCAATACTAGAAAAAAAATACATAAGTTTCATAACATGAGATACATAGATGTTTAGGAAATATATATACATACATAGAGATTTAGATACACAAATATTTAGGGGAAAAACCAAACTTGGGGCAGAATTTTTAAAAATGTGTTTCCTTAGAATGGGAAAGAAACTAATTGTAATTAAAGACATTCTAGATAAGAAACCTGCCTGATAGGAATAGTTTCCTTTATGAAAATGAAAGGAAAATAATAAAACATTTCAGTTAGATGAACATTCTAAGTGCTGCTTCTTAGTATTACCAATTCTCATCACAGAGAAAAATTCAGATTAGAATTCCCTCATGAACAATAATCTGAGACTATTTCCCTATGACAAAAAAAGTGCTAAAAAGGTAAAGAAAAGGCTAAAAATTGGATATTAGGCAGAGAGAATCTGATTGTTCAAGCACATAGCAACTAGTAATGAATTGGTTTCCCTTCTCTTTCTTGTTTCCCTTCAAGAAAAGGGACACTAATAAATATTATTTTTCATGCTGCTGAATATTATTTTTCAGGCTCCTTTACTTGCCTTATTAAAATTCCAACTTCTTAATTAACTGCTTAGGGTAAGATCCACCTCTAAACATATTTGCACTGCAAGGAATTATTTACAAAGGATGAAAACACAGCCAGGTAGTGAAATAACAACTAAATGGTGGAGATTACCAAAGCCTGGGTGGCGAACCTC